>NC_086448.1:283520570-283843070 GCF_028390025.1 Pseudophryne corroboree
TAGCTGCAGTAATGTGCCTTCTTCTGTTGTCACAATTTTCTTGCAGGTGAGAATATTGTCGTGCTTGATAAGGGGTCTGGAAATGGCTTATAAAAAATCTAAAGTTTGTTTACCAAGATGCCAGAGACAAAGAATACCTATGCGTTATATGCCAATCTTTTTTTCTGAGGGTCAGGTATATCAATGACAATAGCTCCACATCTTGTTTCCGGTCACTGATAATTCTAAGATATTAGGAATTTAGACAGTGGATGACAGTAGAAGTCAATCTACAGTACATTGGTGCCAAAGGATTGGTGAACACTTTAGAATTGTCTGAATTTCTACATAACTGTGACCTTAAATGTGTTCAGACCTTCATCTAAGTCATAATAGTAGATAAAAAGAACCCGATCAATAAATAACACACAAAAAGATATATACTTCTTCATTTATTTATTGATCAAAATGAACTACAGTAACACTTTATTCTTCAAGTAAATTGCTACAATTCAGTGATTATTCTGACTCCCTTAAATGAAGGTCTGTACACATTTAAGGAAACATACGTATATGCAAAAATTAAGACAATTCTAAAGATACCACAAACTTTCAGTTCATATAATCGGGAATACATCATAATTTTAATAAAATACTGTCATTTAAAGTTTAAAATGTACATACAGTATGTAAACGATAATATAAAGGCAGACCAAAGTCCCATAAGCTCATAATGTATTTAAGGCACAAATTAGGCTTACAGAAATTTAGGGGGGAATTTTGTACTTAATGAAGATTATAGTACACAAGTAAATTTATATAGGACTATTTTACTTTTGCCATTGAGCACAGTCCAACCAAAGACCCTCAAATGTTTGTGCAGAGTGTCTGCATAAAGGTACTTTAAAAAAGTGAAATGGGAGTGTGCACTTATGTATTTCAAAAGTCAGCAGAGGGACGTTTGGGAAAAAGTTATGTACATTGTATGTGTGGGGGATGGGCATGGGGGCGGGGCTGTAATTGGCCCTAAGTGTGTTTTAGTTCTACATAAGAGCATATTCAATTAGTGGCGTTTTTTCGACCACTCGAAAAAACTGTACTTTTTGCCCATTTTTAGGACGAAAAATCCGGCACTGGCCAAAACCACGTGTATTGGCGAATTTGCGCCGATAACCCTGTATTGGCGAATTCACATTTTTAGCGCAATTTTGGGTGAAAATGGATAAAAAAAATAGGCGAAAACGCCCACTATTGAATACACACAGGTCGAATTAGTGCCGCTTTTCTGACACTAATTCGGCACTAATTGAATATACCCTAATGTCAATTGAGTGAATTTCAAAGTGAACATCAACTTTCCATTTTTTGGAGAAGATTCTTCACTCATTTTGTTTTAATAATTTTTCGCAAAATAAAATCTTATTTTCTATTGCTCCTGCTTTCATTTTCTCTGCTCAACTCCTCAAATCCGCTGGTACCACTGGTATAAAGTTCTGCAAACACCACCATCTTGCGTCACAACCCCATACATATCAGTGCATAGATATATCAATGCAGCAGTGCAGATTGAGGCATGTGAACACACTAACAATATTTTATATTGCAAATCAGTAACTTTTATACCTTTTTTCTCTTACGTCCTAGAGGATGCTGGGGACTCCGTAAGGACCATGGGGAATAGACGGGCTCCGCAGGAGACATGGGCAAAAAAAAGAACTTTAGATATGGGTGTGCACTGGCTCCTCCCTCTATGCCCCTCCTCCAGACCTCAGTTTGATACTGTGCCCAGAGGAGACTGGGTGCCCTACAGGGAGCTCTCCTGAGTTTCTCTGAAAGAAAGAATTTTGTTAGGTTTTTTATTTTCAGGGAGTCCTGCTGGCAACAGGCTCCCTGCATCGTGGGACTGAGGAGAGAGAAGCAGACCTACTTAAATGCTAGGCTCTGCTTCTTAGGCTACTGGACACCATTAGCTCCAGAGGGAGTCGGAACGCAGGTCTCCCCTCGCTGTTCGTCCCGGAGCCGCGCCGCCGTCCTCCTCACAGAGCCGGAAGATAGAAGCCGGGTGAGTATAAGAAGATAGAAGACTTCAGAGGCGGCAGAAGACTTCAGATCTTCTCAGGAGTAACGCTGCGCGCCATTGCTCCCACACACAACACACAGCGGCAGGCACTGATGGGTGCAGGGCGCAGGGGGGCGCCCTGGGCAGCAATAATAAACCTCTAGGACTGGCCAGTATAGATATATAGGCTCTACGGACTGTATATTTAAAACCCCCGCCAGTTTTGAAGAAATCGAGCGGGACCGAAGCCCACCGCTGAGGGGGCGGAGCTTGATCCCTCAGCACTAACCAGCGCCATTTTCTCCACAGCACACCGCTGGGAAGCTGGCTCCCCGGACTCTCCCCTGCTGAACACGGTGACAGAGGGTTTTAAAAAAAGGGGGGGGGGGGGCACATAATTTAGCGCAGTGATTATGTAAAGAAAAGCGCTATATATATCTGGGATTTTTCCAGGGTCATTGGCGCTGGGTGTGTGCTGGCATACTCTCTCTCTGTCTCTCCAAAGGGCCTTGGTTGGGGAACTGTCTCCAGATAAGAGATTTCTCTGAGTGTGTGGGGTGTCGGTACGCCTGTCGGCTTGTCTGAAGAAGAAGGCTCTTCTAAGGAGGAGGTGGAGCAAATGAGCGTGGTGTCTCCGTCGGCAACGCCGACACCTGACTGGTTGGATATGTGGAATGTTTTAAATGCAAATGTGAATTTATTACACCAGAGGTTGGACAAAGCGGAGTCCAGGGAATGTACAGGCAGTCAAGCCCTGCCTTTCACTATGACGCAGGGACTTTCTGGGTCTCAGAAGTGCCCACTATCCCAAGTAGTTGACACTGATACCGACACGGATTCTGACTCTAGTGTCGACTATGATGATGCGAAGTTGCAGCCTAAATTGGCTAAAAGTATTCATTATATGATTATTGCAATAAAGGATGTGTTGCTTATAACAGATGACCCCTCGGTACCTGACACGAGGGTACACACAAGATACCGCAGCCCTCAAAGATCCTGCTGATCGCAGACAGGAGACTACCTTGAAGTCTATTTACACACATACTGGTACATTACTCAGACCGGCGATAGCGTCGGCTTGGGTTTGTAGCGCTGTAGCAGCGTGGACAGATACCTTATCTGCTGATATTGATACGCTGGATAAGGAAACCATTTTATTGACCTTGGGTCATATTAAGGATGCTGTCCTATATATGAGAGATGCTCAGAGAGACGTTGGCCTACTGGGTTCCAGAGCCAACGTGAAGGCGATTTCTGCTAGGCGAGCCCTATGGACCCGACAATGGACGGGTGATGCCGACTCAAAGAGGCATATGGAGGTTTTGCCTTACAAGGGTGAGGACTTATTTGGGGAAGGTCTCACGGACCTGGTTTCCACAGCTACTGCAGGTAAATCAACTTTCTCTGACGTCCTAGTGGATGCTGGGACTCCGTCAGGACCATGGGGATTAGCGGCTCCGCAGAAGACAGGGCACAAAAATAAAAGCTTTAGGACTAGGTGGTGTGCACTGGCTCCTCCCCCTGTGACCCTCCTCCAAGCCTCAGTTAGGTTTTTGTGCCCGTCCGAGCAGGGTGCAATCTAGGTGGCTCTCCTAAAGAGCTGCTTAGAAAAAGTTATTAGGTTTTTTATTTTCAGTGAGTCCTGCTGGCAACAGGCTCACTGCAACGAGGGACTTAGGGGAGAAGAAGTGAACTCACCTGCGTGCAGGATGGATTGGCTTCTTAGGCTACTGGACACCATTAGCTCCAGAGGGATCGAACACAGGCCCAGCCATGGAGTCCGGAGCCGCGCCGCCGACCCCCTTGCAGATGCCGAAAAGTGAAGAGGTCCAGAAACCGGCGGCAGAAGACTTTTCAGTCTTCATGAGGTAGCGCACAGCACTGCAGCTGTGCGCCATTGTTGTCAGCACACTTCACACCAGCGGTCACTGAGGGTGCAGGGCGCTGGGGGGGGGGGGGCGCCCTGGGCAGCAATGATAATACCTTGTTCTGGCTAAAAATACATCACATATAGCCCCTGGGGCTATATGGATGTATTTAACCCCTGCCAGGTCTCACAAACACCGGGAGAAGAGCCCGCCGAAATAGGGGGCGGGGCCTATCTCCTCAGCACACAGCGCCATTTTCCTGCACAGCTCCGCTGCGAGGAAGGCTCCCAGGACTCTCCCCTGCACTGCACTACAGAAACAGGGTAAAAAAAACAGAGAGGGGGGGCACTTTTTTGGCGATATTGATATATTAAGCTGCTATAAAGGAAACAACACTTCTGTAGGGTTGTTCCTATATATTTATAGCGCTTGGGTGTGTGCTGGCAAACTCTCCCTCTGTCTCCCCAAAGGGCTAGTGGGGTCCTGTCTTCGATAAGAGCATTCCCTGTGTGTCTGCTGTGTGTCGGTACGTGTGTGTCGACATGTATGAGGACGATGTTGGTGTGGAGGCAGAGCAATTGCCGATAATGGTGATGTCACCCCCCAGGGAGTCGACACCGGAATGGATGGCTTTGTTTATGGAATTACGTGATAATGTCAGCACGTTACAAAAATCAGTTGACGACATGAGACGGCCGGCAAACCAGTTAGTACCTGTCCAGGCGTCTCAGACACCGTCAGGGGCTGTAAAACGCCCTTTACCTCAGTCGGTCGACACAGACCCAGACACGGACACCGAATCTAGTGTCGACGGTGAAGAAACAAACGTATTTTCCAGTAGGGCCACACGTTATATGATCACGGCAATGAAGGAGGCTTTGCATATCTCTGATACTGCAAGTACCACAAAAAGGGGTATTATGTGGGGTCTGAAAAAACTACCTGTAGTTTTTCCTGAATCAGAGGAATTGAATGAAGTGTGTGATGAAGCGTGGGTTAACCCCGATAGAAAACTGCTAATTTCAAAGAAGTTATTGGCATTATATCCTTTCCCGCCAGAGGTTAGGGCGCGCTGGGAAACACCCCCTAGGGTGGATAAGGCACTCACACGCTTATCAAAACAAGTGGCGTTACCGTCTCCTGAAACGGCCGCCCTCAAGGATCCAGCTGATAGGAGGCTGGAAACTACCCTGAAAAGTATATACACTCATACTGGTGTTATACTGCGACCAGCCATCGCCTCAGCATGGATGTGCAGTGCTGGGGTGGTTTGGTCGGATTCCCTGACTGAAAATATTGATACCCTGGATAGGGACAGTATTTTATTGACTATAGAGCAATTAAAGGATGCTTTTCTTTATATGCGAGATGATCAGAGGGATATTTGCACTCTGGCATCGAGAGTAAGTGCGATGTCCATATCTGCCAGAAGAAGTTTATGGACGCGACAGTGGTCAGGTGATGCGGATTCCAAACGGCATATGGAAGTATTGCCGTATAAAGGGGAGGAATTATTTGGGGTCGGTCTATCGGATTTGGTGGCCACGGCAACAGCCGGGAAATCCACCTTTTTACCTCAGGTCCCCTCCCAACAGAAAAAGACACCGTCTTTTCAGCCGCAGTCCTTTCGTTCCTATAAAAACAAGCGGGCAAAAGGACAGTCATATCTGCCCCGAGGCAAAGGAAAGGGTAAGAGAGTGCACCAAGCAGCTCCCTCCCAGGAGCAGAAGCCCTCCCCGGCTTCTGCAAAGCCCTCAGCATGACGTTGGGGCTTTACAAGCGGACTCAGGGGCGGTGGGGGGTCGACTCAAGAATTTCAGCGCACAGTGGGCTCACTCACAGGTGGACCCCTGGATCCTGCAGGTAGTATCTCAGGGTTACAGGTTGGAATTCGAGAAGTCTCCCCCTCGCCGGTTCCTACAGTCTGCTCTGCCAAAGTCTCCCTCAGACAGGGCGACGGTATTGGAAGCCATTCACAAGCTGTATTCTCAGCAGGTGATAGTCAAGGTACCCCTCCTACAACAGGGAAAGGGGTATTATTACACACTATTTGTGGTACCGAAGCCGGACGGCTCGGTAAGACCTATTCTAAATCTGAAATCTTTGAACCTGTACATACAAAAATTCAAGTTCAAGATGGAGTCACTCAGAGCAGTGATAGCGAATCTGGAAGAAGGGGACTTTATGGTGTCCCTGGACATCAAGGATGCTTACCTGCATGTCCCAATTTGCCCTTCACATCAAGGGTACCTCAGGTTCGTGGTGCAAAACTGTCATTATCAGTTTCAGACGCTGCCGTTTGGATTGTCCACGGCACCTCGGGTCTTTACCAAGGTAATGGCCGAAATGATGTTTCTTCTGCGAAGAAAAGGCGTATTAATTATCCCTTACTTGGACGATCTCCTGATAAGGGCAAGGTCCAGAGAACAGCTGGAGGACGTAGTAGCACTAACCCAAGTAGTGCTGCAACAGCACGGGTGGATTCTGAATTTTCCAAAATCTCAATTGACCCCGACGACACGTCTGCTGTTCCTGGGAATGATTCTGGACACGGTTCAGAAAAAGGTGTTTCTTCCGGAGGAGAAAGCCAGGGAGTTATCCGAACTTGTCAGGAACCTCCTAAAACCAGGAAAAGTGTCTGTGCATCAATGCACAAGAGTCCTGGGAAAAATGGTGGCTTCTTACGAAGCGATTCCATTCGGCAGATTCCACGCACGAACTTTTCAGTGGGATCTGCTGGACAAATGGTCCGGATCGCATCTGCAGATGCATCAGCGGATAACTTTGTCTCCACGGACAAGGGTGTCTCTTCTGTGGTGGTTGCAGAGTGCTCATCTGTTAGAGGGCCGCAGATTCGGCATACAGGACTGGGTCCTGGTGACCACGGATGCCAGTCTGAGAGGCTGGGGAGCGGTCACACAGGGAAGAAACTTCCAGGGAGTGTGGTCAAGCCTGGAGATGTCTCTTCACATAAATATACTGGAGCTAAGAGCGATTTACAATGCTCTAAGCCTGGCAAAACCCCTGCTTCAGGGTCAGCCGGTGTTGATCCAGTCGGACAACATCACGGCAGTCGCCCACGTAAACAGACAGGGCGGCACAAGAAGCAGGAGGGCAATGGCAGAAGCTGCAAGGATTCTTCGCTGGGTGGAAGATCATGTGATAGCACTGTCAGCAGTGTTCATTCCGGGAGTGCACAACTGGGAAGCGGACTTCCTCAGCAGACACGATCTACACCCGGGAGAGTGGGGACTTCATCCAGAAGTCTTCCACATGATTGTGAACCGTTGGGAAAAACCAAAGGTGGATATGATGGCGTCCCGCCTCAACAAAAAACTGGACAGGTATTGCGCCAGGTCAAGAGACCCTCAGGCAATAGCTGTGGACGCTCTGGTAACACCGTGGGTGTTCCAGTCAGTGTATGTGTTTCCTCCTCTGCCTCTCATACCAAAAGTACTGAGAATTATACGGCAAAGGGGAGTAAAAACGATACTCGTGGCTCCGGATTGGCCAAGAAGAACTTGGTACCCGGAACTTCAGGAGATGCTCACGGAAGATCCGTGGCCTCTACCTCTAAGACGGGACCTGCTTCAGCAGGGACCGTGTCTATTCCAAGACTTACCGCGGCTGCGTTTGACGGCATGGCGGTTGAACGCCGAATTCTAAGGGAAAAAGGCATTCCGGAAGAGGTCATCCCTACCCTGGTAAAAGCCAGGAAGGAGGTGACTGCACAACATTATCACCGCATTTGGAGAAAATATGTTGCGTGGTGTGAGGCCAGGAAGGCCCCGACGGAGGAATTTCAACTGGGTCGATTCCTACATTTCCTGCAAACAGGATTGTCTATGGGCCTCAAATTAGGGTCCATTAAGGTTCAAATTTCGGCCCTGTCGATTTTCTTCCAGAAAGAATTGGCTTCAGTTCCTGAAGTCCAGACTTTTGTAAAAGGAGTACTACATATACAGCCCCCGGTTGTGCCCCCAGTGGCTCCGTGGGATCTTAATGTAGTTTTGGATTTTCTCAAATCCCATTGGTTTGAGCCACTCAAATCGGTGGATTTGAAATATCTTACATGGAAAGTAACCATGCTACTGGCCCTGGCTTCAGCCAGGAGAGTGTCAGAATTGGCGGCTTTATCGTATAAAAGCCCATATCTGATTTTCCATTCGGACAGGGCAGAACTGCGGACGTGTCCTCAGTTTCTGCCTAAGGTGGTTTCAGCGTTTCACCTGAACCAGCCTATTGTGGTGCCTGCAGCTACTAGCGATTTGGAGGATTCCAAGTTGCTGGACGTTGTCAGGGCATTGAAAATATATATTTCAAGGAAGGCTGGAGTCAGAAAATCTGACTCGCTGTTTATACTGTATGCACCCAACAAGCTGGGTGCTCCTGCTTCTAAGCAGACGATTGCTCGTTGGATTTGTAGCACAATTCAACTTGCACATTCTGTGGCAGGCCTGCCACAGCCTAAATCTATCAAGGCCCATTCCACAAGGAAGGTGGGCTCATCTTGGGCGGCTGCCCGAGGGGTCTCGGCATTACAACTCTGCCGAGCAGCTACGTGGTCGGGGGAGAACACGTTTGTAAAATTCTACAAATTTGATACCCTGGCTAAAGAGGACCTGGAGTTCTCTCATTCGGTGCTGCAGAGTCATCCGCACTCTCCCGCCCGTTTGGGAGCTTTGGTATAATCCCCATGGTCCTGACGGAGTCCCAGCATCCACTAGGACGTCAGAGAAAATAAGATTTTACTTACCGATAAATCTATTTCTCGTAGTCCGTAGTGGATGCTGGGCGCCCATCCCAAGTGCGGATTGTCTGCAATACTTGTACATAGTTATTGTTACAAAAAAATCGGGTTGTTATTGTTGTGAGCCGTCTGTTCAGAGGCTCCTACGTTTGTCATACTGTTAACTGGGTTCAGATCACAGGTTGTACGGTGTGATTGGTGTGGCTGGTATGAGTCTTACCCGGGATTCAAAATCCTTCCTTATTGTGTACGCTCGTCCGGGCACAGTATCCTAACTGAGGCTTGGAGGAGGGTCATAGGGGGAGGAGCCAGTGCACACCACCTAGTCCTAAAGCTTTTATTTTTGTGCCCTGTCTCCTGCGGAGCCGCTAATCCCCATGGTCCTGACGGAGTCCCAGCATCCACTACGGACTACGAGAAATAGATTTATCGGTAAGTAAAATCTTATTTTTTTGCCTTATGTTTCCTCACAGCCTAAGAAAACGCCACATTATCAGATGCAGTCCTTTCGGTCGCATAAATCCAAGAGAGTACGGGAATCTTCTTTTCTTGCCAGAGGTAAGGGCAAGGGGAAAAAGCTGCCAACTACAGCTAGTTCCCAGGAGCAGAAGTCCTCCCCGGCTTCTACAAAATCCACCGCATGACGCTGGGGCTCTGCTGAGGGAGTCCGCTCCAGTGGGGGCATGTCTTCGACTTTTCAGCCACGTCTGAGTTCAATCACAGGTGGATCCCTGGGCAATAGACATTGTTTCCCAGGGTTACAAGCTGGAATTCGAAGAGGTGCCTCCTCGCCAGTTTTTCAAATCGGCCCTACCGGCTTCTTCCCCAGAGAGGGAGGTAGTTTTAGCAGCAATTCAAAAATTGTGTCTTCAACAAGTGGTGCTCAAGGTTCCCCTGATTCAGCAGGGGATGGGATATTACTCAACCCTGTTTGTGGTTCCGAAACCGGACGGTTCGGTCAGACCCATTCTGAATTTAAAATCCTTAAACCTTTACTTAAAAAGGTTCAAGTTCAAGATGAAATCACTCAGAGCGGTCATCGCCAGCCTGGAAGGGGGGGATTTTATGGTGTCACTGGACATAAAGGATGCATACCTTCATGTCCCCATATATCCGCGTCATCAGGCGTTCCTGAGATTTGCTGTACAGGATTGTCATTACCAATTTCAGACGTTGCCGTTTGGGCTTTCCACGGCCCCGGGGATTTTCACCAAGCTAATGGCAGAAATGATGGTGCTCCTGCGCAAGCAGGGAGCCACAATTATCCCGTACTTGGACGATCTCCTAATAAAAGCGAGGTCAAGAGAGCAGTTGCTGAACAGCGTAGCACTCTCCCTGAGGGTGTTGCACCAGCACGGCTGGATTCTCAATCTCCCGAAGTCACAGTTGGTTCCAACGACCCGTTTGCCTTTCTTAGGCATGATCCTGGATACAGACCAGAGAAGGGTTTTTCTCCCGATGGAAAAGGCCCAAGAACTCATGAACTTGGTCAGGGACCTCTTGAAGCCAAAAAGGGTGTCGGTGCATCACTGCACTCGAGTTCTGGGAAAGATGGTGGCGTCTTACGAGGCCATTCCATTCGGCAGGTTCCATGCAAGGACTTTTCAGTGGGACCTTATGGACAAGTGGTCCGGGTCACATCTACAGATTCATCAGATGATCAGCCTGTCCCCCAGGGCCAGGGTATCTCTTCTGTGGTGGCTGCAGAGTGCTCACGTTCTAGAGGGTCGCAGGTTCAGCATTCAGGACTGGGTTCTGGTAACCACGGACGCGAGCCTCCGAGGATGGGGAGCAGTCACACAGGAAAGAAACTTCCAATGTCTATGGTGAAGCCAGGAGGCTCGTCTTCACATCAACGTACTGGAATTAAGGGCCATATACAACGGCCTTCGTCAAGCGGAGAATTTGCTTCGTTACCTACAATTCTGATTCAGTCAGACAACATCACTGCAGTGGCTCATGTAAACCGTCAAGGCTAAACAAAGAGCAGAGTGGCAATGGCAGAAGCCACCAGGATTCTTCGCTGGGCGGAAAATCATGTAAGCGCTCTGACGACAGTCTTCATTCCGGGAGTAGACAACTGGGAAGCGGACTTCCTCAGCAGACACGATCTACATCCAGGAGAGTGGGGACTTCATCAGGAAGTCTTTGCAGAGTTTGCAAGTCAGTGGGGACTGCCTCAAATAGACATGATGGCGTCACACCTCAACAAGAAACTTCCGAGATATTACGCCAGGTCAAGGGACCCTCAGGCGGTAGCAGTGGACGCCCTGGTGACACCATGGGTGTTTCAGCCGGTCTATGTGTTCCCTCCTCTTCCTCTCATCTCCAAGATATTGAGAATCATAAGACGAAGAGGAGTACAGACAATTCTCATTGTTCCAGATTGGCCTCGAAGGGCCTGGAATCCGGATCTGCAGGAAATGCTCACAGAAGATCCGTGGCCTCTTCCTTTCGGAGAGTACCTGTTGCAACAGGGGCCCTGTCTGTTCCAGGACTTACCGCGGCTGCGTTTGACGGCATGGCGGTTGAACGCCGTATCCTAGCGAAAAAGGGCATTCCGGATGAGGTCATTCCTACTCTGATAAAGGCTAGGAAGGACGTGACATTGAAACATTATCACCGTATATGGAGGAAGTATGTGTCTTGGTGTGAGTCCAGGAATGCTCCTCCGGAAGAATTCCATCTGGGCCGTTTCCTTCACTTCCTACAGACTGGAGTGAATTTGGGCCTAAAATTAGGCTCCATTAAGGTTTAGATTTCGGCCCTATCCATTTTCTTTTAGAAGGAATTGGCTTCTTTCCCAGAAGTCCAGACTTTTGTGAAGGGAGTGCTGGATATCCAGCCTCCTTTTGTGCCTCCTGTGGCACCATGGGACCTTAACGTGGTGTTACGGTTCCTTAAGTCTCACTGCGGTGGAATTAAAGTATCTCACTTGGAAAGTGGTCATGTTGTTGGCCTTGGCATCGGCAAGGCGAGTGTCTGAGTTGGCGGCTTTATCTTATAAAAGCCCCTATCTGATTTTCCATGTGGATAGAGCGGAGTTGCGGACTCGTCCTCAATTTTTGCCTAAGGTGGTTTCCTCCTTTCATATGAACCAACCTATTGTGGTGCCTGTGGCTACGCGGGACTTGGAGGTTTCCGAGTCCCTTGATGTGGTCAGGGCATTGAAAATTTATGTAGCCAGAACGGCTCGGTTAGGAAAACAGAGGCACTGTTTGTCCTGTATGCAGCCAACAAGGTTGGCGCTCCTGCTTCTAAGCAGACTATTGCTCGCTGGATCTGTAACACGATTCAGCAGGCTCATTCTAAGGCTGGATTGCCGTTACCAAATTCAGTAAAGGCCCATTCCACTAGGAAGGTGGGTTCTTCTTGGCGGCTGCCCGAGGTGTCTCGGCATTACAGCTTTGCTGAGCGGCGACTTGGTCAGGTTCAAACACCTTTGCAAAGTTCTACAAGTTTGATACCCTGGCTCAGGAGGACCTCATGTTTGCTCAATCGGTGCTGCAGAGTCATCCGCACTCTCCCGCCCGTTTTGGAGCTTTGGTATAATCCCCATGGTCCTTACAGAGTCCCCAACATCCTCTAGGACGTAAGAGAAAATAAGATTTTAAACCTACCGGTAATTCTTTTTCTCCTAGTCCGTAGAGGATGCTGGGCGCCCGTCCCAGTGCGGACTAAATTCTGCAAGACTTGTATATAGTTTTGGCTTACATAAGGGTTATGTTACAGTTTTGATCAGTCTCTCACTGATGCTGTTTTGTTTCATACTGTTAACTGGTTCGTATATACCATGTTATACGGTGTGGATGGTGTGGGCTGGTATGAATCTTGCCCTTAGATTAACAAAAATCCTTTCCTCGTACTGTCCGTCTCCTCTGGGCACAGTTTTCTAACTGAGGTCTGGAGGAGGGGCATAGAGGGAGGAGCCAGTGCATACCCATATCTAAAGTTCTTTTTAGTGCCCATGTCTCCTGCGGAGCCCGTCTATTCCCCATGGTCCTTACGGAGTCCCCAGCATCCTCTACGGACTAGGAGAAAAAGATTTACCGGTAGGTTTAAAATCTTATTTTTTTTATAGATGAACTCCATTGTATCTCCTGTTCCAGGTACTCTTACCTCTAATCTAGCCTCAGATCATTGTTTTATGTTTGCTCTCTGTTTCTTTAAGGGGCGTGTAGTAAGAAAGTGTTCATCTTGGTTTTTCCTAGTGTCAATGTCAGAAAAATATCTCTATGCACACTACCATATTTGCACCTCACACAGGTCCGTGCTGCGCATGCGTACGCTCTCCCGTACGTGCGCATACTCACAGTCGCGGGCACCCGCAGGCGCACGGTATGCGTATTTACGGTAGAGTTTATGTGATCGTAGCGTGCGACTCAATCGTTACATATTTTCACTATATAATGTATTTTGTAGATCATGGTCCCTTTGATAGATTCTGAAAGTTTGGTTAATATAGAATGTTCGTGAATAGAGAAATCCCTCTTTGTTTGATACGAAGGGTCAGACAGGAGTAATACAGTGGTGTTTAGTACCCATCGGAAGAGTATTTAATTAGCAATATTCCGGTGTTGGTTTGAAGCGGATTAATCGCTCGTGCGAATAGTTATGGACATAGGAAGTTTATGAACATTTACTGTATTTGCACTTACTTATCCATGCGGCGGGAAACCCAGTTTCCCTCCCACCTGAGCTGTTGGAAATAGTCACAGCCCACCTGTATGAATCAACCTATGACCTTTTGTTATAATGCGAGGAGGAATTCCTGTGTCCAATGAACAATGAGATTGTAGGGACCATTGAATTGTATTGTGTGTGGGGCATAAATAGACAAGCCGATCACATCCAGCTCTCACTCTTCAACGGTTATCATTGCTGAAAATCGGGAGCTGGATGTCCAGAGGCGCATGCGATCGTTTCCTTTGTGCGTAAGTTTTCTCCGCAACTATATTGATCTTCTTGTTATTGTGGGCCAATCTCTCTTTCTCTCTCTCTTCTCCTCTTTCTCTCTTATTTTCCCTTAAATAGTAATTGTATTGTATTTCCTGTGTAGTTATCTGGTTAGGTAGTCTATGTTATATTGTAGTGTATGATTTGTATTTGTATTAATTCTTTTGCAAGTATATAATTCATAATATATATATATTAGGCGTTGGACCCTAAGCCCAGGTATCTGTGTATTTCTTATAGTGTTTAGTATTCTCAGAGCGTCGGTGACGCTCAAACAGCTTTTAAGTTAATAAGGTTACACTGTGTTGCATCTACACCCTATCTCTACACAAAGGTTTTACAGCATAGTACATTGTTTATGGTTTAGATATAAAGGTTTAACATTGTGAGCGTCTGCGCCGCTCGTGATCTCCTCGTGGTCTCGAGCGTCCGCTACGCTGATAGCGTAGCATTACGGTAGTCGCTCACCTATAAGTGTGCCCGATACCAACAGCGTATTCTCGTGAGCGTCCGTATCGCTCGAGCAGCCCGCTCCCGATACAGCGTCCGTTACGCTATAGTGAACCATTACGTTAGTCGGCAGCCAATAGCGTGCCTGCCTGTGATCTCTTGGCCGTGAGTGAACGTGACGCTTGAGCGTCTCGACCACGGCTAAGCGATTGTTACGCAACGAGCGTACCCTTACGGTACTCCATACGTAAATAGCGTACAGTGTTCTTAGACCTCATAAAGGGTTTTATATAAGATAAATATTTAGCTTTATCAATTGGCGGCTCGCCCGTCCTTCACATATCTGCACTAGGTAATTTCAGCAGACATTATCCAGCAGCAAAGGGCGGGAGATCATATTCCTCGTAGTGCTGTTTGGATAAGCGTCTGCTTCGCTTAGTAAAGGGTGCTGAAGGAATCCGGGACCGGAGGTAAGAACAAAACGATAGTGTCCTTTTAAAACTGTTTATTTCTGTCTTGCGTACACACGCACGCATATCTGCATTTCTTTTAATTCGTGTATTTTCATATATCACTCTCCTGTTTGCCATTGTATAATTGATAAACGTACTAAGAGAGAGTTGTCGCTATTCCATAGTTAAAGTGTAAAAATAATGCGTTAAGGGATAAAGTGTAAAAGCACACACAGCTCTACCTAAAGGTAAAAGGAGAGATTGGTGTGTTGCGCGGTAGACGATCGAGGATCATCTACATTGATAAAACGTGTTAGTTGTGTTACGGTGGACATTGGTTTTGTGTACACGTGTCTCTAACAAAGGACTGAGACTCGCGTACGCAAAGGCCGACGCACGCAGCGTAAATTACGCAACGGAGCGTCTGGGTACGCCCACGTAACTCAAGTCACACGATAGTGTTGATTTTTAAGTAGCGCAACAGGCGATAAGTAACGTAGCGCAACAGGCGATAAGTAACGCAACAAGCGATAAATAGCGCATCAGGCGATAAATAGCGCAAATCTATTTTAAATCCGAAATTTAAATTAACAGATCCTTCTCCAAATTTACAACACATCTGGTCTAAAGAAAAATGTCTGCGCAGAAATAGAAATAGAAACAAAAGTGTGTATGTGATGAGTGAGTGTTTTTAAGTTTTACAATTTTGGGGATTGAACCAAAGAAATCATCGAGTTCTCGTGAAGGTACATACGTGTAAGTGACATACATGGTGGCTAGGGAGGCATCTCTGGTTAAACATATATAAAATTTTGAGCATTAGAGTGTAGCAGACCAGGAGGTCATACTGTATCAGACCAGGAGGTCAGACCAGGAGGTCGCATAACAGACCAGGAGGTCCAGGTACAGCAGACAAGGAAGTCCGCTATAGAAACAAGGCACAACACCAAAGAAGGGTTGGTGCGACACCCATATAGGAAAACAAAGCTCAGGCTGAAGGAATTCGCAGCTGCTGAATGTCGATTCCACTGGTCGCTCCGTACATAAGATTAGTTGCTTATGTACTGAACGATTGTACCGCACGTAATTGTGTGCATTAGTTAGTAACCTGACCAGTACCATTTGTGTACAAACCCGGTCATAAACGCTATTTGTACATTCTAACGTGATTTGTGTAATTTTTTATTTTAACCAAAAAGGGAAATTCTCTGGTCACTCAGGAATTATCCGACAACCCCACCTTTACTGGAAAGGGTTAATGCTCTTCGGATCACACCCACATGTTCCAGTAAACTCAGGTTAATAGGGGCCCTGGGTCGAGTACGCCAGCACTATATCAGTGTGTGGGCATATTGGTCGGCGTGGGCGAGTGAGTGAGGTGCTCGGTAAACTTCACCGTCAACCTATCTTTGAATATTTTGGTTTTTTAAGGGTTATCAACACCTGCAAATTATGGGGGCCAGTTGTTCAAGAAGGGGGCGATCAACCTCGGTTCGGGTTGATTCTGTAAACCGACCAGTCGGGTCGGCAAGGTACGTAATGTGTGAAAAATACGGAAGGCACACAGAAATTTTATGTGATGAATGGGAAAGAATGACAATGCATGACGGGGAGAAATTCCCAAGAATAGGTAGCTTCAGCCCAGAAGTGTTAATGAATTTAAGGAGAAGGATAGGTCTTATTAAACCAGCAAAGAGACGGATCAAACATTATGATTGTTTAAAATTATGGCAACAGGAAAGTGAAATGCAAAGAGAGTTAACTGACATATCTGACTCTCATCTTGGGAGGAGAGACATGGCAATGGAGAGAATTATGGTTGCGGAGAAAGGCACAATGTTGAACAATAAAAACGCACTTAGCAACTGTAGTATAGATGATAAGAATAAGTGTAATAAACATAACAATGATAATTGTAATGCTGTTAAATGTACAACTGTTAACCCGTGCAAGTTGCACGCCATATCAAACTTCCCTCAGGAATACGAGCAAGAAAGTGAACCCAACACGATGTCGGCACCTCTTCCAGCAGCCATCACACAAGACATCCAGGTGGACGCGACCAAATCGGTAAAGGCAATAATTAAACCCCCTAACGGAGGGTCAGGTGAGGTCGTGTCCACAGGTACGTACAATGTTTTATATCACGCACAAACAAATGTACCCCATATTGTAAGACCAAAACAAGGTGATGTAATTGAGTTTAGTCCTGTCAGGGTGATCACAGTCCCCAATGGGAAGACTGACGATCAGGGAATCCTTCCCGTCCAGGACAGTGCAATGCGCTGTCCCTGGTCCCGGATGGAATTGAGATCAATTATGTCTGAATTTCCTGATCCCAGGAAAAATCTAGTAGCGTGTCAAAGGTTTGTTAAAGAACTAGGAAACTCCACAGAACCCACCAACAAAGAGTGGTGGACAGTGCTGAGGGCATGTTTGCCCTCCAGTGTTGACCCTGCGAAATTTATTGCTGATTGTAAATTAGACACGGAGGTACCTTGTACAGAGGAACACAATCAGGAATGTATTAAGCAGATCAACCGACAGTTAGAAATATATTTCCCAGCCATTGTCGAGTGGAACAAAATCTTCTCCATAAGACAAAACGAAGGGGAAAGTATTTCCAATTATTTCAATCGAGCACTGCAAGTAATGGCTAGGAACACTGGGATCACAGACATCAAAACAAGTGCACCGCACAGAGAAGTAGCAGTATCTGTGCTAATGGATGGTTTAAGGGAAGTGTTGAGAGCAAAGATACAGATCACCAATCCATACTGGAGAGATAAATCAGTAACTGCATTAAGGGACTCTGCTGTTGGGCATGAGCAAAGCATCATCAAGCACAGGGAAACAAAGAAGCCTCAGATCCCTGTGGTTAAGCCAAAGGTGACAAGGTGTTATAATTGCCAGAAGGAAGGTCATTTTGCAAGAGATTGTAGATCAGGAAGTAAACAAAAGTCACATCAGCCCCCTAGACAACGACATAATCATGGTATCCAAGGAATCAGGGAAGCACAGGGAAAACGGTTGATGGCGATGAGCATCCGAGCGTTTGAGGAGGCATCAAATCAACCAAGACCTCAGGTCATTGACACTTGGAGGAAACCCAGGGTTTGTTATCATTGTAGAAGAGAAGGGCATTATGCCAGCAACTGTAATAACCCACATAAAGTCAGACCCCCTAGACCAGGAAAATGAGCATAAATATGACACACCAAATTACAATCAGGGATCACATAGGAAGAATTTTGAGCCACACCCATAATGTGCAATCAGGAAAGGTGATCATTAGGACTGATGGTAAGCCTGAGGTTATAGTTAATAAATTGGGAGGTCATTCCCTGAAGACACAGGAATGACCGGGTGAAACGTTGTAAATGTATCTGTGAAATGTTTCTTTTTCTCTCTCCCCATCTCTGACGATTATTGGTAGGATTCAAACATTGCATATACACTTGGTCTTTGCAGAAGTCTACCAAACCCCAGCATGACCTATCCGCATCAATGTATTCTGGCCAGATACAGAGGGTGGAGTATGGAGGTGCTGGGGGGAGGGACTGCGCAAGGAAACCATTGGACATGTAGATATGACAGCCTGATGATCTGACAATGTTTTAGAAAATGTTTATGTTTGAAAGATGTTTCTTTTTTTTTTCTGTTGTTTAGTGATGTGTTATGTTATATATACATATATGAATTGTTCTCTCTCTCTTTTGTTTTTTTTTTTGTTTCCTCTCTCTTCTCACTCATGTTTTCATGTTTTAAAGATGGTATGTCACACATCAGTTAGACAAATGGTAATGCAAGATTTTTGCTCCTTACAGAGAGATCGCTGGTTTGGAAGGAATATTGCTTCACCGGAATGTTCGGTTGGAAGACTGAGAGACAGCACCTTTGAGATGACGACAGAACAGGAAGAACGACAAAGACTAGAGAACTTAATTATCGTAACAAGTTTCTCTCCCCCTCAAACTGTTTTTCTGTACCCCATTACAAATTTCTTCTTTTCTCCTCCTGTAAGATGGACTTGCCACAAGAGACTGTGATATGGATTTTCCTGTTGACCCTGATGTTGACCAGAGCAGTCTGTTTTGGTGAGAGTACCAGTGAGGTCGAGAAAGAAGTTTTGACACCAGAAAGGTTCCAATGACTAAGACGGAGGTGTAAATTTCCAATAGCAACACAAGCACCGAACAAAGGCGAGTACCGGAAACAATCTAACAGCCATGTTATTTGTAAACATTGTGAAGGATTGTTAGCTGAAGAAAACTGTATCTGTAGGCTCTGTGACAATGTAGTTGAGGATGGGTGCATTAAGAAATGCCAATCCAGTTTTAATATCCACATGGACCGGCATCCATTGAGTGACTATCACTCCTTAGTGGGTAGTGTGTTAAATAAGACAGATTGTTGGGTATGCTCTCAAGTACCTCAAGGTCATAGCAAATCAGGGCTAGTACCATTTCCTTTAACGTTAGGGGAGGTACTTGAGTTAAGTGGTGGGAGACCGGTGGACAGGAGGTTTAATATCTCCAGCCCTCCTAGTTTGAAGCTCCACCAATACCATGTGGATAGGTCCCTATTATGTTTTAACATCTCCAATCCCCGAAAGCCGGGAAATTGGGAAGTGTCATGGAGTAATCAAACCATGACCTTTTCGCATAGAGCAGATAGAATGCCTACAGATACAGAGCTTATACGCCACATAGCCAGTAGAGGAAAATCTTTCCGGTATAGATATACCTTAGGAAATAGGATTACGAGAGTTGGAGAGGTATCACCAGGATACTGTGCACATATCGTACAACCTGATACGTGTACTAAGCAGATGGAAGAATTAGGGTTAGGAGATTTCACATGGAAGGTGTGTAATATGGTTATGTCCTACTCCGTCCCATATGTTCTCCCCGATGATGCATATTTCATATGCGGGAGAAAGGCGTATAAGTGGCTTGCCCCAAACTCTGAAGGATTGTGTTATATTGGAAAAGTACTGCCTGAAGTAATGACTGTATCACATGACAAAATGAAAGACATACACCGTGTTGCCCAAACTCCTTACACTCACACCCATTACGAGCACGTAGTTAAACGGCACCTGATAGAAAGAACAGAGCATCCGGCCTCTGACATGATCCATGAATCCACCGGGATTCAGTTTCTAATCGCGTTAGACATCACTCGCACCGCCAGAGGAGTGTTGAATTATAAATGCATATCTGCGCTTGCAAATTTGTTAGATAATATCACTGAAATGTATGATGACACGTTTAGGTATACTGGAAGAGAACTTCAAGCTTATAAAACAGAACTGGTACAGCATAGAATGGTTCTTAATTACCTCACAGCAGTGACAGGCGGATATTGTGTCACACTGGCAACACAATACGGCGTGAAATGTTGCACATATATTACGAATAGCACCGAGGACCCGGTCGAGGTCATAGACCAAAAGATGGACAATATTCTCCAACTGAAGTGGGAATTTCGCAGGAGACACAATCTCACTCTTGCTGCTGTAGGTAATGAGCTGACTGGTTGGGTGTCATGGTTGAACCCGCGAAATTGGTTCTCTGGTTTAGGAGACTGGGCTCAAGGAGTCATAATGGATGTTGGGAAGTTTCTCCTATGTATCTTAGGTGTTATCATAACGATTGGCTTGATATTTAGATGCGGGCAGGCTTTAATGAAGTGCAATCGTCGTACTAGGGTAATGAGTTTAAGGAGTGAGGAAACTGTAATTCCAATGGACTTGATTTATGACCCAACGGTAGAAACAATGATGTGATGAAAATGCGATTTCTACGGTCCGTTTCTTTCACCTGTTTTTCCGTTTTCTCCAAGGTAAAAAGACCCACTTGGACGAGGAGTTTGATGAGCCGATATACAGACAACAGATGGATTAAAGAAGAAGTTTTGACAACCTGATACACAGATTTTTGATGAACTATGCCATGGATCCCCAGTTTCCCTAGAAATTTTAAAATTACGCTAGCCCAACACTTTTGTAAATCTATGGACATTGACAGCTTTTGCTCGCACCTTATGGGCAAAAGCACAAAGAAGACTGCATTCAACAGACACCAAACAAGACCTCAATCGACGAATGTGCATTTACCTGACATAGAATACCACCGCATTTACCGTAATTATGTCTTTTCTTCATTTCTACAACCCTCAGGTAATGACACACATAGTCGATAGGGAATACAGGCACAGATATCAGCAATCACATATCTCCCCCATTCATGTATCATCAACTAAAATGTGCTCCCCCATTTTGTTACAACCAAAGCCGAAAAGAGCTCGGTAAAGTTTGACAGCCCATCCACAGACCCGTACCACGGGATAAGAAGGAATTCAAATGTATACTTCGCAATACCTCGAAGCTTGATTTAAAACACGTACGGCACGATGATACATGACCCCCAAGCACGGATTCATACACACATGCTTCTGCTATCTCACTAGGTCATACCCTTTTCCTACCTTCTCCTCTCCTCCCCTACCCAACCATGTAAATGTATTAACCCCTGACATATATTTTTCTCTTTTTGAAATGTTTTAGAAGGTGGCAGTTATTGTTGACTGCCAAAGGGTGGACTGTCAAAGTCAGAAAAATATCTCTATGCACACTACCATATTTGCACCTCACACAGGTCCGTGCTGCGCATGCGTACGCTCTCCCGTACGTGCGCATACTCACAGTCGCGGGCACCCGCAGGCGCACGGTATGCGTATTTACGGTAGAGTTTATGTGATCGTAGCGTGCGACTCAATCGTTACATATTTTCACTATATAATGTATTTTGTAGATCATGGTCCCTTTGATAGATTCTGAAAGTTTGGTTAATATAGAATGTTCGTGAATAGAGAAATCCCTCTTTGTTTGATACGAAGGGTCAGACAGGAGTAATACAGTGGTGTTTAGTACCCATCGGAAGAGTATTTAATTAGCAATATTCCGGTGTTGGTTTGAAGCGGATTAATCGCTCGTGCGAATAGTTATGGACATAGGAAGTTTATGAACATTTACTGTATTTGCACTTACTTATCCATGCGGCGGGAAACCCAGTTTCCCTCCCACCTGAGCTGTTGGAAATAGTCACAGCCCACCTGTATGAATCAACCTATGACCTTTTGTTATAATGCGAGGAGGAATTCCTGTGTCCAATGAACAATGAGATTGTAGGGACCATTGAATTGTATTGTGTGTGGGGCATAAATAGACAAGCCGATCACATCCAGCTCTCACTCTTCAACGGTTATCATTGCTGAAAATCGGGAGCTGGATGTCCAGAGGCGCATGCGATCGTTTCCCTTGTGCGTAAGTTTTCTCCGCAACTATATTGATCTTCTTGTTATTGTGGGCCAATCTCTCTTTCTCTCGCTCTTCTCCTCTTTCTCTCTTATTTTCCCTTAAATAGTAATTGTATTGTATTTCCTGTGTAGTTATCTGGTTAGGTAGTCTATGTTATATTGTAGTGTATGATTTGTATTTGTATTAATTCTTTTGCAAGTATATCATTCATAATATATATATATTAGGCGTTGGACCCTAAGCCCAGGTATCTGTGTATTTCTTATAGTGTTTAGTATTCTCAGAGCGTCGTGACGCTCAAACAGCTTTTAAGTTAATAAGGTTACACTGTGTTGCATCTACACCCTATCTCTACACAAAGGTTTTACAGCATAGTACATTGTTTATGGTTTAGATATAAAGGTTTAACATTGTGAGCGTCTGCGCCGCTCGTGATCTCCTCGTGGTCTCGAGCGTCCGCTACGCTGATAGCGTAGCATTACGGTAGTCGCTCACCTATAAGTGTGCCCGATACCAACAGCGTATTCTCGTGAGCGTCCGTATCGCTCGAGCAGCCCGCTCCCGATACAGCGTCCGTTACGCTATAGTGAACCATTACGTTAGTCGGCAGCCAATAGCGTGCCTGCCTGTGATCTCTTGGCCGTGAGCGAACGTGACGCTTGAGCGTCTCGACCACGGCTAAGCGATTGTTACGCAACGAGCGTACCCTTACGGTACTCCATACGTAAATAGCGTACAGTGTTCTTAGACCTCATAAAGGGTTTTATATAAGATAAATATTTAGCTTTATCACTAGTATAAATACTTTTTCTTAAGGTCATAGGTAATAAAACGCCAGCAGAGTTGCTTATTTTTTGTCTGGGCTAATCTCAGTTACAGGTTTGATACCAAGTTCATAATTATACTCTTTGTATGTTATGTAATTTGTCTTTTTCCTTCTTCTGTCTTATAGCTTGGCAGCTAGTTCTCCTTGATCCATTCTTTGAATCTTTGGCTGATTTGCCACTACCACTGCTCAGTGGGATTCAGAATTCTTCCTTCTCAATGCTTCATCAGGTTAGGGCAGTAGCTTGTTGCATGGCAAACTTTCTGCCACAAATGCTATTCTGATTCCACCTCAATAACTTTGTGTTGGCCATGGATTCTAAATTGAGTACAGAAGGAGGTTGTTCATTGGACAGACAAAGTTCTGGTCATACAGGGTACTGTTTATCCACATTTAAGGTGTTTACTTCAGTTATAGTTACATTTATATGTGCCGTAGATTATCTTGTATTGTACATTCTTTTAGGCATTCTGACTCTTCCTTAATAACAAAGAAGCCCACATCAACAACCTACAAGGTAACACCCACTGGCATCTGGTAAGGCGTATACTTCTCTGGATGTGCCACCACCATTGCAGATCACTGCACATTTGGCTATGAGTACATAAGGCCATGAGGACTTCCTAGACATTCATAACAGAGAAGCCTATGGACTAACTTCTTAAGGTTCTACCATCTTCAGTTGGTGGCTATGACTGAGTGCTTCTTATGATGCAAGGCTCTGCATGCAACCTTTCTGTTGTATACTGAAGAATTCAGGTCTTTGCTACTCTTAGTTGGTGGTCAATTTGCTTCTGGGTTATTATTGGCTATTAGTATGCTTGTTTTGTGGTTTCTATCTAGTGCTGCTTTTTGCTACATTTTCTGTTTTCTTCCTTCATTATTGGGCTAGACTGATATGTCAGTGTCTTCCCATACCCATGAGTAATGTATCATCTATATACTCTTTGTGCCATTTCACTTCAACGAGTTACATGAGTAAAATATTTAAAGGCAACCCTCTTTCTTGCCAATTTGGTAACAGCATTGTATGTTCTTTGCAGATACTTTCCCTGATCAGCATCAGCCACAATGGAGTGAGTGAATGTGAACTGATGGAGCTCTGTTCTGGACTCACATGGCCAATATTAACATTCTTGGTGTATCACCTGCATAAGATGGTAGCCCTGCGATATAGCTGTGGGCTGCTTCAGTTTCAGCACCTCCAGGTACAGTAATACGGTAGTCCTTTATTAAAAGTCATTATTAAGTATGAAAAAATTAAGTATGATGAAGACTTAATAATAATAATTTTCATGTTTTATGATCCTGCACAATATGCAACTTAAGTAACACACTGATTGCTAGCATTCTGTTGTGTATGCACCATATACCACTTCACACTCTTCATTTCTCTGACGTCCTAAGTGGATGCTGGGACTCCGTAAGGACCATGGGGAATAGCGGCTCCGCAGGAGACTGGGCACAACTAAAGAAAGCTTTAGGACGACCTGGTGTGCACTGGCTCCTCCCACTATGACCCTCCTCCAGACCTCAGTTAGAATCTTGTGCCCGGCTGAGCTGGATGCACACTAGGGGCTCTCCTGAGCTCCTAGAAAGAAAGTATATTTTAGGTTTTTTATTTTACAGTGAGATCTGCTGGCAACAGACTCACTGCAGCGAGGGACAAAGGGGAGAAGAAGCGAACCTACCTAACTGGTGGTAGTTTGGGCTTCTTAGGCTACTGGACACCATTAACTCCAGAGGGATTGACCGCAGGACCCGACCTTGGTGTTCGTTCCCGGAGCCGCGCCGCTGGCCCCCTTACAGAGCCAGAAGCAAGAAGTGTTCCGGAAAATCGGCGGCAGAAGACTTCAGTCTTCACCAAGGTAGCGCACAGCACTGCAGCTGTGCGCCATTGCTCCTCATGCACACCTCACACTCCGGTCACTGATGGGTGCAGGGCGCTGGGGGGGGGGGGGGGGGGCGCCCTGAGGGCAATATAAGACACCTTGGCTGGCAAATCTACACCATATATAGTCAGGAAGGCTATATAGGTGTAAAAATACCCCTGCCAGAATTCCAGAAAAAGCGGGAGAAGTCCGCCGGAAAAGGGGCCGGGACATCTCCCTCAGCACACTGGCGCCATTTTTTCTTCACAGTGCAGCTGGAAGACAGCTCCCCAGGCTCTCCCCTGTAGTTTTCAGGCTCAAAGGGTTAAAAAGAGAGGGGGGGCACTAAATTTAGGCGCAATATGTGTATACAAGCAGCTATTGGGGGAAAAATCACTCAGTTATAGTGTTAATCCCTGCATTATATAGCGCTCTGGTGTGTGCTGGCATACTCTCTCTCTGTCTCCCCAAAGGACTTTGTGGGGTCCTGTCCTCAGTCAGAGCATTCCCTGTGTGTGTGCGGTGTGTCGGTACGGCTGTGTCGACATGTTGGATGAGGAAGGTTACGTGGAGGCGGAGCAGAGGCCGATAAATGGGATGTCGCCCCCTGTGGGGCCGACACCAGAGTGGATGGATAGGTGGAAGGTATTAAGCGATAAATGTCAACTCCTTACATAAAAGGCTGGATGACGTAACAGCTGTGGGACAGCCGGCTTCTCAGCCCGCGCTTGCCCAGGCGTCTCAAAGGCCATCAGGGGCTCAAAAAACGCCCGTTACCTCAGATGGCAGACACAGATGTCGGCACGGAGTCTGACTCCAGTGTCAACGAGGTTGAGACATATACACAATCCACTAGGAACATCCGTTGCATGATCTCGGCAATGAAAAATGTGTTACACATTTCTGACATGAACCCAAGTACCACATAAAAGGGGTTTTATGTTTGGGGAGAAAAAGCAGCCAGTGTTTTGTTCCCCAATCAGATGAGTGAATGAAGTGTGTAAAGAGCGTGGGTTCCCCCGATAAGAAAATGGTAATTTCTAAAAAGTTACTGTTGGCGTACCCTTTCCCGCCAGAGGATAGGTCACGTTGGGAGATATCCCCTAGGGTGGATAAGGCGCTCACACATTTGTCAAAAAAGGTGGCACTGCCGTCTTGGGATACGGCCACTTTGAAGGAGCCTGCTGATAAAAAGCAGGAGACTATCCTGAAGTCTGTATATACACACTCAGGTACTATACTGAGACCTGCATTTGCCTCAGCATAAATAGTGCTGCTGCAGCGTGGTCTGATACCCTGTCAGATAATATTAATACCCTAGACAGGGATAATATTTTGCTAACATAGAGCATATTCAAGACGTCGTCTTATATATGAAGGATGCACAGAGGGATATTTGCCGGCTGGCATCCAGAATTAATGCAATGTCCATTCTGCCAGGAGGGTATTAGAGACCCGGCAGTGGACAGGCGATGCTGCCTTTAAAAGGCACATGGAGATTCTGCCTTATAAGGGTGAGGAATTGTTTGGGGATGGTCTCTGGGACCTCGTATCCACAGCAACAGCTGGGAAGAAAAATTTTTACCTCAGGTTTCCTCACAGCCTAAGAAAGCACCGTATTTTCAGATACAGTCCTTTCGGCTTCAGAAAAGCAAGCGGGTCAAAGGCGCTTCCTTTCTGCACAGAGACAAGGGAAGAAGGAAAAAGCTGCACCAGACAGCCAGTTCCCAGGATCAAAAATCTTCCCCCGTTTCCTCTGAGTCCACCGCATGACGCTGGGGCTCCACAGGTGGAGACAGGTGCGGTGGGGGCGCGTCTCGGGAACTTCAGGGACCAGTGGGCTTGCCCACAGGTGGATCCCTAGGTTCTGCAAGTAGTATCAGAGGGATACAGGCTGGAGTTCGAGGCGACTCCCCCTCGCCGTTACCTCACATCAGCCTTGCCTGCTGCCCTCGGAGAAAGGGAGGTAGTACTGGCGGCAATTCACAAGCTGTACTTCCAGCAGGTGAAATCAAGGTACCCCTCCTTCAACAAGGCCGGGGTTACTATTCCAAAATGTTGTGGTACCGAAACCAGAAGGTTCGGTGAGACCCATTCTAAAATTGAAATCCTTGAACACTTATATACGAAGGTTCAAGTTCAAAATGGAATCACTCAGGGCGATTATTGCAAGCCTGGAGAATTTCATGGTATCACTGGACATCAAGGATGCTTACCTGCATGTCCGATTTACCCTCTTTACCAGGAGTACCTCAAAATTGTGGTACAGGATGGTCATTACCAATGACCAATAATGCCCGAAATAATTATCCCGTGCTTGGACGATCTCCTTATAAAGGCGAGGTCCAGGGAGCAGTTGTTCGTCGGAGTAGCACTATCTCGGGAAGTCCTACAACAGCACGACTGGATTCTGAATATTCCAAAGTCGCAGCTGGTTCCTACGACGCGTCTACTGTTCCTGGGTATGGTTCTGGACACAGAACAGGATAAAAAGGGTTTCTCCCGGAGGAGAAGTCCTAGGAGTTGTCGTCTCTAGACAGAGACCTCCTAATACAAATAGAGGTGTCGGTGCATCAATGCACGCAAGCCCTGGGAAAGATGGTAGCTTCTTACGAAGAAATTCCATTCGCCAGGTCCCATGCAAGGATCTTCCAGTGGGATCTGTTGGACAAGTGGTCCGGGTCGCATCTTCAGATGCATCGGCAGATAACCCTGTCTCCAAGGGCCAGGGTGTCGCTGTTGTGGTGGCTGCAGAGTGCTCATCTTCTAGGGGGCCGCAGATTCGGCATACAGGACTGGGTCCTGGTGACCACGGATGCCAGCCTTCGAGGCTGGGGGGCAGTCACACAGGGAAGAAACTTCCAAGGACTATGGAAAAGTCAGGAGACTTCCCTACACATAAATATTCTCGAACTAAGGGCCATTTACAATGTCCTAAGTCAGGCTAGACCCCTGCTTCAACACCGGCCGGTGCTGATCTGGTCAGGCAACATCACGGCGGTCGCTCATGTAAACCGACAGGGCGGCACAAGAAGCAGGATGGCGATGGCAGAAGCCACAAGGATTCTCCGATGGGCGGAAAATCATGTGTTAGCACTGTCAGCAGTGTTTATTCCTGGAGTGGACAACTGGGAAGCAGACTTCCTCAGCAGACACGACCTCCACCCGGGAGAGTGGGGACTTCATCCAGAAGTCTTCCAAATGATTGTACACCGTTGGGAAAGGCCACAGGTGGACATGATGGTGTCCCGCCTCAACAAAAAGCTACAAAGATATTGCGCCAGGTCAAGGGACCCTCAGGCGATAGCTGTGGACGCTCTGGTAACACCGTGGGTGTACCAGTCGGTGTATGTGTTCCCTTCTCTGCCTCTCTTACCCAGGGTAATGAGAATAATAAAAAGGAGAGGAGTAAGAACTATACTCATTGTTCCGGATTGGCCAAGAAGAGCTTGATACCCAGAACTCCAATAAATGATCTCAGAGGACCCATGGCCTCTGCCGCTCAGACAGGACCTGCTGCAGCAGGGGGCCTGTCTGTTCCAAGACGTACCGCGGCTGCGTTTGACAACATGGCGGTTGAACGCCGGATCCTGAAGGAAAAGGGCATTCCGGAGGAAGTTATCCCTACGCTGATTAAAGCTAGGAAAGAAGTGAACGCAAACCATTATCACCGCATATGGCGGAAATATGTTGCGTGCTGTGAGGCCAGGAAGGCCCCAAAGGAGGAATTTCAGCTAGGTCGATTTCTGCACTTCCTACAGTCAGGGTGACTATGGGCCTAAAATTGGGTTCCATTAAGGTCCAGATTTCGACTCTATCGATTTTCTTCCAAAATAGAACTGGCTTCACTGCCTGAAGTTCAGACTTTTGTTAAGGGAGTGCTGCATAGTCAGCCCCCGTTTGTGCCTCCAGTGGCACCGTGGGATCTCAACGTGGTGTTGGATTTCCTGAAGTCGCATTGGGTTGAGCCACTTAAATCCGTGGAGCTACAATACCTCACGTGGAAAGTGGTCATGCTGTTGGCCTTGGCGTCGGCCAGGCGTGTATCAGAATTGGTGGCTTTGTCAAGAAAAAGCCCGTATCTGATTTTTTTATATGGATAAGGCGGAATTGAGGACTCGTTCCCAATTCTTTCCTAAGGTGGTATCAGTTTTTCATGTGAACCAACCTATTGTGGTGCCTGCAGCTACTTGGGACTTGGAGGATTCCAAGTTACTGGACGTAGTCAGGGCCCTGAAAAGTATATGTTTCCAGGACGGCTGGAGTCAGGAAAACTGACTCGCTATTTATCCTGTATGCACCCAACAAGCTGGGTGCTCCTGCTTCTAAGCAGACTATTGCTCGCTGGATCTGTAGCACGATTCAGCTTGCACATTCTGCGGCTGGACTGCCGCATCCTAAATCAGTGAAAGCCCATTCCACGAGGAAAGTGGGCTCTTCTTGGGCGGCTGCCCGAGGGGTCTCGGCTCTACAACTTTGCCGAGCAGCTACTTGGTCGGGGTCAAACACATTTGCTAAATTCTACAAGTTTGACACCCTGGCTGAGGAGGACCTAGAGTTTGCCCATTCGGTGCTGCAGAGTCATCCGCACTCTCCCGCCCGTTTGGGAGCTTTGGTATAATCCCCATGGTCCTTACGGAGTCCCAGCATCCACTTAGGACGTCAGAGAAAATAAGATTTTACTCACCGGTAAATCTATTTCTCGTAGTCCGTAGTGGATGCTGGGCGCCCATCCCAAGTGCGGATTGTCTGCAATACTTGTTTATAGTTATTGCCTAACTAAAGGGTTATTGTTGAGCCATCTGTTGAGAGGCTCAGTTATATTTCATACTGTTAACTGGGTATAGTATTACGAGTTATACGGTGTGATTGGTGTGGCTGGTATGAGTCTTACCCGGGATTCTAAATCCTTCCTTATTGTGTCAGCTCTTCCGGGCACAGTATCCTAACTGAGGTCTGGAGGAGGGTCATAGTGGGAGGAGCCAGTGCACACCAGGTAGTCCTAAAGCTTTCTTTAGTTGTGCCCAGTCTCCTGCGGAGCCGCTATTCCCCATGGTCCTTACGGAGTCCCAGCATCCACTACGGACTACGAGAAATAGATTTACCGGTGAGTAAAATCTTAGTTTAAACTCTGTGTATATTTCAATAACCTTACAGTTGTTGTAGGGGCTGACTCAGAGGTGGACGCTAATTGCACTGCTGCTGTGTCTTTGTATGCAGCAGCGATGTGATAATATGCAACAGCCGCAGGAGGCATTTTGCATTAAAAGACTGGTTCTTTAAAATGCTGGGTTCTTTGATCCGCCGCTGCTGCATCCGAGGACGCAGCACTGAATCAACTGTGTGACCATCAGACATCTGAGTAACCCTCAGGTTACTCAGGCTGTCCGGTGACATTGCACTGCCCAGAAAATGGGGCCAACATGCCCCTGTTTTCTGTAACGCTACTTGACACTGCCCCAAACGCCAGCAGCATGTCAATCATGTTGCAGCGTTTGGGGCACTGTAAGCATTATCGCAGCCCCAGATCTGCACTTGCAAGAATCTAATAACTTGAGAGATGTGCATAAACATTGGGTTTACATACATATCTGAATTAGACCCATAGACAAGTGATATGCACTTCGCATAGCTTAGGCCCAAAGCTGACCACACACAAAAAAATCACTGTGGCGATTTTTGTTACCGAATTGTCCTGTTACCCTTATATGTGAGCCACAATCAATGATTCCATTTGATCATTAGCCAACCAGAGTGTATAGGACACTTGTCAATTTTTATTTTTGGCGTGATCACTGTCTGGTTGTCCCAACAAAACTATACTGATTAATATACTTTAAAGAACACACAATAGTAATATGTTTTCATTAATTTCAAGTTCTCTGTGAAAATAGATTCCCGTAAATAAATGTAGATGAGCTCTGTTACCAGGGGAACGCTGCTGATTCTTTTCCCGACCTGCATAGGGGTGAGTTTGTGTGACCGGCGTTTGGGATCCCGCCAGTCACCATACCGACACCGGGTTCCCGTGCTGTAGATTTCCGGGGGGGGTGGGGGGGGTAATAACACGCTCACCACAGGTTCTCTTCCCACTCTATGGGTGTCGTGGACACCCACGTTTAGGAGCAGTCCATCAGTCGGCATGCTGACTGTCGGGCTGTTCATCGGTCGGGATCTCAGTGTCGGTATAGAGACCGGCGGTCGCATAACTACATCCCCTGCAAAGGATGAATTTATTTTTGTAGTTTTAGTTTGTAACTGTCCTAAGGAAGGACAAATAGTGAGGTTTGTCTTCACAGTTTCAGTCAGAATGTTTTGAAGGATATAAAAGTGTTACAGATATGTGAGGTTGGATTCATAAAGAGGGTTACAAATATAATGTAAGCAGCAGCGATAGCTCCTGTGTCCACATCTGAATCAGGCACATTATGTGTTCATTAAGACCTACAATTTTCCTATGGTAATTGAAGCATTTATGTAGCTTAATGTCTATACTACAGTACTATATGCACTCACTGCAAATGGGATGCAAGAATACATTTATTTCTCCTTCATCCACTAGGGGCCACTGGAGTGCAGATACAATGGGGATATAGTGGGCAGTAACTGGGAGCTGGCACTTTAAGTTTAGAACCATGTGACTAGCTCCTCCCCTACTATGTCCCCCCTCCAAGCCAGTCTTTAATTTGTGCCAAGGGAGCTGGTTCACTTTTGGGACTTTTCCTGAAGATTTTTTAGTTTTATTTTATTTTATTGTTTTTATTATTCTTTCTTACACTCAAAGATTGGCAGCTCTGCCTCTGCCAGTCTGCACCGCGGGAGCTGCCGGCGGGGTCCCATCGCAGCTGTGTGCGGCTTGGGATGGATCCCCGGCTGAAGGAGACACTTGCTCTCTGGAGATGGCCGGACACCGCTGCCGGGGCCGCTCCATCAGCAGAAGAGTCAGCAGTGCAGCAGCGGTAAGTATACCCCCCCCTTCCCGCCCGCGACTCGCATTGCCGGTGGTGGATGCATCCTCCCCACCGCTACGATTGCGCTGGCGCTTCTACATTTTAAATTAGTCGCCATAATGAGAGGGGCGGAGCTTAATCCCAACATGGGCCTCAGCTCCCAGCTGCCCCGGCGTCTCTGTGCGCGCTGGTGGCCATTTCCACACTGCATTGGAGGCTGAAGGGGACCTTGTAACAGGCCTGTACTAGTGGACAGACGGATGTCAGCAGAGCGTCTCCAGTCGGCCTGGAAACATCTGGATGCACGCTTTCAGCTATCACACTATTTTTGTCTTCCTATCCTTTCCCCGCAGATAGCAGGAAATGATATGAGATCCCTCCACTTGTATACCCCTCGGTATCTCCCGGTCCAAGAAGCTGCCGGTTCCTGGAGTAACCACGTTGAAGGAGCCATCTGAGAGAATTATGCGGCGGAGGTTCTACATTGCCCAGCGCAGGTAGGTTGTTGGGGAACAATGGTCCTCAGGGCTACATGACGACTTGCATCAGGATCAACTGATACCTTGGGCAGATCATATTCACAAATCTGCTTTATATCCTTTTGAGATCTCCAGGACGTCTGTATCCTCGGAGCCTGAATTTCCACTTTGGCTAACTTGACCCGAAGAGCTCTCTGACTGCGACAGTGGCAGGCGGAGACTAAATCCTAGAGGGCAGCAGTGGCGTTGCCCTTTACGGGCCTGGTCGGGAAGGATATTACTGCCTGGATTTCTCAGGCCACTGGGGGTAAGTCCACTTATCTTCCCTCTGCTGCTCCAGCTCCTCGACGGACTTATACCGGTCCTTTAGTGCCCTTTTCAGGTTTTGAGGCCATGCCCCATCACCCGTGGATCTCGATGTAAGAGGCCGAGGCAGAAGTTCAACAACCTTGGTCCAGTTTGAGGGTAGGTCCTCCACCACACCCAACGCATGACGGGCCTCCCTCCCACCTGGGGGATCCCAGGGTGGGCGCTTGTCTGTGCATTTTCGGGGAGGCCTGAGTACAATCATGTCCAGATGCTTGAATTAGGTTTCCAACCGCCTCAGTGTTTCGTCACCACGGGTTTGCCGGTTTCCGACAGCAAGAGGGTCGTCCTGCAGGCAGCGTTCCAGTAGCTTCTATCCGCAAGGGTGCTGATCCCTGTTTCCTCACATCATCGGATGCGGGGCTGTTTCTCAGGCCTTTTTCCCGTACCGAAAACGGACAGCTCGACCAGGCCTATTCTGAACTTAAAGGATCTCATTCCATTTTTGAGGAATCCCTTCAGTCGGTTATTGCCAGTTTGGAGCAAAACGAGTTTAGCCGTCCTTAGACCTCAAGGATGCCTGCTTCTGTGTTCCCGTTTGGCTTCCTCATTAGGCTTTTCTCAGGTTCGCGATCACTTTCAGACCCTTCCGTTCAGTCTCTGTTCCGCTTCCAGGGTGTTCACGAAGGTCATGGCAGTCAGGATGGCCCTACTTCAAGGGCAGGGAGTGACGTTTGTCCCCTAAGCTGGACAATCTAATGCTGGAAACCCACTCTGCAGACCTGTTGCTTCAGAATATCCAGATCTTCTGATTCGGCACGGGTCTCCTTTATGCCCCTCGCACAGTCTTAGTTCTTTGGGATGATTCTCAACACTATCCGTCAAGGGATTTTTCCTTCCTCAGGACAAGCCCCTCTCTTCAGTCAAGTGCGGCGCTGAGATAGGTCACCAAAGTCCTCCTCTGGGCGGAGACAACGATCTTCATTCCAGGGGTGGAAAAGCGGGAATCCGATTATCTCAGCCGCCAGGTCAGGCACCCGAGTGAGTGGACACTCAATCCCCGGTGTTTCGTCACCGGTCCGCCGATGGGAGAGACCTCTGATCGGCCTCATGGCGTTCCGACTTACTTTTCAACTGCCTCTTTACTACTCTCGGACGAGAGCCCTGGCGGCAGTAGCCGTGGATGCCCTCACGGCTACTTGGAACATCTGGTTAGTTTATCTTTCCTCTTTTCCTGTTGCTACCTCGGTTTCCACAACGCATAAAGGGAGAATATGCGCTTGTCCTCCTAGTGACTCCAGATTGGCCACGCACTTAGAACTCCGCCCTACACCTGTTGTCAGTAGAGGAGCCTTGGCACCTGCCTCTCTGGGATGATCTACTGCAACGGGGTCCTTTTCTTTGTTCAGCCTTCCGCAGGCTTCGTTTGACGGCGTGGCTGTTAGCCAGACCTTCTAAGAGGTTATACCTAATATGCTCCGAGATCAGAAGTCAGTCATTTTGTTTAGCTATTACCAAAACTTGGAAACTTTATGTGGCCTGGTGTGAACGACGAGAGGTTTCCCCTTCGGTTCTTCATTTCTCTAGGTGGTTTTCTCGGCAGAGCTTCAATTAGATTCACCTGAGGTTCAGGTCTCTGCTTTTTCGGTTTTCTTCCATAGGAAATTAGCCTTGCTGGCGGAAGTTCGGCTTTCTTGCAGAGAGTTCTCTAAACGCAACCTCCCTTTCGCCCTCCAACGGCACTGTGGGACCTAAAACTGGTTCTCACTTTTCTGCAGTCTCCGTTTTTTGAATTTCTGGAATCGGTGGAGATGAAATAGCTCACCTGGATGGGGGTCCTTCTCCTGGCTCTGACTTTGGCCAGATGGATGTCGAAACTTGGTTCTATCTCTTTCTCTCTCTCTCTTGTCTGCCTTCTTGCCTGATATTCCATGAGGATATGGCTGAGCTTCATGCTCAGATGTTGTTTCTTCCAAAGGTGCTGTTCGCTTTTCACATAAATCAGCCACTTGGGTTTTCGACCCTCTCGGCGGATTCACCAAATTCGAGATATTTGGATGTTGTCAGGGCGCTCCGACTCTCGTGGAGAGGACTTCAACTATTTGGAAGTCTGATTTCTTATTTGTTCTGTACGATGCTCCCGTCCTGGATGGCCAGTTTCCAAGCAGACGGTGGCCCGTTGGATCCATCTGACCATAAGTCAGGCTTATTTGGCGGTTGCTCGAGAGCCTCCATCTTCCATTTCGGCGCACTCTACATTCTCTGTGGGACCTTCGTGGGTGGCCGCCCGCGGGATTTCCGTGACTACTTCATGTCACGATGCCGCTTGGTCGGGCCATCATATGTTTGTCATGTTTTACAGGTTTTGACACTTTTGCGCCTCTGTGTCACAGTTTGGCCGGGCTGTTTTGCAGGAATCTCAGCGCTCTCCCTCCCGTCTTGGGAGCTCTGGGACATCCCCATTGTATCTGCACTCCAGTGGCACCTAGTGGATGAAGGAGAAATCAGGATTTTGATACTTACCGATAAATCCCTTTCTCCGATCCACAGGGGCCACTGGACGCCCACCCTACACTGTTTTCCCTGCTTCACTTATTTGTTTGCATGTCACTGTGTGACTGCTAGTTTTGTTCAGGTTATCCTTTCACTTTGTTTCCAGGTTTCCTAGGTGTTATCCTGTTTTAAAGGGCTTAGCTAACCTCCTCTACTTTAACGTTGGTCTTTTCCAGCTCTCCTCGGGCACAGTTTTAACTAGACTGGCTTGGAGGGGGGACATAGTAGGGGAGGAGCTAGTCACATGGTTATAAATTTAAAGTGCCAGCCCCCAGTTACTGCCTACTATATCTCCATTGTATCTGCACTCCAGTGGCCCCTGTGGAATCGGAGAAAGGGATTTATCGGTAAGTACCAAAATTCTGATTTTTGCACAGTACACATACTGTATAAACAGTAAAAGACATAAAATATAGCATCACTTATGTTTTATCTTTTTTACTGTTAATATATTATTTATTTATTAACAGTTTCTTTTATAGCGCAGCAAATTCTGTTGCGCTTTACAACTGGACAGAATGAGAAGACAAAACTGGGTAATAACAAAGTCATAGAGGTAGGAGTGCCCTGCTTGCAAGCTTACAATCTATGGGGAAATAGGCATTGCTAAACAAGGACAGGTGTTATTTATTGGTTGTCCACCAGATTGCAAAGGTTCTTGGTGGACTGCATGATATCACATCACAGCAGTGATGAACCAGGATCAGGAAGAAGGGAGAGTGAAGAAAGAAAATATGTGGGGGATATGTGTGGACTGTACTGATGTACCATGTGAATGCAATGATTGCTAACTCCACCCAATACAATCCCCCTTTAAAGCTAAGGCCATAAATTAGCTAAGACAAACAGGCAATACATTCCAATAAGGCTCCCAGTGCGAGATTTAAAAATGCCCCCCCATTCACATAAGAAAAAAATCACGGCCACCACAGGATAAAAAAAAAAAAGTCCTCATTTTACACATTACAGCAGGCAAGTGTCCCCATTTTACACAGCACGGTAGGCAAGTGTCCCCATTTTACACATTGCGGCAGGCACGTGCCCCCATTTTACACATTGCGGCAGGCACGTGCCCCCATTTTACACAGTACAACAGGCATGTGTCCCCATTTTACACATTGCGGCAGGCACGTGCCCCCATTTTACACAGTACGGCAGGCAAGTGTCCCCATTTTACACATTGCGGCAGGAAAGTGTCCCCATTTTACACATTGCGGCAGGAAAGTGTCCCCATTTTACACATTGCGGCAGGCACGTGCCCCCATTTTACACAGCATGGCAGGCAAGTGACCCCATTTTACACATTGCGGCAGGCAAGTGTCCCCATTTTACACATTACGGCAGGCAAGTGTCCCCATTTTACACATTATGGCAGGCACGTGCCCCCATTTTACACATTCCAGCAGGCAAGTGTCCCCATTTTACACATTACGGCAGGCAAGTGTCCCCATTTTACACATTACGGCAGGCAAGTGTCCCCATTTTACACATTATGGCAGGCAAGTGTCCCCATTTTACACATTGCGGCAGGCACGTGCCCCCATTTTACATAGTACAACAGGCAAGTGTCCCCATTTTACCCATTCCGGCAGGCAAGTGTCCCCATTTTCCATATTACGGCAGGCAAGTGTCCCCATTTTACACATTCCGGCAGACAGGTGTCCCCATTTTACACATTCCGGCAGGCAAGCGTCCCCATTTTACACATTCCGGCAGACAAGTGTCCCCATTTTACACAGTACGGCAGGTCGGGGGGGGGGGGGGAGGGAGAGAGGGGGAGAGGGGCTGACTTACATTTGAAGCGGTTCTTCCCGCTCTTCAGCCGCCTCTCCCTCATCTGCGCAGCGCTGGCCGGCTTGGCTCCCCCTTCTCCCTCCTCCCGAGTGCCCAGCTCGGGGGGCGGGGTTTCGCGGAATGACGCGATTGCGTCGTGACGTCACGACGCAAACGCGTCATTCCGCAAAACCCCGCCCCCTGAGCTGGGCACTCGGGAGGAGAGGGGAGGGGGTTTGAAAGTGCTCAGGAAGTGCCGCGGCGGGCGCCCTGTGCGGTTGCACGGCTCGCCCGCCGCAAGAAACGGCACTGCCTATGTAATACAACACAGCTATGCCACACAATCCTATTTCATTTGCATTCGATGGTAGTAATGATAGTTCAATGTACCTATGTAATACAACACAGCTATGCCACACAATCCTATTTCATTTGCATTCGATGGTAGTAATGATAGTTCAATGTACCTATGTAATACAACACAGCTATGCCAGACAATCCTATTTCATTTGCATTCGATGGTAGTAAGGATAGTTCAATGTACCTATGTAATACAACATTGCATTGTTTGTATGAAGAGAGTGTGGTCAACAGTGTCAAAAGCAGCAGAGAGATCTAGAAGAATGAGAAGTGAGTAATGGCCTTTAGACTTTGCAGTGACCAGATCATTCACTACTTTAGTCAGTGCTGTCTCTGTGGAGTGTTGGGAGGGAAAGCCTGATTGATGTGGGTCCAACAAGTTGTTTGAGTTAAGGAAAAGTAGCCACGCAGCTGCATTCAGAATGCATTGTAATGTTGAGAGTCTCTTCTTGGTAAGACCAGTAAGAAAACTATTGCAATAATCAATGCGGGAGATAATGAGAGCATGGAATACAGTTTTAGCAGTGTTTTGTGTAAGTTTTGATCGTATTTTGGATAGGTTTCTTAGATGCATGTAACATGATTTTGAGACAGATTAAATGTGGGGAGCAAAGGACAGTTCTGAGTCAAGTATGACACCTAGGCAACGAGCTTGTGGTGTAGGGTTGATTGTCGAGTTCTCAACAGTGATAGAAATATCAGGTTGGTAACTGGTATTGGCCAGTGGAAATATAATTAACTCTGTTTTGGAAATACAGAGTTTGAGGTGGCGAGATGACATGCAAGATGAAACAGCAGAGAGGAATTCAGTGACCTGGCCCAATACAGATAGAGACAAATCAGCAGAAGATAGGTAGATTTGAGTATCATCTTCGTACAGATGATACTGAAATCCAAATGAGCTGATTAGTTTCCCAAGAGATGAGGTATACATTGAGAAAAGCAGAGGACCTAAGACTGAGCCCTGCGGTACTCCAACTGAAAGAGGTAGCGAAGAGGAGGTAGATTCAGAGAAACGGACACTGAAAGAGCGATTAGATAGGTAGGATAGGGACCAAGAGAGGGCCGTGTCCTGAAGACCTAGGGATTACATAGAAACCTAGAATTTGACGGCAGATAAGAAACACTTGGCCCATCTAGTCTGCCCGTTTTATTTTTTATCCTTTAGGTAATCTCAACCCTTTTTGAACCTTAATTCTTTGTAAGGATATTCATATGCCTATCCCAAGCATGTTTAAATTGCTCTACAGTCTTAGCCTCTACCACCTCTGATGGGAGGCTATTCCACTTATCCACTACCCTTTCTGTAAAATAATTTCTCTAACGTCCTAGTGGATGCTGGGACTCCGTCAGGACCATGGGGAATAGCGGGCTCCGCAGGAGACAGGGCACATCTAAAAAAGCTTTTAGGTCACATGGTGCGTACTGGCTCCTCCCCCTATACCCTCCTCCAAGCCTCAGTTAGGTTTTTGTGCCCGTCCGAGAGGGTGCAATCTAGGTGGCTCTCCTAAAGAGCTGTTTAGAAAAGTTTTTTTTTAGGTTTCAATCTCAGTGATTCCTGCTGGCAACAGGATCACTGCATCGAGGGACTTAGGGGAGAGATTTCCAACTCACCTGCGTGCAGGATGGATTGGAGTCTTAGGCTACTGGACACTTAGCTCCAGAGGGAGTCGGAACACAGGTCAGCCTGGGGTTCGTCCCGGAGCCGCGCCGCCGATCCCCCTTACAGACGCTGAAGAGACGGCAGAACGGAGGTCCGGAAAGCAGGCGGCAGAAGACTCCTCAGTCTTCTTGAAGGTAGCGCACAGCACGGCAGCTGTGCGCCATTGTTGTCACACGGCTCACTGACTCAGTCACGGAGGGTGCAGGGCGCTGCTGGGGGCGCCCTGGGCAGCAATATAATTACCTTTAGTGGCAAAATAAATACATCACATATAGCCATTAAGGCTATATGTATGTATTTTAACCCAGGCCAGTTTCTTAAAAACCGGGGAAAAGCCCGCCGAAAAAGGGGCGGAGCTTATTCTCCTCAGCACTCAGCGCCATTTTCCTGCTCAGCTCCGCTTGTGAGGAAGGCTCCCAGGTCTCTCCCCTGCACTGCACTACAGAAACAGGGTAACAAAGAGAAGGGGGGCATAAATTGGCGATATTTATATATTAAGAGCGCATATATAGTAAACAACACCTTCTAGGGTTGTTTATATACATTTATAGCGCTTTTGGTGTGTGCTGGCAAACTCTCCCTCTGTCTCCCCAAAGGGCTAGGGGGTCCTGTCTTCGATTAGAGCATTCCCTGTGTGGCTGCTGTGTGTCGGTACGTGTGTGTCGACATGTATGAGGACGATGTTGGTGTGGAGGCAGAGCAATTGCCGATGATGGTAATGTCACCCCCTAGGGAGTCGACACCGGAATGGATGGCTTTAGTTATGGAATTACGTGATAATGTCAGCACATTACAAAAGTCAGTTGATGAAATAAGACGCCCGGCAAACCAGTTAGTACCGGTTCAGGCGTCTCAGACACCGTCAGGGGCTGTAAAACGTCCTTTACCTCAGTCAGTCGACACGGGTACCGACACAGATGAATCTAGTGTCGACGGTGAAGAAACAAACGTATTTTCCAATAGGGCCACACGTTATATGATCACGGCAATGAAGGAGGCTTTGCAGATCTCTGATACTGCTGGTACCTCAAAAAGGGGTATTATGTGGGGGGTGAAAAAACTACCTGTATTTTTTCCAGAATCAGAGGAATTGAATGACGTGTGTGATGAAGCGTGGGTTTACCCCGATAGAAAACTGCTAATTTCCAAGAAGTTATTGGCATTATACCCTTTCCCACCAGAGGTTAGGGCGCGCTGGGAAACACCCCCTAGGGTGGATAAGGCGCTCACACGTTTATCAAAGCAAGTGGCGTTGCCGTCTCCTGATACGGCCGCCCTCAAGGATCCAGCAGATAGGAGGCTGGAAACTACACTGAAGAGTATATACACACATACTGGTGTTATACTGCGACCGGCAATAGCCTCAGCCTGGATGTGCAGTGCTGGGGTAGTGTGGTTGGATTCTCTGACTGAAAATATTGATACCCTGGATAGGGACAGTATTTTATTGACTCTAGAGCAATTAAAGAATGCTTTCCTTTATATGCGAGATGCTCAGAGGGATGTTTGTACTCTAGCATCAAGAGTAAGCGCGATGTCCATATCTGCCAGAAGAAGTTTATGGACGCGACAGTGGTCAGGTGATGCGGATTCCAAGAGGCATATGGAAGTATTGCCATATAAAGGAGAGGAATTGTTTGGGGTCGGTCTTTCGGACCTGGTGGCCACGGCAACTGCCGGCAAATCCACCTTTTTACCTCAGACCCCCTCCCAACAGAAAAAGACACCGTCTTTTCAGCCGCAGTCCTTTCGCTCCTATAAAAAGCGACCAAAAGGACAGTCTTATCTGCCGCGAGGCAGAGGAAAGGGTAAGAAAGGGCAGCAAGCAGCCCCTGCCCAGGAACAGAAGCCCGCCCCGGCTTCTACAAAGCCATCAGCATGACGCTGGGGCTTTACAAGCGGACTCAGGAAAGGTGGGGGGTCGACTCAAGATTTTCAGCAATCAATGGGTTCACTCACAAGTGGACCCGTGGGTCCTGCAGATAGTATCTCAGGGTTACATGCTGGAGTTCGAAAGGTCTCCCCCTCGCCGGTTCCTAAAGTCTGCTTTACCAACGTCTCCCTCAGAAAGGACGTCGGTTTTGGAAGCCATTCACAAGCTGTATTCTCAGCAGGTGATAGTCAAGGTACCCCTCCTACAACAGGGAAAGGGGTATTATTCCACACTATTTGTGGTACCGAAACCGGACGGTTCGGTAAGGCCTATTCTAAATCTGAAATCCTTGAACCTGTACATAAAGAAATTCAAGTTCAAGATGGAGTCACTCAGAGCAGTGATAGCGAATCTGGAAGAAGGAGACTTCATGGTGTCCTTGGACATAAAAGATGCTTATCTACATGTCCCGATTTACCCCTCACACCAAGGGTATCTCAGGTTCGTGATACAAGACTGTCATTATCAGTTTCAAACGCTGCCGTTTGGGTTGTCCACGGCCCCTCGGGTCTTTACCAAGGTAATGTCCGAAATGATGGTTCTTCTACGAAGAAAAGGCGTATTAATTATCCCTTACTTGGACGATCTCCTGATAAGGGCAAAGTCCAGAGAACAGCTGGAAGTCGGTGTAGCGCTAACACAAGTAGTGCTTCAGCAACACGGGTGGATTCTAAATCTTCCAAAATCTCAATTGACCCCGACAACACATCTGCTGTTCCTGGGCATGATTCTGGACACGGTTCAGAAAAAGGTATTTCTCCCGGAAGAGAAAGCAAGGGAGTTATCCGAACTTGTCAAGAACCTCCTAAAACCAGGAACTGTGTCAGTACATCAATGCACAAGAGTCCTGGGAAAGATGGTGGCTTCGTACGAAGCGATTCCATTCGGCAGATTCCATGCACGAACATTTCAGTGGGATCTGCTGGACAAATGGTCCGGATCGCATCTGCACATGCATCAGCGGATAACACTGTCACCGAGAACAAGGTTGTCTCTCCTGTGGTGGTTGCAGACTGCCCATCTGTTAGTGGGCCGCAGATTCGGCATACAGGACTGGGTCCTGGTGACTACGGATGCCAGCCTACGAGGTTGGGGAGCAGTCACAAAGGGAAGAAACTTCCAGGGCGTGTGGTCAAACCTGGAGACGTCTCTTCACATAAATATACTGGAGCTAAGAGCGATCTACAATGCTCTAAGCCTGGCAAAATCGCTGCTTCAGGGTCAGCCGGTGTTGATCCAGTCCGACAACATCACGGCAGTCGCCCACGTAAACCGACAAGGCGGCACGAGAAGCAGGAGTGCAATGGCAGAAGCTGCAAGGATTCTGCGCTGGGCGGAGAATCATGTCGTAGCACTGTCAGCAGTGTTCATCCCGGGAGTGGACAACTGGGAAGCAGATTTCCTCAGCAGACACGACCTTCACCCGGGAGAGTGGGGACTTCATCCAGAAGTTTTCCACATGATTGTGAACCGTTGGGAAAAACCAAAGGTGGACATGATGGCGTCTCGCCTCAACAAAAAATTGGACAGGTATTGCGCCAGGTCAAGAGACCCTCAGGCAATAGCTGTGGACGCTCTGGTAACACCGTGGGTGTACCAGTCAGTGTATGTGTTCCCTCCTCTGCCTCTCATACCAAAGGTACTGAGAATTATACGGAAAAGAGGAGTAAGAACAATACTGGTAGCTCCGGACTGGCCAAGAAGAACTTGGTATCCGGAACTTCAAGAGATGCTCACGGAGGATCCGTGGCCTCTACCTCTAAGAAGGGATCTGCTTCAGCAGGGACCTTGTATGTTCCAAGACTTACCGCGGCTGCGTTTGACGGCATGGCGGTTGAACGCCGGATTCTAAAAGAGAAGGGCATTCCTGAGGAAGTTATTCCTACTTTAATTAAAGCCAGGAAAGAAGTGACCGCACAACATTATCACCGCATTTGGAGAAAATATGTTGCGTGGTGTGAGGCCAAGAAGGCTCCAACGGAAGAATTTCAATTGGGTCGATTCTTACATTTCCTGCAAGCAGGATTGTCTATGGGCCTCAAATTGGGGTCCATTAAAGTTCAAATTTCGGCCTTATCAATTTTCTTCCAGAAGGAATTGGCGTCAGTGCCTGAAGTACAAACTTTTGTCAAAGGTGTACTACATATACAACCCCCAATAGTGCCTCCAGTGGCACCGTGGGATTTGAACGTGGTTCTAAATTTTCTCAAATCTCATTGGTTTGAGCCTTTAAAATCGGTAGATTTAAAATACCTTACATGGAAGGTAACCATGCTGTTGGCCCTGGCTTCAGCCAGGAGAGTTTCGGAGTTGGCAGCTTTGTCATACAAAAGCCCATATCTGATATTCCATTCGGACAGGGCAGAATTGAGGACACGTCCTCAATTTCTCCCTAAGGTGGTTTCGGCATTTCACTTGAACCAGCCTATTGTGGTGCCTGCGGCTACTAGCGACTTGGAGGACTCCAAGTTACTGGACGTTGTCAGAGCATTAAAAATATATATTTCAAGGACAGCTGGAGTCAGAAAATCTGACTCGTTGTTTACATTGTATGCACCCAACAAGTTGGGTGCTCCTGCGTCTAAACAGACGATTGCACGTTGGATATGTAGTACAATCCAACTTGCACATTCTGTGGCAGGCCTGCCACAGCCTAAATCTGTAAAGGCCCATTCCACAAGGAAAGTGGGCTCATCCTGGGCGGCTGCCCGAGGAGTCTCGGCATTACAACTTTGCCGAGCAGCTACGTGGTCAGGGGAGAACACGTTTGTAAAATTTTACAAATTTGATACTCTGGCTAAAGAGGACCTGGAGTTCTCTCATTCGGTGCTGCAGAGTCATCCGCACTCTCCCGCCCGTTTGGGAGCTTTGGTATAATCCCCATGGTCCTGACGGAGTCCCAGCATCCACTAGGACGTTAGAGAAAATAAGAATTTACTTACCGATAATTCTATTTCTCATAGTCCGTAGTGGATGCTGGGCGCCCATCCCAAGTGCGGATTGTCTGCAATGCTTGTACATAGTTATTGTTACAAAAATCGGGTTATTACTGTTGTTGTGAGCCATCTGTTCAGAGGCTACTTCGTTTGTGTTATCATACTGTTAACTGGGTTCAGATCACAAGTTGTACGGTGTGATTGGTGTGGCTGGTATGAGTCTTACCCGGGATTCAAGATCCTTCCTTATTGTGTACGCTCGTCCGGGCACAGTACCTAACTGAGGCTTGGAGGAGGGTCATAGGGGGAGGAGCCAGTACGCACCATGTGACCTAAAAGCTTTTTTAGATGTGCCCTGTCTCCTGCGGAGCCCGCTATTCCCCATGGTCCTGACGGAGTCCCAGCATCCACTACGGACTATGAGAAATAGAATTATCGGTAAGTAAATTCTTATTTTTCCTTAAATTTCCCCTGAACCTGCCTCCCTCCAGTTTCAGTGTATGTCCTCGAGTTCTAATACTTCTCTTCCTTTGAAGAATGTTTCCCTCCTGAACTTTGTGAAACCTTTGGTATATTTGAAAGTTTCTATCATGTCCCCCCTTTCCCTTCTCTCCTCCAAACTATACATGTTAAGATCTTTTAGCCTTTCCGGGTAAGTTTTGTGATGTAGGCCATGCACCATTTTAGTTGCCCTTCTTTGTACACTCTCTAATGTATTTATATCCTTCTGTAGATATGGTCTCCAGAACTGGACACAGTATTCCAGATGAGGCCGCACCAATGACCTATACAGTGGCATTATTACTTCTATTTTCCTGCTACTGATTCCTCTTCCTATGCAACCAAGCATCTGACTTGCCTTTCTCATTGCTTTGTTGCATTGCTTTCCTGCCTTTAAGTCACTTGAAATAGTGACTCCTAAATCCCTTTCCTCCTCAGTAGTTTCCATTATAGTACCCTTGATACTATATGTAGCCTTTGAGTTTTTGAGACCCAAGTGCATGATTTTGCATTTTTTAGCATTAAACTGTAGTTGCCATGTTCTTGACCATTTTTCAAGTCTAGCTAGGTCATCAGTCATTTGTTTTACCCCTCCTGGTGTGTCTACCCTGTTGCATATCTTTGTATCATCTGCAAAAAGGCATACTTTCCCTTCAATACCATTTGCAATGTCACCAACAAAGATATTAAAGAGAACTGGTCCAAGTACAGATCCCTGGGGTACTCCACTGGTAACATTTCCCTCCATAGATTGCACTCCATTTACTACAACTGTCTGTTTCCTATCCTGCAACCAGTTTCTTATCCATTTAACTATTTTATAATTCACCCCCACACTTTCAAGTTTATATAGCAGTCTGCGATGTAGGACAGTGTCAAATGCCTTACTAAAGTCTACTAAGTCTTACTAAGGTCTACAGCTCCCCCTTGATCTATTATTTTCATCACAGAGTCAAAAAAGTCAATAAGATTTGTTTGGCATGATCTCCCACCAGTAAATCCATGCTGTTTTGAATCCTGTAAGTTGTTTGATTTAAGATATTCCACAACTCTTTCTTTTAGTAGTTTTTCCATTACTCTCCCTACTACTGATGTAAGGCTTACTGGTCTGTAGTTACTAGAGATGAGCGGATTCGGTTTTACTCGGTTTTACTCGGTTCTCAAAACCGAATCTTATTGGCTATCCAAAACACGTGACATCCGTGAGCCAATAAGATTCGGTTTTGAGAACCGAGTAAAACCGAGTAAAACCGAATCCGCTCATCTCTAGTAGTTACTTGTTTCTTCCTTGCTTCCACTTTTGTACAGTGGAACTACATTTGCTCTTTTCCAGTCCTCTGGAATGGCACCTGTATTTAGTGACTGGTTAAATAATTCTGTTAATGGTGCCACCAGCACATCTTTTAGCTCTTTGAGTATCCTTGGGTGTATCCCATCTGGCCCCATTGATTTATCCACTTTTAGTTTTGAAAGTTCAGTTAGGACCTTCTCCTCTGTAAATGTACTTTCATCTACCTTATTTTTATGAATGTCCTTGCAACTTAACTCTGGCCCCTTCCCTTCTCCTTCTGTAGTAAATACTAAGCAAAAATAATTATATAGGTGATCTGCTATTGCCTTGTCTCCCTCCACCAAATTCTCATTCTCTGTCTTAAGTCTTATTTCTCATATGTCCTAGAGGATGCTGGGGATGCTTCAAGAACCATGGGGTATAGACGGGATCCGCAGGAGACATGGGCACTTTAAGACTTTAAAAGGGGTGTGAACTGGCTCCTCCCTCTATGTCCCTCCTGCAGACTCCAGTTAGATTATGTGCCCAGTGAGACTGGATGCACACTGAGGAGCTCTCCAGAGTTTCTCAGAAAAAATACTTTTTGTTAGGTTTATTATTTTCAGGGAGACCTGCTGGCAACAGGCTCCCTGCATCGTGGGACTGAGGGGAGAGAAGCAGACCTACTTCTGTGAGTTTCAGGGCTCTGCTTCTTAGGCTACTGGACACCATTAGCTCCAGAGGGTCTGATCGCTAGGTACGCCTAGATGCTCGTTCTTGGAGCCGCGCCGTCAACCCCCTTGCAGAGCCAGAAGTCAGAAGCCGGGTGAGTAGAAGAAGATCAGAAGACTTCAGTGACGGCAGAAGATTTCAGACGGCTTTTAAGGTACCGCGCTGTGCGCCTTGCTCCCACATACAAAACGGCACTGCAGGGTACAGGGCGCAGGGGGGGTCGACCTGGGCAGCATAAAACCTCAATAGCGATTGGCACAAGTGTATACAGTGCCTGGGCACTAAATACAGACCCCCGCCAGTATAAATATGTAAAAATAAGCGGGACTAAAGCGCACCATTAAGGGGACGTGGCTTAGCCCTCACAGCTCTGACCAGCGCCATTTTCTCTTCACAGCTGCAGAGACGCTGAGCCTGGCCTCCCACACTACTGTACAAGTAACAGGGTGCAAAACAGGGGGGGGGGGGTACAAGTGATTTGGTGCTATTTTATTGAATTTAAAAGCGCTAACAGGTCTGGGCAGTATATTACTCGCTTCAGTACCGGGATAGGCGCTGGTTTGTGAGCTGGCAGAACTCCCTCTGTGTTTCTCTAACAGGCTTTGCTGTGGGTCTGTCTCCTATAGCCCCAGTGTGGTTGTGGGTGTCGGTACGCGTGTGTCGACATGTCTGAGGCTGATTGCTCTTCCCAGGAAGAGACTGGAGTGGGGACAGAAAAGGCTGTGGGAGTGACCGTGTCGGCATCGCCGACGGCTGATTGGGCAAATATGTTGAGTGTTTTGAATGCCAGTGTGACTCGGTTGACTAAGAGATTAGATAAATCTGAGTCTAAGAACCAGACATGGAGGAAATCAATCTATGGAGGATGCATTGTCGCAAGCTAAGACCCCTTTGGGGTCACAGAAACGTGCATTTACCCAGATAGCAGATACAGATACCGACACGGACTCTGATTCCAGTGTCGACTATAGTGATGCCAGATTGAATCCTAAACTGGCTAAGAGCATTCAGTACATGATTGTGGCGATAAAAGACGTATTACATATCACGGAGGACCCTGCTGTTCCTGATACAAGGGTCTGTATGTTTAAAGGAAAGAAACCTGAGGTAACGTCCCTCCCTCTCATCAAGTCATTCTCACGGTACCCCCGTCACAACAGGGGGAGAGCTTTTATTCGAGTCTGTTCGTGGTCCCGAAGCCGGATGGCTCAGTCACACCGATTCTGAACCTAAAATCCCTCAATTTCTTTCTAAAAAAATTCAAATTTAAGATGGAATCTCTCCGAGCAGTGATCTCCAGTCTGGAGTAGGGGGATTTTATGGTGTCGGTCGACATAAAGGATGCCTACTTACACGTCCCAATATATCCTCCACATCAGGCTTACCTGAGGTTTGCTGTTCGGGATTGTCATTACCAATTTTAGACGTTGCCGTTGTTATGCACACCAGTGCCTGCAGGAAAGTACTAGTGTCAGAACTGTTATGCACTCCAGTGTCTGCAGGAATGTACTGGTGTTTGAACTGTTATGCAAAACAAATGGACTCACAGACAAACTGGGGAATATGACATAACGTACACAGAAGGTGATAGGGTAACAAAATACACACACAGTGAACAGAGAAGCCCAGAGGCTAAGGAACTGGGTATCTCCCTTGTATTAGAACTGCTCAGATGTAAAAAGCAAGATGTTGTGTTTTAATACGTAGAGAACCCGAAATGCTGTTGCTAAGGGCAACAGCAAAACCCTAAAGGGTTACCAACGGGTGTGGCAGTAAACTCCTTGGTCAGAGATGGAATGATAGACACAAGGAGAGCCTCCACAATCCTGATTCTCACTTGCAGTGCACAGGTTTAAACTTACTGCCACTAAACTGACCCCTGACACCTAGCACAGTGAGACAGGATTAGACAGGCAAGTGTTAGAATACAGCCGCAAACTTGCTAAGTTCACAGAGTAATAATAGAACCCCAGCAAGCTAAACGACTGACTCCAGTCTTACTGCTAGGTCTGGATTGGCAGAGTGTAATACCAAATCCCCAGGCCTATTTGCAGTAAGCAACAAACAAATACAAAGCTACACAGTACTGGCTAACTTTCATGAACTGACTAACCAACAGAGATTCAGCAGCATCTGCTTACCCTGAAAAGAGGCCTTATAAAGCAGGTGCTGTCCACGCCCCACTCAGACCTCACAGACTGTGAGCACAAAAACCAGCACCGGATCCCCTGCCGTGCACAGAGCCTATAACCACTGCACAGCAAAAGACCCGAACCGGAGTATCAGCTGCGCTCAGGTTACTCCACTAGCACTTGTCTCCCGGTTGCCATGACGACGTGGCAGCACAGGGCAGGAGACCCTAACAGTACCCCCCCTCTGACGAGGGGTCAAAGAACCCCTACCACCGGGTTTATCGGGGAACTGCGAGAAGAAAGAGCGTATCAGTCTGGGGGCATGAAGATCACAACTGCGCACCCACGACCGCTCCTCCGGGCCATACCCCTTCCAGTGCACCAAAAATGACAGCCGACCCCGAACCACCTTGGAGTCAAGAATCCTTTCAACAACAAACTCCCTCTGGCCACGTATCAGAAGAGGGGAAGGTCTTCCACTGGAAGAAGGATTACTAATCGCCCGTTTTAAAAGGGAACAATGAAATGTTTTATTGATACCCAAAGAACGGGGCAGATCTAACTGAAATGCCACCGGATTGATAACCCTGGTGATCTTATAAGGGCCGATGAACCGGGGCCCTAACTTATGAGATGGCTGTCTCAACTTCAAATTCTTGGTAGACAACCAGACGAAGTCTCCTAATTTGAAGCTGCAGGGTCTTTTCCGCTTATCAAAAACCCTTTTGGTCACTAATGACACAGACACAAGGGCTTTCTTCACTTTCCGCCAAATACCTCTAAGGACCGAAACCACAGAGGAACCACCAGGCGTGGAGTCCAGGGGGTCAAAAGAATTGGCCTTAGGATGATGCCCATACACACAAAGGAAGGGAGAGATCCCTGTAGCAGAGTGAGCCGCGTTGTTATAGGCAAACTCCGCCATGGACAGATGAGCAACCCAGTCAGTCTGACACTTGGAGACATAACACCTGAGGAACTGCTCCAAGGACTGGTTCACCCTTTCAGTCTGCCCATTAGACTGCGGATGGTAGCCTGACGACAAGCTGACAGAAATCTGGAGATCGGAACAAAATGCCCTCCAGAATTTGGCCACAAACTGGGATCCGCGGTCAGAGACCACATCAAGTGGCAACCCGTGGAGACGCACAACATGCAGCATAAATAATTCAGACAGGCGTCTGGCTGATGGCAGCCCAACCAGTGGAACGAAGTGCGCCATCTTCGAAAACCTGTCAACGACAACCCAGATGGCTGTCATCCCCGAGGATTTGGGCAAGTCCACCACAAAATCCATTGAAATGTGGGTCCATGGCTTAGATGGGATAGAGAGTGGATGTAATGGGCCAACAGGAACCCCTCTAGGAGTCTTATTTCGGGCACAGATGTCACATGCCCGAACCCACTGATCCACATCCTTAGCCACCGAGGGCCACCACACCGCCCTAGATAGCAACTCCCGAGTTCTGGCAATACCCGGGTGACCTGCCGACTTCTTGGCATGGAATTCCAGGAACACTCGCTGTCTTAACCTAGGAGGCACAAACAAAAGACCTACCGGAAGGTCTGGAGGAGCCTGCTCCTGTGCTCTAAGGACTAATGATAAGAGGTCCTGGGTAATGCCCACTTTAATACATGATGGGGAAACAATGGGCAACGGCTCCTCGGTGGTCTCCTGGATTGGAGCAAAACTCCGCGAGAGCGCATCAGCCTTGATGTTTTTTGACCCAGGGCGATATGTTATCAAAAAATTAAAGCGAGCAAAAAACAAAGCCCATCGTGCCTGCCTGGCATCGAGACGCTTCGCTGACTCTAAATATGCCAGATTCTTATGGTCAGTGAGAATTGAGACCACAAACTTAGCCCCCTCAAGCCAGTGTCTCCACTCCTCGAGTGCATCCTTAATAGCCAACAATTCCCGGTTACCCACGTCATAATTCATCTCGGCAGGCGAAAATTTACGGGAAAAGTAAGCACAGGGATGAAGGCGATTATCAGACACTCCCATCTGAGAAAGCACTGCCCCAATACCCATCTCAGAGGCATCCACCTCCACCACAAAAGGACGCTCTGGATCTGGGTGTCGCAGCACCTTGGCCGAAACAAATGCCCTTTTGAGACGGGCAAAAGCCGCTTTAGCCTCACAAGACCAGTGAGCAACATCCGCCCCTTTCTTAGTGAGTGCCACCAAGGGCGCCACTATAGACGAAAATCCAGCGATAAATCGTCTATAAAAATTCGCAAAGCCCAGGAAACGCTGAAGCGCCTTCAAACTAGTGGGCTGCACCCAATCCAGGACTGCCTGTACCTTGGAACCCTCCATTTGGAAACCTTCTGGGGAGATAATATATCCTAGAAATGCGATTTGCTGAACTTCAAATTCGCACTTCTCCAGCTTCGCCCCAAGCCGGTGGTCTCTGAGTTTCTGGAGGACTAAGCGTACATGCTTCCGATGTTCCTCCAGGAAATGGGAGAAGATTAGGATGTCATCTAAGTATACAACTAAGAATCTATCCAAATATTCCCTGAGCACATCATTCATGAAATCCTGGAAGACTGCCGGGGCATTACAGAGCCCAAAAGGCATCACCAAATATTCATAATGCCCTGAGTGGGTATTAAAGGCAGTCTTCCATTCATCCCCCTCTCTTATTCGGATTAGATTGTACGCACCGCGTAGGTCAATCTTAGAAAAAATGGTGGCAGTACGAAGCTGGTCAAACAAGACCGAAATGAGAGGCAGTGGGTATGAGTTTTTAATCGTGATACGGTTCAATTCCCTGAAGTCGATGCAGGGTCGCAACGAACCGTCCTTTTTACCCACGAAGAAGAACCCCGACCCAACTGGAGACTGTGAAGGTCTGATAAATCCCTTAGCCAAGTTCTCCTGAATGTACTCTGCCATAGCCTGAGTCTCAGGACGTGACAGGGAGTACAACCTGCTCTTGGGAAGCTTAGCATTTGGCAACAAATCAATGGCACAGTCATAGGGGCGATGGGGAGGTAGTACCTCTGCAACTTTTTTGGAGAACACGTCCGCAAAATCTGCATAACACCCTGGCAATCCTGGCAAACTTAGCTGCGAGAGCCTGACTGGAAGGCTCAAGCAACTCCTGAAACAATCAGTACCCCAACTAAGAATCTCCCCAGAGACCCAGTCAAATTGAGGATTGTGGGCCCTTAACCAGGGTAACCCCAACACCAATGGGGCAAAAGTACAGACAGTCACATAAAAGGACAATTTTTCAGAGTGTGTGGCTCCAATAAACAAAGAAATCTGGCTAGTGCAAGAGGTAATTTTACCTTGGGATAATGGTTCCCCGTTTAACCCACAAATCTCAATTTCCGATGCCAAGGGTACTAAGGGAACAGAGTGTTTTAGGGCGAATTGGCGGTCCATAAAAACCCCGTCGGCCCCACTGTCCACAAAGGCCTCAGTCTTGACAGTTTGACCGAGGATCTTCAAGGTCACCGGAATGATAAAAGTCTTCTTGGGAAATTCTGACTTCTGGCCTGACAGGATATTTCCCATCACCCTCAGGCCCTGAAGTTTTCCGGCTTTTCTGGGCATGATACTACCACATGACCTTTATTCCCACAGTACAAACACAACCCCTGCTGTCTCCTCCGCGTCTTCTCACGCGAGGAGAGGCGGGTAGCCCCAATCTGCATAGGCTCCTCAGAAAATTCCTCAGAGTCTGAGGTTCCCTTGGGAAGGAAGGAAATCTCAGTCTCCCTTTCAAGCCTACGCTCTCTCAGCCGTCTATCCACCCGGATGGATAACTGCATGAGCTGATCCAAGCTATCAGGCAAGGGATATTGTACCAGTTGGTCCTTTATCTGGTTAGAAAGACCTCTTCGGTACTGGTGTCTCAGGGCTGGGTCATTCCACTGGGTATCATGGGCCAACCTCCGAAACTCCGTACAGTAAACCTCAACTGGCCTTCGCCCTTGCTTAAGGATCGAAATCTGAGCCTCGGCTGAGGCCGTCTTGTCAGGGTCATCATACAACATGCCCAGTGCCGTAAAAAAAGCATCAACACTTTTAAGCGACGGACAGTCAGGCTGCAACCCATATGCCCAGACCTGTGGGTCTCCTTGTAGCAAGGAAATCACTATGCCCACCCGCTGAATCTCCGACCCAGAAGACTGAGGCCTAAGCCGGAAGTATAGCTTGCAGCTCTCCTTGAAACAAAAGAACTGCGAGCGATCTCCAGAAAAACGATCCGGGAGATTTACTTTCGGCTCCTTAACCCCTGCAGGTGCTGCTGCTGCGGGAGCTCCGCCAGCAGCCTGGGAGGTGTGCATTTTAATGGACAAATCATTAAATTGTCGAGTCAGGACCTGCACCTGATCGACCACCTGTTGCAACGTATTTTGAGGGGTATGCTCCATATTCCCACAAAATTTCAACAGGAGTATTAGGCTGCTGAATATGTTATGCACACCAGTGCCTGCAGGAAAGTACTAGTGTCAGAACTGTTATGCACTCCAGTGTCTGCAGGAATGTACTGGTGTTTGAACTGTTATGCAAAACAAATGGACTCACAGACAAACTGGGGAATATGACATAACGTACACAGAAGGTGATAGGGTAACAAAATACACACACAGTGAACAGAGAAGCCCAGAGGCTAAGGAACTGGGTATCTCCCTTGTATTAGAACTGCTCAGATGTAAAAAGCAAGATGTTGTGTTTTAATACGTAGAGAACCCGAAATGCTGTTGCTAAGGGCAACAGCAAAACCCTAAAGGGTTACCAACGGGTGTGGCAGTAAACTCCTTGGTCAGAGATGGAATGATAGACACAAGGAGAGCCTCCACAATCCTGATTCTCACTTGCAGTGCACAGGTTTAAGCTTACTGCCACTAAACTGACCCCTGACACCTAGCACAGTGAGACAGGATTAGACAGGCAAGTGTTAGAATACAGCCGCAAACTTGCTAAGTTCACAGAGTAATAATAGAACCCCAGCAAGCTAAACGACTGACTCCAGTCTTACTGCTAGGTCTGGATTGGCAGAGTGTAATACCAAATCCCCAGGCCTATTTGCAGTAAGCAACAAACAAATACAAAGCTACACAGTACTGGCTAACTTTCATGAACTGACTAACCAACAGAGATTCAGCAGCATCTGCTTACCCTGAAAAGAGGCCTTATAAAGCAGGTGCTGTCCACGCCCCACTCAGACCTCACAGACTGTGAGCACAAAAACCAGCACCGGATCCCCTGCCGTGCACAGAGCCTATAACCACTGCACAGCAAAAGACCCGAACCGGAGTATCAGCTGCGCTCAGGTTACTCCACTAGCACTTGTCTCCCGGTTGCCATGACGACGTGGCAGCACAGGGCAGGAGACCCTAACAGCCGTTTGGTCTGTCCACGGCTCCGAGGATTTTCGCCAAGGTTATGGTGGAAATGATAGTTCTCCTGCGCAAGCAGGGAATCACAATTATCCCATACCTGGACGATCTCCTCATAAAGGCGAGATCTAAGGAACAATTGCTGAAAAACGTTGCGCTCTCACTGACGATTCTGCAACAACATGGTTGGCTCCAAAACTTGCCAAAATCATCAGTATGGCAGGTTCCATGCCAGGGTGTTTCAGTGGGACCTGTTGGACAAATGGTCCGGGTCTCACCTGGACATGCACCGGAAAATAATCCTATCTTCCAGGACCAGGATCTCCCTCCTGTGGTGGCTGCACAGTTCTCACCTTCTGGAGGGACGCAGGTTCGGGATTCAGGATTGGATCCTGGTGACCACAGATGCAATCTCCGAGGCTGGGGAGCAGTCACACGGGCGAGAAATTTTCAGGGAAAATGGTCAAGCCAGGAAGCTTGTCTGCACATAAACATTCTGGAATTAAGGGCCATTTACAATGGCATTCTGCAAGCGGAACTACTTCTTCGCGGTCTGCCCGTCTTGATCCAGTCAGACAACATAACAGCAGTGGCGTACATAAACCGCCAGGACGGAACAAAGAGCAGAGCGGCGATGGCCGAGGCCACAAAAGTTCTTTGCTGGGCGGAGAGACATGCAAGCGCTCTCTCAGCAGTTTTCATTCCAGGAGTGGACAACTGGGAAGCAGACTTCCTCAGCAGACACGATCTCCATCCAGGAGAGTGGAGTCTTCATCAAGAGGTCTTTGCAGAAGTGACAAGTCGTTGGGGAATTCCTGAAATAGACATGATGGCGTCCCGCCTCAACAAGAAACTTCAGAGATATTGTTTGAGTTCGAGGGACCCTCAAGCAATAGCGGTGGACGCCCTAGTGACACCATGGGTGTTTCCGTCGGTCTATGTGTTCCCTCCACTTCCACTCATTCCAAAGGTGATAATGATTATAAGAAGAACAAGGGTTCAGGCGATACTCATTGTTCCAGACAGGCCAAAGAGGGCCTGGTATACAGATCTTCAGGAGTTGCTCATAGAAGATCCCTGGCCTCTTCCTCTACGGGAGGACCTGTTACAACAAGGACCGTGCGTGTATCAAGACATACCGCGGCTGCATTTGACGGCATGACGGTTGAACGCCAAATCCTAGCCCGAAAGGGTATTCCCACACTTCTTCAGGCTAGAAAAGAAGTAACGGCAAAGCATTACCACCGTATTTGGAGGAAATATGTGTCTTGGTGTGAATCCAAGAAGGCTCCTACGGAGGAATTTCAGCTGGGGCGTTTGCTCCATTTTTTGCAAGCAGGTGTGGATGCGGGCCTAAAGTTAGGCTCTATTAAAGTACAAATTTCGGCCTTATCAATCTTCTTTCAGAAAGAATTGGCCTCCCTTCCGGAAGTTCAGACCTTCGTGAAAGGCGTGCTGCACATCCAACCTCCGTTTGTGCCTCCTGTGGCACCGTGAGATCTTAATGTGGTATTGCAGTTCCTGCAATCTCATTGGTTCGAACCTTTGCGTAAGGTTGAGTTGAAATTCCTTACTTGGAAAGTAGTCATGTTGTTGGCCTTGGCATCCGCAAGGTGGGTATCTGAGTTGGCGGCTTTGTCTCACAAAAGCCCCTATTTAATCTTCCATGCTGATAGAGCGGAGTTGAGAACTCGTCAGCAATTTCTGCCAAAAGTGGTTTCATCATTTCACGTAAACCAGCCTATTGTGGTGCCAGTGGCTACTGATGCCTTGGCGGAATCGAAGTCTCTCGATGTGGCCAGAGCTTTGAAAATATATGTCGCCAGAACGGCGCAGATTAGGAAAACAGAGGCTCTGTTTGTCCTGTGGGCTCTCAACAAGATTGGGGCTCCTGCTTCCAAGCAGACTATTGCGCGCTGGAACTGTAATACGATTCAGCAGGCTCATTCTACGGCAGGATTGCCGTTACCGAAGTCGGTGAAAGCCCATTCTACCAGAAAGGTGGGCTCATCCTGGGCGGCTGCCCTGGGGGTCTCGGCATTACAACTTTGCCGAGCTGCTACTTGGTTGGGTTCAAACACCTTTGCGAAGTTTTACAAGTTTGATACCCTGGCTGCGGAGGACCTCTTGTTTGGTCAATCGGTGCTGCAGAGTCATCCGCACTCTCCCACCCGTTCTAGAGCTTTGGTATAAACCCCATGGTTCTTGAAGCATCCCCAGCATCCTCTAGGACATCTGAGAAAATAGGATTTTAATACCTACCGGTAAATCTTTTTCTCTTAGTCCGTAGAGGATGCTGGGCGCCCGTCCCAGTGCGGGCTGTATCTGCAGTTTGGTTATGGTTACACTCATGATGAGTTAAGTTCAGTCAGTCTGTGGCTGATGTTGGTCATGCCGTTGCATGCGTTGTTGTTGAATGCCATGTTGTACGGCGTGTTTGAGGTGTGAGCTGGTATGTATCTCACCTTAGTTTTAAAAAATGAAATAAATCCTTTTCCTCGAAATGTCCGTCTCCCTGGGCACAGTTCCTATAACTGGAGTCGGGAGGAGGGGCATAGAGGGAGGAGCCAGTTCACCCCCTTTTTAAAGTCTTAAAGTGCCCATGTCTCCTGCGGATCCCGTCTATACCCCATGGTTCTTGAAGCATCCCCAGCATCCTCTACGGACTAAGAGAAAAGGATTTACCGGTAGGTATTAAAATCCTATTTATTCCTCCTTTTGATTTTCTCCTTTCATTTATATACTTAAAAAAAAGTTTTGCCCCCTTTACACTACTGACTAGGCCATTTTCTCCTCAGCTTCTGCCTTTGCACGTCTGATCACTTTCTTAGCATCCTTCCGTCTGTCAAGATACACCTCTTTGTCATTATTATTTTGAGTCTGTTTGTATTTCCTAAAGGCCATCTTTTTTGCTTTCACACTAGTTGATACTTCTTTTGTAAACCACACTGGCTTCCTTTTCCTGGTGCTTTTCCTAACCCTTTTGATACAAAGGTTTGTTGCCCTTAGTATTGCACTTTTCAGTTTTTCCCACCTCTCCTGCACACTTTCCAAGTTCCCTCAGTCCACCAATTAATCACTTAAACATCTCCCTATTTTTGCAAAGTCAGCATTTCTAAATTCCAACACCTTTGTTTTTGTGTGACAGGAGTTGGATCCTGTCTTTATACTAAACCATACTGCTTGATGATCACTGGATCCCAGGTGCTCACCCACATATATGTCTGATATCCTGTCACCATTTGTAAGAATTACATCTAATATTGAGTCTTTGCGAGTGGGCTCCCTCACCAATTGCTTGAGAGATGCTCCCTGTAAGGAATTTAGAAATTTGACACTTGTAGCTGAACTTGCAAAGGACCTCTCCCAATTTACATCAGGTAAATTAAAGTTTCCCATTATTATGACTTCTCCCTTTAAAGCCATTTTAGAGATGTCCAACAATAGGTTCCGGTTCAAATCCTGCCCCTTGCCTGGTGGTCTATAGATCACCCCAATGCGAATAATGTCCTTTTCCCCAGTTTCCGTGGTGACCCAAAGGGCCTCAGTTTTGTCCTCAACATTTTGTATTAAAGTAGCATTTATGCTTTTTTTCACATTGCTACCCCTCCTCCTATTCTTCCCATTCTATCCTTCCTAAATAAAGTGTATCCTGGTATAGCTATGTCCCAGTCATGATTCTCATTGCACCATGACTCAGTAATTGCAACAATATCCAGGTTATCCCTAGTCATTATCGCAATTAGCTCTGGAATTTTGGGGGTAATTCTGAGTTGATCGCAGCAGGAACTTTGTTAGCAGTTGGGCAAAACCATGTGCACTGCAGGGGAGGCAGATATAACATGTGCAGAGAGAGTTAGATTTGGGTGTGGTGTGTTCAATCTGCAATCTAAATTGCAGTGTAAAAATAAAGCAGCCAGTATTTACTCTGCACAGAAACAAAATAACCCACCCAACCTTGTAACCTAAGCTCCTAGCATTTGCACGCATAGCTTTAAGAATTGTGTCTGTGCATCTGTTATTAGTAGCCATGTCCAGACAGTACAAAATAAATGTCAAGTTTAAAGTTGAAATTACCTGTTTGGTGATGTTGTTCAGTGTTTGGAATTTATTTATTTTTTTCAATAATCAGGAATCACACTCTGTCCTTTACACCACGACTACACCTCACTAAATGTAAAGATATAGTACACCTGTCCACAATGGCCAAATGGTCAAAGGTGGTAAACACCAGACAGCATGCAGTAATAAACTGTTTCACTGAACAACTTCCCCACACATGCAACGCCAATTACAAGCAAATCATTACATCAAAAACATACATGAGTTTGCATAAGAGAGAACAGTAGTGAGCAGATTGGGGCTGTCTTTTCTTGGTTTAATGACAGATAATATGCATAAGATAAATTACATACTTTTGAGGCATTAAGGCAGTCCATATGTCATAGTTTTGGTGTGTTGTTGTTTCCCCTCTGTTTTCCTTGGGTTTAACGCAGGTATAACGCTAATATTATAATAACACTTTTATGTCAGCACTTCTATGGAAGCACTACCAGCCGTATACTAGACTTTAAATAGGAAAAATTGCCATGTGAATGCAATGATTGCTAACTCTACCCAGTACAATCCCCCATTAAAGCTAAGGCCATAAATTAGCTAAGACAAACAGGCATTACATTCCAATAAGGCAGCCAACTAAATCTTTACAAATAACAAAAAAAACAAAACCTTTTTCAATGTACCTATGTAATACAACACAGCTATGCCACACAATCCTATTTCATTTGCATTCGATGGTAGTAATGATAGTTCAATGTACCTATGTAATACAACATTGCATTGTTTGTATGAAGAGAGTGTGGTCAACCGTGTCAAAACCAGCAGAGAGATCTAGAAGAATGAGAAGTGAGTAATGGCCTTTAGACTTTGCAGTGACCAGATAATTCACTACTTTAGTCAGTGCTGTCTCTGTGGAGTGTTGGGAGGGAAAGCCTGATTGATGTGGGTCCAACAAGTTGTTTGAGTTAAGAAAGTGTGTGAAGCGACTGTAGGCAAGTTTCTCAAGCAGCTTGGAGAGACATGGGATCTGAGAGATGGGACGGTAGTGTGAGGGAGAGTTAGGGTCAGAATTTTGTTTTTCAGAATGGGAGTAATCACTGCAGGCATGAATGGTGAAGGAAAAATACCAGTAGAGAGAGAGAGATTACAGAAGTTAGTTAAGGTTGGGATGAGCACGGGAGACAGAGCTTTACTTATTTGTGAGATTATAGGATCAAGAGGAGAGGAAGTAGTGTAGCAGGATGAGAAGAGTTTTGATATTTCCTCTTCATTTGTGGGGAAGAGAAAGTGCCAGAGGGTTCAGGTAGGGAATTGAGTAGGTCACTGGTTGAGGAAGTGCATACCATCTCATCTTGGATCTTATCAATCTTGTCCTTGAAGCAGGAAGCAAGTTCTTGCGCCTTGATAGTGGCTGGCGGGTTGGGTGAAGGAGTGTTAAGAAGTGATTTAAATGTATTAAAAAGTCATTTGGGGTTAGAGGCTTGAGCAGAGATGAGAGTTTAGAAATATGTTTGTTTGACAGTGTCCAGGGCATTACTATAAGAGTGGTAGACAGTCTAATATGTGAGGAAGTCACTTGGAATACGAGATTTATGCCACTGGCGTTCAACTTTACGTTTCTCTAACGTCCTAAGTGGATGCTGGGGACTCCGTAAGGACCATGGGGAATAGCGGCTCCGCAGGAGACTGGGCACATCTAAAGAAAGCTTTAGGACTATCTGGTGTGCACTGGCTCCTCCCCCTATGACCCTCCTCCAAGCCTCAGTTAGATCTCTGTGCCCGAACGAGAAGGGTGCACACTAGGGGCTCTCCTGAGCTTCTTAGTGAAAGTTTTAGTTTAGGTTTTTTATTTTCAGTGAGACCTGCTGGCAACAGGCTCACTGCATCGAGGGACTAAGGGGAGAAGAAGCGAACTCACCTGCGTGCAGAGTGGATTGGGCTTCTTAGGCTACTGGACATTAGCTCCAGAGGGACGATCACAGGCCCAGCTTGGATGGGTCCCAGAGCCGCGCCGCCGGCCCCCTTACAGAGCCAGAAGGCAGAAGAGGTCCGGAAAATCGTCGGCAGAAGACGTCCTGTCTTCAACAAGGTAGCGCACAGCACTGCAGCTGTGCGCCATTGCTCTCAGCACACTTCACACTCCAGTCACTGAGGGTGCAGGGCGCTGGGGGGGGGGGCGCCCTGAGACGCAATAAAAACACCTTGGATGGCAAAAAAATGCATCACATATAGCTCCTGGGCTATATGGATGCATTTAACCCCTGCCAGAATACATAGAAAAACGGGAGATAAGGCCGCCGATAAGGGGACGGAGCCTATCTCCTCAGCACACTGGCGCCATTTTCCCTCACAGCTCCGTTGGAGGGAAGCTCCCTGGCTCTCCCCTGCAGTCACTACACTACAGAAAGGGTTAAAAAAAGAGAGGGGGGCACTAATTAGGCGCAGTATTAACTATACAGCAGCTATAAGGTGAAAAACACTTATATAAGGTTATCCCTGTATATATATAGCGCTCTGGTGTGTGCTGGCAAACTCTCCCTCTGTCTCCCCAAAGGGCTAGTGGTGTCCTGTCCTCTATCAGAGCATTCCCTGTGTGTGTGCTGTATGTCGGTACTTTTGTGTCGACATGTATGAGGAGAAAAATGATGTGGAGACGGAGCAGATTGCCTGTAATAGTGATGTCACCCCCTAGGGGGTCGACACCTGAGTGGATGAACTGTTGGAAGAAATTACGTGACAGTGTCAGCTCTGTATAAAAGACAGTGGTTGACATGAGACAGCCGGCTACTCAGCTTGTGCCTGTCCAGACGTCTCATAGGCCGTCAGGGGCTCTAAAGCACCCGTTACCTCAGATGGCAGATATAGACGCCGACACGGATACTGACTCCAGTGTCGACGGTGAAGAGACAAATGTGACTTCCAGTAGGGCCACACGTTACATGATTGAGGCAATGAAAAATGTTTTACACATTTCTGATAATACGAGTACCACCAAAAAGGGGTATTATGTTCGGTGAGGAAAAACTACCTGTAGTTTTCCTGAATCTGAGAAATTAAATGAGGTGTGTGATGATGCGTGGGTTTCCCCCGATAACAACTGATAATTTCTAAAATGTTATTGGCATTATATCCTTTCCCGCCAGAGGTTAGGGTGCGTTGGGAAACACCCCCTAGGGTGGATAAAGCGCTCACACGCTTGTAAGGGCTCTACCCTCTCCTGAGATGGCCGCCCTTAAGGATCCTGCTGATAGAAAGCAGGAGGGTATCCTAAAATGTATTTACACACATACTGGTGTTATACTGCGACCAGCAATCGCCTCAGCCTGGATGTGCAGTGTTGGGTTGGCGTGGTCGGATTCCCTGACTGAAAATATTGATACCCTAGATAGGGACAGTATATTTTTGCCTATAGAGCATTTAAAAGATGCATTTCTATATATGCGTGATGCACAGCGGAATATTTGCCGACTGGCATCAAGTCTAAGTGCGTTGTCCATTTCTACCAGAGGGTTATGGACACGTCAGTGGTCAGGTGATGCGTATTCCAAACGGCATTTGGAAGTATTGCCTTATTAAGGGGAGGAGTTATTTGGGGTCGGTCTTTCAGACCTGGTGGCCACGGCAACAGCTGGGAAATCCACGTTTGTACCCCAGGTCGCCTCTCAACATGAGAAGACGCCGTATTATCAGGCGCAGTCTTTTCGTGGACAAGCGGGCAAAAGGTTCCTCATTTCTGCCCCGTGACAGAGGGAGAGGAAAAAGGCTGCAGAAATCAGCCAGTTCCCAGGAACAGAAACCCTCTCCCGCCTCTGCCAAGCCCTCAGTATACGCTGGGGCTTTACAAGCAGAATCAGGCACGGTGGGGGGCCCGTCTCAATGAATTTCAGCGCGCAGTGGGCTCACTCGCAAGTAGACCCCTGGATCCTTCAGGTGATATCTCAGGAGTACAAATTAGAATTCGAGACGTCTCCCCCTCGCCGTTTCCTAAAGTCGGCTTTACCGATGTCTCCTTCTGACAGGGAGACAGTTTTGGAAGCCATTCACAAGCTGTATTCCCAGCAGGTGATAATCAAGATACCCCTCCTGCAACAGGGAACGGGGTATTATTCCACACTGTTGTGGTACCGAAGCCGGACGGCTCGGTGAGACCGATTCTAAATCTAAAATCTTTGAACACTTACATACAGAGGTTCAAATTCAAGATTGAGTCACTCAGAGCAGTGATTGCGAACCTGGAAGAAGGGGACTACATGATGTCTCGGGACATCAAGGATGCTTACCTTCATGTCAAAATTTACCCTTCTCACCAAGGGTACCTCAGGTTTATGGTACAGAACTGTCACTATCAGTTCAGACGCTGCCGTATGGATGGTCCATGGCACCCCGGGTCTTTACCAAGGTAATGGCCGAAATGATGATATTCCTTCGAAGGAAGGGAATTTTAGTTATCCCTTACTTGGACAATTCCCTGATAAGGGTAAGATCCAGGGAACAGTTGGAGGTCGGTGTAGCACTATCTCAGGTAGTGTTGCGGCAGCACGATTGGATTCTCAATATTCCAAAATCGCAGCTGGTTCCGACGACTTGTCTTCTGTTCCTAGGGATGATCCTAGACACAGTCCAGAAAAAGGTGTTTCTCCCGGAGGAGAAAGCCAGGGAGTTATCCGAGCTAGTCAGGAACCTCCTAAAACCGAGCCAAGTCTCAGTGCATCAATGCACAAGGGTTCTGGGTAAAATGGTGGCTTCCTACGAAGCAATCCCATTCGGCAGATTCCACGCAAGAACTTTCCAGTGGGACCTGCTGGACAAATGGTCCGGGTCGCATCTTCAGATGCATCAGCGGATAACCCTGTCACCAAGGACAAGGGTGTCCCTCCTGTGGTGGTTGCAGAGTGCTCATCTTCTAGAGGGCCGCAGATTCGGCATTCAGGACTGGGTCCTGGTGACCACGGATGCCAGCCTGCGAGGCTGGGGAGCAGTCACACAGGGAAGGAATATCCAGGGCTTATGGTCAAGCCTGGAGACATCACTTCACATAAATATCCTGAAGCTAAGGGACATTTACAATGCTCTAAGCTTAGCAAGACCTCTGCTTCAAGGTCAGCCGGTGTTGATCCAGTCGGACAACATCACGGCAGTCACCCACGTAAACAGACAGGGTGGCACAAGAAGCAGGAGGGCAATGGCAGAAGCTGCAAGGATTCTTCGCTGGGCGGAAAATCATGTGATAGCACTGTCGGCAGTATTCATTCCGGGAGTGGACAACTGGGAAGCAGACTTCCTCAGCACGACCTCCACCCGGGAGAGTGGGGACTTCATCCAGAAGTCTTCCACATGATTATAAACCGTTGGGAAAAACTCGACAGGTATTGCGCCAGGTCCAGGGACCCTCAGGCAATAGCTGTAGACGCTCTGGTAACACCGTGGGTGTACCAGTCAGGGTATGTGTTCCCTCCTCTGCCTCTCATACCCAAGGTACTGAGATTGATAAGATGGAGAGGAGTAAGCACTATATTCGTGGCTCCGGATTGGCCAAGAAGGACTTGGTAACCGGAACTTCAAGAGATGCTCACGGAGGATCCGTGGCCTCTACCTCTAAGAAGGGACCTGCTCCAGCAAGGACCCTGTCTGTTCCAAGACTTACCGCGGCTGCGTTTGACGGCATGGCGGTTGAACGCCGGATCCTGAAGGAAAAAAGGCATTCCGGATGAAGTCATCCCTATCCTGATCAAAGCCAGGAAGGATGTAACCGCAAAAACATTATCACCGCAATTGGCGAAAATATGTTGCGTGGTGCGAGGCCAGTAAGGCCCGACGGAGGAAATTCAACTGGGTCGATTCCTACATTTCCTGCAAACAGGAGTGTCTATGGGCCTGAAATTGGGGTCCATTAAGGTTCAAATTTCGGCCCTGTCAATTTTCTTCCAAAAACAACTAGCTTCAGTCCCTGAAGTTCAGACGTTTGTAAAAGGGGTACTGCATATACAGCCTCCTTTTGTGCCTCCAGTGGCACTTTGGGATCTCAATGTAGTTTTGGGTTCCAAAAGTCACATTGGTTTGAACCACTTAAATCTGTGGAGTTAAAATATCTCACATGGAAAGTGGTCATGCTGTTGGCCCTGGCCTGGGCCAGGCGCGTGTCAGAATTGGCGGCTTTATCCTGAAAAAGCCCTTATCTGATGTTCCATTCGGACAGGGCGGAATTGAGGACTCGTCCTCAGTTTCTCCCTAAGGTGGTTTCAGCGTTTCACCTGAACCAACCTATTGTGGTGTCTGCGGCTACTAGGGACTTGGAGGACTCCAAGTTGCTAGACGTTGTCAGGGCCCTGAAAATATATGTTTCCAGGACGGCTGGAGTCAGGAAATCTGACTCGCTATTTATCCTGTATGCACCCAACAAACTGGGTGCTCCTGCTTCTAAGCAGACTATTGCTCGTTGGATTTGTAGTACAATTCAGCTTGCGCATTCTGCGGCTGGACTGCCGCATACTAAATCAGTAAAAGCCCATTCCACAAGGAGCAGCTACTTGGTCAGGAGCAAATACGTTTGTAAAATTCTACAAAATTGATATCCTGGCTTAGGAGGACCTGGAGTTCTCTCATTTGGTGCTGCAGAGTCATCCGCACTCTCCCGCCCGTTTGGGAGCTTTGGTATAATCCCCATGGTCCTTACGGAGTCCCCAGCATCCACTTAGGACGTTAGAGAAAATAAGAATTTACTTACCGATAATTCTATTTCTCATAGTCCGTAGTGGATGCTGGGCGCCCATCCCAAGTGCGGATTGTCTGCAATACTGGTACATAGTTATTGTTACCAAAAAATCGGGTTATTGCTGTAGTGAGCCATCTTTTCTAGAGGCTCCTCTGTTATCATGCTGTTAACTGGGTTCAGATCACAAGTTGTACGGTGTGATTGGTGTGGCTGGTATGAGTCTTACCCGGGATTCAAAATCCTTCCTTATTGTGTACGCTCGTCCGGGCACAGTATCCTAACTGAGGCTTGGAGGAGGGTCATAGGGGGAGGAGCCAGTGCACACCAGATAGTCCTAAAGCTTTCTTTAGATGTGCCCAGTCTCCTGCGGAGCCGCTATTCCCCATGGTCCTTACGGAGTCCCCAGCATCCACTACGGACTATGAGAAATAGAATTATCGGTAAGTAAATTCTTATTTTTTGTAGGTGTCTTGTGAATTTAGAGTACCACGGTTGATATCTAGGCCTACGTGGAGTGTGATGGGTAGCTGGAGCCACTTCGTCAAGGGCTATCTCTAGAGTCTGGTTCAGGTGTGATACAGCCATCTCAGGAGAAGTGAATGCAGAAATAGGAGAAAGCAGTTGTTGCAGAGAGGTGGAAAGTTCTTGAAAATGAATTGCATTAATATTTCTGCGGGTTTGAGGAGGATTGGAGGATGTCAGTGACACTGAGTTTGAAGTATTAAAGGAGAGAATGCAGGTGATAAGGTTGTGATCTGAGAGAGGGAAGGGCATGTTAGTGAATTCAGAAATTAAGCATAGTCTGGTGAATACTAGATCAAGGCAGTGGCCCTCCTGATGAGTGGAGGAGTCAGTCCACTGTGAGAAGCCGAGAGAGGAGGTTAGAGAGAGTAGTTTGGAGGCATGAGCAGCAGATTTTGGACTATCCATAGCAATATTGAAATCTTCCATGATAATGGTGGAGATGTCAGAGGATAATAAGTGAGTTAGCCAGGCAGACAAAATCATCTAGAAATTGTTTGGGTTGCCCAGATGGGCGATAGATAGTGGCAACAAAAGGAATGTAAATTTTTATAAAATGTACTTCAAATGATGTAAATGGGAGTGATGGAACCTGTTGTAGAACTGTGTATGCGAAAGATTGGGATAGTAATAATTCAACCCCCACCTCCTTTACTGTTATCAGGCATGGGGATGTGTGTGAAGTGGAGACCACCGTGTGACAGTGCTGTATTGTGTAAAATTTACTCTTGCATCCCATTTGCAATTAGTAATACATGGTTTTATCCCAATATCTGTACAATTTAATATAATGGTTATCTCATCGGTTTCCTTTTTTACATGTATTTTGTTATTTGGGTTGACAATCCCTAACAGCTGATGAGCACGAGCAGAGGCAGATTGTCCATAGGGCCTGGTGGACTGATGGGCATGTGGGGCCTGTTTGTTGACTTGTGAGGGGTGTTGCTGCCGCCATGGTTACACAGTATACCTCTGGTGCTGCCCATGTGAGGACACTTCTACAAATTTTTCCAAGGCCACTTTCTGTTCCCAATTCGCCCCTGAGCGCAAGTCCCAGTTTGCACCAGGGTTAGTTTATCTTTTTACTTAGTATTGAAAAACTCAAAGAGCATGGGGTCCCCCGATTTTACATTAACTATAACTAGGCTTTACCGGCCAGGGCTGGTGGGCACTATAACAGGGGGGCACTCAGCAAGGGGTCTCCATGTTACAGTGCCTACCATCCCCAGAATGATCTGCACAGGACTGGAATCCTTAGGGAAATAGGATCCACAAGAAACAAAATATAAAAAACATGTGGGCTGCTCCTAGGGACAAACAACACCTTACTTTTAGCATTGGCTGATGGGTGTGGGGTTCATAATATGTTTAAATGAAAGGAATAATAACCTTACCTGGTGCATTACAGGTGCCAGCTAGCTGTGTGATACCCAATTTAAATTACTGTCAGGTCACTCCGACACTTGGAGAAACAGACGTGCCAGCATACTCTTGCAAATAAGGCACACTGCCACCTCTAGAGCTCATGTAAAAAATATTACAAATGAGAGGACACAGGGTGAATGAAGAGTCGCACAGACGCCTATTTTCGTTAAGTATTTTTGTTAAATTTTTTTCATATGTAGTGTATGTCCTTTCTCTTATATTCAATAGTGCAGGTATGTACCTTTTATATATTGGCAGACAAACAATTTGGCAGTTGCTCAATCATACCTGGAGATAATTATATATCAGGTGCTGGAAGGGGGAGGGGTCACAGACAAACAACAGACAGAGAGGAGGGGGGTGCAAATCCCCACCCCTAAATTCCCTTCCGCACACTGAAAATTACCTGTAACCATCCCTGAACCTATCTGGTAATAAAATTCAGAGAATTAGTCACAAATGTTTGCAAACACATGTTTAGCTGCTGGCCACGTCACGGCTTCTCCGATACAGCAGTCCTAACCTACATAATAGCAGTGCCCACACCTGATATATAATTATCTCCAGGTATGATTGAGCAACTGCCAAATTGTTTGTCTGCTTGTGTGCAAGAGGCATTGAATGGGAGCAGCATTTGGAAGGCATGCTGTTCCTTGTAGTGCCAATGGGAGATCCTGGGGGTGGCTCCTGGGTAAGTTAACTCTCTGTCTGGAAGTGTTTTAGTAATAGCCTTTATCATGAGGCCTACTGTGACAAATTACATGGCCCTATGTGGGCACTGCTATTATGTAGGTTAGGACTGCTGTATCGGAGAAGCCGTGACGTGGCCAGCAGCTAAACATGTGTTTGCAAACATTTGTGACTAATTCTCTGAATTTTATTACCAGATAGGTTCAGGGATGGTTACAGGTAATTTTCAGTGTGCGGAAGGGAATTTAGGGGTGGGGATTTGCACCCCCCTCCTCTCTGTCTGTTGTTTGACCTTTTATATATTGGCAGGTGCTCCAAGGAATAATATAAATGTAGAAAGTCAAAAAGAAGAAGATTCCCTATATTGGGCACACTCGGACTTGTGTAATTTCTTAAAGTCAAATATCTATTATGATAGATGACCACAAATTCTAAAATATAACTTTTATTATAATCTTTAAAACATTAGCGAAATTGAACAGTGTTTCAATTATGTAACAATATTAGTTGCCAAATATCTTGCAATGATACATTCATATCTGGGACTGGACAGCTCCCAGGTGTAATAAGATTGTGTCACCACTATTATAATTCAGCTCCGTGTTTCCAGCGTGCGCATCACTGGCTATAATACACTCTATTTTTGCTTAAGTGGTGAACCAAGTTATTTATAAAGTGCCTACTATAATTGTATTTATTTATTGCTGCTAGGGGGATTGATGTCCCTATGCTCCTGTCTCTGGCAGATAGCTATATGATGGCTTGTGCGTATCTTAATTCTCTCCTTATCTTAAACTCCCTTACGTTATGTCTACCAAAATGTAATACACGGACAAATGGAGCTTATTCTCGTTCTCTCTGCCTTTTATGTGTGTATATCACTTATGTTAAAGGTGCTCCGTTCTGTATGACAGTAAGCCGTATTGTTTCACATTACTTGCACAGACATATGATATGTTATTATAAGATCTTTAAAGTGCATATCCATACAGCTTTTATTTATTGTGGGTAATAGAACAGTTATTCCTTTTATATAATAATAAAGATACTCAATTTTGCATAGCAATCACCCCTATTTATGACTGCACCAAATATACACACATATGTAACATATTGTAGATTAGTTTATATCACATTTGCCATATAGCTTTTGTTTGTATTGGAACAGTGTTTATTATTGTGTTTAGCACATGTATGTAATTTTGTTCCTATATATGGTAACGCAGTGCATTTGTACTACCTACACACTGTGCTGAATATACCAGAGATATGTTTAAATGAAAGGAATAATAACCTTACCTGGTGCATTAGAGGTGCCAGCTAGCTGTGTGATACCCAATTTAAATTACTGTTAGGTCACTCCGACACTTGGAGAACCAGACGTGCCAGCATACTCTTGCAAATAAGGCACACTGCCACCTCTAGAGCTCATGTAAAAAATCTTACAAATGAGAGGACACACACCCCATAGACAAAGGCATCCATCATTTATAACTTTATCACTCACTCTGATCCTTTGGGAAAGGTATGGCGCTCTTACAGATAAGTCCACCTCATCCTTGTTGTTAGCCTCGGCAGTCACCAGTCGAATTGCCATGACTAGTGTGCCCGCGGCTGTGCGAGTGCACATGAGTACGCACCTGCTTTCATTAGGAATGCACTGTTGTGTATGTACCCGCGTCTAGTTGCAAGCGGGTGCGAATAGTTGTCGCGATCCATTCACACTTGCGAATGGAATGTGGCAAGGATGAGGGAGGATGCATTTATACCTCTAAAGAGGTTCTAATGCTAATGGCAGGTTACTTAGTCATCCCTGTGGTGCTTGAAGAGCTAACATGCCCTGCAGCCATTTAAATTGGGCATGGCAGTGCTAGGTGGGACCTGTAGTGTGCCATGAAAGAGGAATGTTACTTCTTTCATTTAAACATATTTATTAAACCAGCACCCACCACTCAAGGGGTGTGGGAATAGCCCCAGTACTATCAGCACATGGTTGGTTGTCTCTATGGGATGCCTGCATATTTTTTGCATGACCCACTTTCTTAGGGATTCTAGCTGATGTAGCCAAGTTTACACTATGGTGCTATGCTTGAAATGTTTTGATTGCATGACGTTAACAAATTATCAGTGACGTTAACAAATTATCAGTGTACACTAGATGTGGTATAAGCACATTTTGCTAACTACAGTTGTAGAGAGCAAGATTGTAGTCATTTTATACTACACTTTGTCCCCAGGCATGGGAAGCTGTGAGACTGGAATATATGCAAGGAGGCCAGAATATTGTGTCTGAGTACAGAGAGAAACTCATACAATACTTTACCACACAACTAAGGTATAGTATCCTAAAATAAATCTATTTTACTTTGTGTGTGGCATATGGATTATTTATTCCTAGATTTAGACTCTGCAGCATTGCACATAATGAATTAGCCGTTGTCAACCATATTTTTGGAAACGTAGAATTTGACGGCAGGTAAGTACCTCTTGACCCATCTAGTGTGCCCCTTTTTTATCAATATTATTACCTCAAACCCTATTTGATCCTTTTTTCTTTGTAACAATATCCTTATGTCTATCCTATGCATATTTAAATTGCTCTACTGTCATAGCCTCTACCACCTTTGATGGGGGGCTATTCCATTTGTCCACTACACATTTTATAAAGTAATTTTTCCTCAAATTTCCCCCGAATCTACCTCCTCCAGTTTCAGTGCATGTCCTCGTTTTCTAATACTTCTTTTCCTTTGAAAAATGTTCTCCTCCTGTACCTTGTTAAAACACTTGATATATTTGAAAGTTTCTATCATGTCCCCCTATTACATTCTCTGCTCCAAACTATACATATTAAGACCTTTTAGTCTTTCCAGTTGAGTTTTGTGATATAGGACTATTTATTATACACTTCTTTGTGATCTGTCACAAACGCAATCTGCATTTATAATCATGTTATGATATAATTCTACTGATCATTTAAGGAAAAGTAAACTAGTCAAATCTGTAACAATTTGTAGTCAATTGCAGAATGAGGGGAATATTTTTAAGAACAGTTTTAAATTTGTTCTCTAGTTAAAAAGTTACCCTGACAGCCACCAGAGGGCCCCCTAGTCCACCAATACCCTGTGAAGTAGACACGGTATTACTGGATGTATTATGATCCCTCCTGTATTCAGTGCTGTGTAGTACTGCATGTCCACACTTAATAGATAAAGATGCGGAATATGTGTACGTTACATAAATAAGGGTTAAGAATTAATTTTATTAGCTTTTATTTATAAAGTGCTGACATATCATGCAGCGCTGAATATTGAAGGGATCATAATTCAAAGAAATTCCGTACAATGACAAGAACCAGACGGTAAAGATGGACCTGCCCAAATGAGTTCACATTTAAATAATGGTGGGAAGCATCTGATACATTAGGTTGCCAGATAAAAAACAAGTAGCTATTGCTGGAGTAAGTGTGTGTGGCTTCTGTATGGCAGAGGGGATGTAGTTATGGGACCGGCGGTCTCGCAATACCTCCCCCTACATCCTGAAGCCCCACAAACCCGACAGTCTGCATGCTGACTAAAAGGGACTATGCCCATAGAGTGGGAATAGAACCTCTGGTGAATGCAGCTCGCCACCGAGCCTGCAAGGGGCTTCGTAGCACTGACCCCCCCCCCCCCCCCCACCGGCATTCTGCGGCGGGGTACCCGACATCGGGATGCTGACCACCGGGATTCTGGCCGCTGGTAAAACATACCCAACCCTGGCAGAGTTATCAGCCAACCATGTTAACACAGCCAACTGGCTATTTTGTACAGCTGCCAGCAGTTGCTTGGCTTCAAACGAGGAAAAACAGTGGAAGGTGGAGGTATAAGAGGTGTCTGTCACTCACCTTCTGCAGTACCCAAACCTCCTTCATGCTATGAGTCTTTTGTTTTTGGTTACGTGGATACTCTTGTGGGTATCAGACTAGCTGTGTGTTCAGAATATTGGGGCAGATGTATTAATCCTGGAGAAGTGATAAAGCAGTAATAAGTGGAAGGTGATCACGCACCAGCCAGTCAGCTCCTAGCTGTCAATTTACATATTGGAGCTGATTGGCTGGCGCGTTATCACCTTGCACTTATCACTTCTTTATCCCTTCTCCAGGCTTAATACATCTGCCCCATTGTTTGATTATACCACTTCAATCACTATTATAGAATAGTGTCCAATATAATTTGTGATGCCTTTATTTCTAGTCGAGACCGAGTGACATGGAGAAGCGCAGATGAGCTAACGTGGCTGTTCCAGCAGCAGGGGGAGAAGCAGAAGCTGCACCGGTGTCTCATGAACCTCTTTGTATCGCAGAACCTTTACAAAAGGTGTGTGTTCAAGTGTATGTGTCGTCTGTCAGAGCGACAGTTCAGTGGATGCAAAGTGATTGCTGGTGTGTAAGTTTATTTTGGGATGATAAAACTCGTTGCATATGATAAATGGTGCTCCAGCCAATTAGCTCCTAACTGTCATATGTTTGAAAAATAACACTTGGTAGCTGATTGGCTGGAGCACCATTTACCATACTCAGTGGGGGGAATTCAAATGTTTGAAAAGTCAGTTGGGTGTCTGTTTTTTCTAATAGACAGGAAAAAACAGACACCCAACCGACTTTTCAAACATTTGAATTCCTCCCAGTGAGTTTTATCATTCACAACGAGTTTTATCACTCTCTCATAAATGGACCCCAGTGTCTTGCACTATAAATATTATAGATAAGTTATATCTTATTATGTTTGTGGCATGATAATTATTCCATAGTACTGTAGGTCCAAGAAACAAATTGGTCCGTCAAATTCAACCTTTGTAAATTTTATTGCTTTGCTTTTAGGGGCCATTTTGCTGAATTGCTAAGTTACTGGCAACTTGTGGGAAAGGACAAGATCTCAATGGCCACAGAATACATTGATGCGCTAAAGCAGTACGAGAAAAGCTGTGAGGGAGAAGAGAGCATGACTTGCCTGGCAGACTTGTATGAAACACTGGGGCGCTTTCTCAAAGACTTGGGTCTCCTCAATCAGGTGACTTGTCTTGTATAAGATTTATTTGTCATCTTCATAGATAAATATGATAGTGAGTAATCAATGGCGCTGGGATATCAGCATCAACAATGAATGGTTGACTGTTTTTTCAAGTGTGTGCCAATAGCAATGACTTATACCCCTTTCTCACAGAAAATGAAATTCCTGTGTGAAGCAGTTCTACCCAGTAACTTGCCAAAAAAACACGAGTCCTTTTTATATGTGAAAGGGTCAACCCGGGTTGAAATTCCCAGGACTTCGACCCAGGAATTTACCAGGAAATTTCAACCCAGGTTGACCCTTTCACGCAGACAAATACCCGTTTTCATCCGCAAAATACGGGGTAGAAATTCTTGGCCTGGCAATTTGCTTCTCTGTGTGAAAGGGGGGGGGGGGGGGGCAGTCAGAGACCGGCAAAACGACTCGGCACTCAAATACCGGGTAACTGCTGGAATTTCTGCTGAAAAGGGTATTGCTGTAATCCATAGTAATTAGATGTCTGTCTAGGGGATAATGGGACAGCTATGGGTTGCTAACTTGCTATGGAATATTTATACATCATTACCATTTTACAACCTCTTATTAACCCATTCATGCAGAGAAACATTTACAAATATTGTGTTTGCCGATGTTGTGGCACAGTATAACATTTGTAAGCATAAGGATGAAAATTAGGATATCCTGCCATGTGCACCTCCATCACCCCACGACCACAACTGACACAAAGCAGTAAAACCAGAGCTTATAGAAATAAATTACATTCTTTCATCTTGTTGTCAAGTTATTTGCAGATTGTCATAAATAGTTATCTTTTATATTATTGTTTTCAGCTATTACAGGTTTTGTAGTGGATTAAACAAAGTTATGTTTCTTGTGTGGCAACATGTATTTGTTTTTGTAATGCTTAGTTTTGTATATTCTTGCGTTCAAACTGCAAGACTGTGCAGGAAACATCAGCATCCTCTTCTATAGGGCCAACATGCAGAAATAACTAATGCTTTTCCATATAATTGTACCTTCACTTATCGGACAGTACCGGCGGAGGTGCCAGCTCAGTATTTAGGAGAATCAAGGCAACTTTGTCCACTGCCTATCCCACATGGTACTTTGCCACTTGCTGGATAATGACTGAAAACTGATTTCTTAATTTATAGTTGACATTTTTTACATGCTATTGTAAAATCATGATCTGTTATACCAATTATAGGCTTTTCTTATTCTGTAGGCTGTGACACCTCTTCAGCGTTCCCTGGAGATTCGAGAGACTGCTCTAGATCCAGATCATCCCAGTGTGGCCCAGTCACTGCACCAGCTGGCAGGGGTTTATGTGCAGTCCAAGAAGTTTGGGAATGCAGAACAGCTCTATAAGCAGGCTCTAGAAATAAGTGAAAATGCCTATGGCAGCGAGCACCTGAGAGTAGCTTGGGAACTAAATGCCTTGGCTGTGTTGTATCAGAAGCAGAACAAGTAAGACAGGGCAAACAGTCGTAATGCAAATATGTCTTTATAATGATGATTCTCTCTGACCAAAAATGTACACTTAAAATGTACATGCATTCAGAACCGGTCTCAAGCATAGGCAAACTAGGCAAATGCCTAGGGCATTTGGTATGCTTAAGGGCACCAGCAGCTTCTGCTGATTAAAATGATATGCGGCATGCCTATATTCTGTGTGTGACTGCGGCTGTATCTGCATACGAAATGCTACGTTGCAGTGTATTCCTGGAAAACACTGTAATGTAGCATTTCGTATGCAGATACAGCCGTAGTCGCACACAGAATATAAGCATGCATATCATTTGAATCAGCAGAAGCTGCTTGTGCATCCTAGACACATAGTAATGCAAATAAGATGCATTTTCATAAACAAAAGGCGCCAAACGTTAGCAGAGCTGCCAGGTGACTCATGCCAGGCATCTCCTGCAGAACTAGCGGCGGTGCTAGGGGGCACCAGCCAAAATCTTGCCTAGGACATCATATTGGTTAGGGCCAACTCTGCATGCATTGCATGTATATATGTATGTGCATTTATATTTACTATTGCAAAGTGAAGGTTCTTGTATACACATTTATAAAATTAAGAGCATAGAATTTAAATTAATTTGGGAAACAATAGCTCATTGCACCATTTTGTTTATAACATTACATTAGCATCAAGCCTTCTCTTGCCCTAACTGTACACAAGGCCTGCAGAAACATCATTGTGCAGCATAATTTTTCCCCTGACGTCCTTATTATGTTCATTATATAAACTTTCTGTTCTGTAGGTATGAGCAAGCAGAACAACTGAGGAAAAGAGCATTAAGAATCCGACAGAAGGCTGCAAAAAGAAAAGGGAGCATGGTAATACTAAAATGTATTACAGTCATTGAAACTACACTGTATATTTAATCTTAGAGGAGTCTGCTGTTTAAATCTGAACAATTCCTTTAAAAAAAAAAAAAATCCTTTTAAGAAAAGCTCCATTCCTTTTTTTTCTTTTCCATCAGATGCAACAGTGTTTGAAAAAAAACGTGCTGCACTCTAAATAATATTCAGTATCTAATGCAATTCCCCGTCACAGATCCAGTACACTGATCGCTGATCAGAAACACCGATTTGCGGACATCGATGATGGGCAGTCCATCAGGAAATTGGGGAAAAACAGCATGCTAAAAATCCCAAATTCTGCGATCCTGATAATTTTTGGTAGGAATCGTCGAATCAAGGATTTCCAACATGTTGGCTTTACCCAATCCACAGTCACAGGGATCTGGAGAACAGGAAATTCCCCCAATTATCCCCTGATGTGTGTGCCCCTTAAGACATTGGGCCTAATTCAGAGTTGATTGCAGCAGCAAATTTGTTAGCAGTTGGGCAAAACCATGTGCACTACAGGGGGGTGGGGCAGATATAACATGTGCAGAGAGAGTTAGATTTGGGTGGGGTGTGTTCAAACTGAAATCTAAATTGCAGTGTACAAATAAAGCAGCCAGTATTTACTCTGCACAGGAACAAAATAACCCACCCAAATCTAATTCTCTCTGCACATGTTATATCGGCCACACCTGCAGTGCACATGGTTTTGCCCAACTGCTAACAAATTTGCTGCTGCGATCTGAATTACCCCCATTGTGCATAGGATTGCGCACTATGAATTACCAAAAGCATGTTCAATGTGTGCTAACAATAGACAAGTATATTTAACACTAGAATCTGATATCTAACACTATAATCTCTCCCCTACTCTCTAGTATGGGTTTGCCTTATTAAGACGCCGTGCTCTTCAACTGGAGGAACTCACACTGGGCAAAGACACTTCGGACAATGCCAGAACACTAAACGAACTCGGAGTTCTCTATTATTTGCAGAATAACTTAGAGTAAGTACTCATAAATAAACAAAAACATACAAAAATACACACAATTCTCCATAACTCCAAGGTATCCAATTAGCCCAGATGCCGGTACGGCCGATAAAAACAGGCACTTATTGCGATTAATGACCGATGGTCATTATAATGGTTTCCAATTTTTATCAGCCGAAATTGGACCCGCGATTACCATTACACATGGGAATGAGGATAATTCCCTGTTCCCATATGTTATCGCGGCATCGGCAGGACACTTATCGCAGGTTATGCTTCGGGTGCCTGAGGCACCCGAAGCATAACCCCTGATAATTGCCAGCATCGGGGGAAGGAGTGAGTCACATCGGGGCTCTTTGGATAGCCCCAGGCGATACAATTACCTGCAGTCATTGACCACAAGTAATTGTATACCCCTCAAAAGGAGCGGACTAGGGGGGGCCAGTAGTTTATTTTCTAATCCTATGTTTCTGTTTTTCCATCTTCTTTATCTTCTGTATATAATTGTGTTCATATTACAAGCTGTTTTATTTAAAGTGGTTTGCATTGAACTTTTGCATGTGAAATTTAGTGACCTCTTACAGCAGTTATTTTCAACCTTTTTTTACTCGCGGCACACCGAACAATATTTTAAAATTGCCAAGGCACACCATCAGTTCCCCACAGAAAAAAAAAACACGCACATTGGCCCTCACAGTAAAAAAAAAATCCACACATACATTGGCCTATACAGAAAAAACAATCACATTGCTCCCCACATAAATCATGTTGCTCAATACATAAATCCTATTTCTCCCCACATAAATCAATCACATTGCTCCCCAGATAAATCATGTTGTTCACACATAAATCAATCACATTTCTCCCCAAATCCTATTGTTCCCCACAGGAGAAATAAAATAACAAATATCAGCCCATACCGGTCAGCTGTCCTTCTTCCTGTCCCTCAGTGGCGGGGGTTGTTCATAGTGGAGTGCTGAGAATACTGAGCAGCGGGTGGGCGGGCAGGTGTGGATGTGGGTGGGAAAAGAAAGTTGTGTATGCAGGCAGGAACTGGAAGATGTGTATGCGGGTGGGCTGGCTGGGTGGTGAGACGCAGCAGCCATGACCTATGATATCACACCGCTGCGTCTTCAAGTCATAGGTCACGGCCGGAGCACGACTGATCCTCTAAGAAGAGCCCGGGCCAACAGTTCACTCTGAAGGTGCAGGAAGCTGCTCTGGCTTCGCGGCACACCTTGCAACTGGTCGCGGCACACTAGTGTGCCACGGCACACTGGTTGAAAAAGCCTGTCTTACAGGGAAACCACCATTTCTACATTTAAACTTTATATAAAATAAAAAAGTAAAAAACAAAACAAACTTCAAGTAAAACAAGTAATAACTTGTAGGTTAAATTACGAATGACTAAAGTGATTAATTACATCAAATAATCTGTTCAAGAGTTTAAAAAAATTAAATATTATCTTAGAAAATCCTTTTTATCACAATCTAATCTCCTGTATACAAGATGTACAGTATTTTGTAACCTTTGCACTAATACAGCATAAACCACTGTATTGCACGGAACACTTGTAGTAGTACAGGTAGTATAGAACAGAAAAAGTACTGTGCAGCATTATGGCAATTATGTTGTGATGTAAAATGCGGGAAAATATAACCAGTGAAATGAGCGCTGTATTTATAGATAGATACATAATGGGAGCAGCTAATCATATAAGACAACTAATTCCTCCCATTAGACACATTACTAATTAAATTATAAATGTTATATAAATAACATACGTTGAAGACTAAAAAGGCAAAGGACAAATACACATTAATATTAAAATGAGTTAATTAAGGAAAAAAATCATAAAGGAATGCCGGTATTTCTCTAGCATCCATAAGGGATATTGGGGACAGATTAGTACAATGGGGGTATAGACGGGTCCAAAGGAGCCAGTGCACTTTCAATTTCTTCAACTGGGTGTGCTGGCTCCTCCCCTCTATGCCCCCTGCCACAGGCAGTTTAGAAAAAAAGTGCCCTCAGCAAAGGATGCACACTCTGCGAGCTCCAGAGTTTTTCTTCAATTTCTTTTAAACTTTTTGCTTATTTCGGTATGCTGTTTGGGCAACAGCATACCTGCGCCGTGGGAGTTAGATGGGGGGACGGTCACCGGCCTCATGAGGTGCAGGGCCGCTTCTGTTTGTTCAACGGGGCAATGCGCCTTAGCTGTCGCAGCATGCTGCACACCCCTAACAGAGCCTGAAGGTGAGTACAAACCGAGAGCCCCGGTTCATTGTGCGGCAGAGGCGCGGGTGAGGCGTATAGGTCCCTCCTGGGGGGGACCCGCTGGTGCACCTGCGTGAGACTGGCTGGAGGTTTTGTACCAAGCATTTATGTGAGGTTACAAAGGGTGTTGGAGACATAGGGGTATATGCAATTGCGGTCGAATTCGCGGCAATTTTCGCCGTTTTTTAATTCGACTCAATTCGACAGGTGAATCCCGGAAGGTGGCTTCCGGAATTCACCATATTCAATGAAAAACGGATTCGCCAGAGTCGCGGGCGAAAATCGGCCGATTTGGCGGATTTTGCCGCGATTTTAAAAAACGGGAAAAAACGGGAAAAACCCGAAAAAAAAATGGCGTGGGGTCCCCCCTCCAAAGCATAACCAGCCTCGGGCTCTTCGAGCTGGTCCTGGTTCTAAAAATGCAGGGGAAAAATTGGGCAGGGATCCCCCGTATTTTTAAAACCAGCACCGGGCTCTGCGCCTGGTGCTGGTGCCAAAAATACGGGGGACAAAAAGAGTAGGGGTCCCCCGTATTTTTAACACCAGCATCGGGCTCCACTAGCTGGACAGATAATGCCACAGCCGGGGGTCACTTTTATGCCGTGCCCTGCGGCCGTGGCATTAACTACCCAACTAGTCACCCCTGGCCGGGGTACCCTGGGGGAGTGGGGACCCCTACAATCAAGGGGTCCCCCCCCCCAGCCACCCAAGGGCCAGGGGTGAAGCCCGAGGCTGTCCCCCCCCATCCAATGGGCTGCGGATGGGGGGGCTGATAGCCTTTTGTGATAATAAAAAGATATTGTTTTTTCCATTAGTACTACAAGTCCCAGCAAGCCTCCCCCGCAAGCTGGTACTTGGAGAACCACAAGTACCAGCATGCGGGAGAAAAACGGGCCCGCTGGTACCTGTAGTACTACTGGAAAAAAAATACCCAAATAAAAACAGGACACACACACCGTGAAAGTAAAACTTTATTTCATACGCCGACACACACATACTTACCTATGTTGACACGCCGACTGCCACGGTCTCCGACGATCCGAGGTACCTGTGAAAAAATTATACTCACCTTCCAGCGTCCAGAGGTACATCCAGGTCCAGAGATAATCCACGTACTTGGCAAAACAAAAAAACGAACAACGATCCATACCGGACTAGAAAGGGGTCCAATGCTTTCACATCAGACCCCTTTCTCCCGAATGCCGGGACATCACGTGACTCCTGTCACTGAAGTCCCTTCAGCCAATCAGGAAGCGCTACTTCCGTGGCGCTCATCTGATTGGCTGTGCGCTGTCTGTGATGTGACAGCGCATCGCAAAGCCGCTCCATTACTTTCAATGGTGGGAACTTAGCGGCTAGCGGGGGGGTCACCCGCCGGTCAGCCGCTGACCGGCGGGTGACCTCACCGCTAGCCGCTAAGTTCCCACCATTGAATATAATGGACTGGGCTGTGCGATGCGCTGTCTGCTCAGACGCACAGAGCCAATCAGATGAGCGCAACGAAGTTGCGCTTCCTGATTGGCTATAGAGACCTTTCTGTGACAGCTGTCACTGACAGGTCTCTCTGCATTCGGGGATAGGGGTCCCATGTGTCAGCATGGGACCCCTTTCAGTCCGGCATGGAGCGGGTGTTCGGTTTGTTTTTTTCTCCAAGTACGTGGATTTATCTCTGGAGCCTGGTTGAGGTGAGTATATTGATCTTTTATTTTCAGGTACCCCTGGATTCTACATGGAGAAGAGGACCGATGTCGGCGTGTGAACATAGGTAAGTATGTGTGTGTCGACGTATGAAATAAAGTTTTACTTTCACGGTGTGTGTGTCCTGTTTTTATTTGGGTATTTTTTTTCCAGTAGTACTACAGGTACCAGCGGGCCCGTTTTTCTCCCGCATGCTGGTACTTGTGGTTCTCCAAGTACCAGCTTGCGGGGGAGGCTTGCTGGGACTTGTAGTACTGCTGGAAAAAACAATATTCTTTTCATGATCACAAAAGGCTATCAGCCCCCCCATCCGCAGCCCATTGGATGGGGGGGGACAGCCTCGGGCTTCACCACTGGCCCTTGGGTGGCTGGGGGGGACGGACCCCTTGATTGAAGGGGTCCCCACTCCCCCAGGGTACCCCGGCCAGGGGTGACTAGTTGGATATTTAATGCCACGGCCGCAGGGCACGGCATAAAAGTGACCCCCGGCTGTGGCATTATCTGTCCAGCTAGTGGAGCCCGATGCTGGTGTTAAAAATACGGGGGACCCCTACGCTTTTTGTCCCCCGTATTTTTGGCACCAGCACCAGGCGCAGAGCCCGGTGCTGGTTTTAAAAATACGGGGGATCCCCTGTCAATTTTTTCCCCGCATTTTTAGAACCAGGACCAGCTCGAAGAGCCCGAGGCTGGTTATGCTTTGGAGGGGGGACCCCACGCCATTTTTTTTTAGGATTTTACCGTTCCAGCAATAAAAAAAATAAAAAATAATAATAATATTTAAAAAAATATATAAATAATATTTGTGCCTCCAAAAAAAAAAAAAAAGTACCTAATCCCTTCTAATATAAATAGATCTGCTATTCCCAAAAAAAAAAACACAAAAAAAAACATGTTTAAATTTTTTTTATTTGTTTTCACCCTCCAAAGTGTGGCGGATTGAAAATGACGAATTTGCTGTCTAAAAGCACTGCTGTCGAATTTCCAAACTTGAATTGAATATGCTTTGGTCGAATTGCAGCACTTATATCATTGCAGAAAAGTCGAATTTGCAAAAATTCGAATTTCAAAAAGTCGAATTTTGAAAGTCCGTTTTTTGGTCGGAAAGCACTGAATTGCATAGGCGAATTTTTTTTTTGGTCGAAAATGACCCGAAATTCGACAATTTCGGGAATTCGACCGCAATTGCATATACCCCATAGCCAGTATAAACTTTATTAGTAGCTCCAGCGACATTGCAGGAGGCGGAGCTACATCAGGGCTCAGCTGCATTTTGGCACCTTCCCCTGCATAATCAGCAGCAGCAGCCTCATACAGAGGGGGAGAGCCGCTATTAGTGCACAGTTTACATTCCTCTGGGGAATTCTCTGTACAGACATTATCACTGTTATATAATATACATAAAACGCTGACAGTGCGCTTGTGTCCTCTCTTCTGTGTCTCCTCTCACATGCAATAGGGCAGGCTTGTATTGTATTCAGTCTGTGTTGTATGTGTATTGTATCTGTATTTCATAATGGTGAAACAGAAGTTGTGCAGTGTATGTCAGATTCTCCCCTATTTCATCTGGCTCCATATCATGTGAGCAGTGTAGTCAGTCATCACAAGATGCTGATAACAATGTGGGGGAGAGTCCAGAGCCTTCCTGGCTGGGGGCTATCAAACTATGATGTCTGATATATCATCTCAGCTCACTGCCAATGCCAATAAAACACAAGAACTGCAACAAGCAGTGGCTAGCCTAACTGCCAAGGCTGATGTTTCCCATCCACCACTGTCTACTACAGATGCACAAAAACGTGCTTTATCTGCAATCCTATCAGATTCTGATGATGATGTACAGGTTGATGGGGATGATGTGGATCCCATTAGTGGGGATTCCACCCCTACACAGGGTATTGAACCCCTCTTATTGGCTATACGGGATGTGTTACAGCTCCCCCTGGAGGACGATACTAATCAGCAGTCATTTTTCCTCCCACAAGACAAACTGACAGTCACTTTTCCTGATTCCAAGGAATTGGATGATTTATTTAAATTAGCCTGGAAAAATCCAGATAAAAAATATCAGGTTTCCAATAGGTTTTTGCATACCTTCCTCTTTGCCCATGAAGGCAGGAAATTGTCGGTAAAAATATCCAGCAGTAGACATCTCAGTCTCTCGCCTCTCTAAGAAGGCGGTGCTCCCATCTCAGGGCTCCTTTACGGTAAAGGCTCGGGGGTAAGAAAAATTTAAACCACTCTGAAATCTGTCTACACTGCTGCAGGTGTAGCTCAAAGACCGGTCATTGCTGGTTGCTGGATGACGCATGCAATTCATATGTAGGCTACTCAAATTCAGGAGGGTCTTTCGGGTGATATGACCATAGTTACTACTTTAACTTTCCTAAAACACATTCAGGACACGGCAAGAGTCCTTTGTGACTCCCTTAAAGAGATTGGCAATATTAATTCTAGGACCACTGCTATGGCTGTGTCTGCACGCAGAGCCATATGGTTGCGTCAGTGGATTGCAGATGCTGACTCCAAACGTAATGTGTAATCTCTTCCCTTCGCAGGGGAATGGCTCTTCGGAGGTGAGTTGGATGCATGGATCTCCAGAGCTACTGCTGGGAATTCCACGTTTCTCCCCTCAGGCGCTTCACTTGCTAGGCGTGCCTATCCGGGACGTCTACTCAGTACTTTCAGTTCTCCAGATTTCGATCTAGAGCGAGGGGTGTCTCCAGCGCAGCTAGAGGCTCCAGAGATAAACCTAAAAAACAGCCGTTGCTGGTTCTCAAGAACAGAGCAACAGTTCAGCTTCCACAAAGACTACGACATGATGGTGCCCACCCACCCCGAGGGGATCTCGTGGTGGGAGCTCGGTTACGTCACTACAGCCACATATGGGACAGTTCCTGCCAAGATGCCTGGGTAAGGGACCTTATCTCTCAGAGTTACAAGCTGGAGTTTGACGGTGCTCCTCCCCAACAATTTTTCAAATCAAGCTTACCAGCTTTGGAAAATATGTGCGTTACGCTACTACTGGCCATCGACAAGTTGGTCCAGTCCCAGGTTATTGTTCCAGTACCCCTGCTACAGCAAGGACAAGGTTACTACTCCAGTCTGTTTATAGTGCCAAAACCAGACGGGTCTGTGAGACCCATTTTGATTCTGTAGTCCTTGAATCCTTACTTGAAGGTTTTAAAATTCAAGATGGAATCTTTGAGAGCGGTGATCGAGGCCTGGAACACCAAGAATTCCTAGTGTCCCTGGATATCAAGGACGCTTACCTCCATATCCCAATTTGGCCTCCTCATCAGTCCTATCTGCAGTTCACCCTATGGAGCGATCACTACCAGTTTCAGGCTTTACCCTTCGGCCTGTCTACAGCTCCGAGGGTGTTCACGAAGGTGATGGCGGAAATGATGTTTCAACTCAAAGTCCAGGGGGTCAACATTGTCCCTTACCTGGACGATCTCCTGATAAAACCGAGTTCCAGGGAGCTTCTACTGCTCCAGATAGATCATACTATCCAACTTCTGTCTCACTACGGGTGGATTCTCAGTTTACAGAAGTCCCACCTGGAGCCGTCTCAATGTCTCCTGTTTCTGGGCTTGATACTGGATACTGTAGCTCAGAGAGTGGTCCTCCCAGAGGACAAAGTGAGAAGACTTCAAGAAATGGTTCGCATGGTTCTCCGACCAGCTTGAGTTTCCATTCATCTTTGCATAAAATAGTTGGGAAAGATGGTGGCCTCATACAAGACGATACAGTTCGGAAGGTTCCATGCCAGACCCTTCCAATTGGACATCCTGAACATGTGGCCCAGTTCCATTCTTCAAATGCACTGGATGATTCGGCTGTCACCCCAGGCTAGGATTTCACTCCTGTGGTGACTACAGTCTTCCAACCTACTGGAGGGTCAACGCTTCGGGTTTCAGGATTGGATACTCCTCACGACGGATGCGAGTCTGAGAGGATGGGGAGCTGTCACCCAGGGGTCGCAATTTAAGGGCAGATTGTCTGACCAAGAGGCCCTACTTCCGATCAACATACTGGAACTTCGGGACTTCGGGCTACCTACAATGCTCTGATTCAGGCCTCCCCTCTACTCTGGGATCAGGCAATCCAGGTTCAGTTGGACAACGCCATGGCAGTGGCATACATCAGTCGACAAGGAGGGACAAAAAGCAAGGCCTGCATGCGAGAAGTGTCCAAAATACTTCTCTGGGTGGAAAGAAATGCAAGAGCACTGTCCACAATTTTCATTCCGGGAGTGGGCAACTGGGAAGCGGACTTCCTGAGTTGCCACGATCTCCACCCGGGGGAGTGGGGATTACACTCACAGGTGTTTCAACAGATTGTCGACAGGTGGGGATGCCCACAGATCGACATGATGGTGTCTCGCCTCAACTAGAAGCATCGCTGCTACTGCTCGCGAACCAGAGACCCTCAGGCGAGCGCAGTGGATGCGTTGACATCGCCTTGGCCTTACCAGCTGGTCTACCTATTTCCTCTGATTCCATTGATCCCAAGGGCGCTCAAGCAGATCAGACATCACGGAGTACAAGCAATCTTGATTGCACCGGATTGGCCCCGGAGAGCGTGGTACGCAGCTCTTCTGGACATGTCCATAGAAGACACTTGGCCTCTGCCACTAAGAAGGGATCTTTTTCAGCAAGGACCGTTCATCTACTCAGACTTAAGGTGGCCTCGTTTGATGGCATGGAAGTTGAACGGAACATCCTAGCTCACAAAGGGCTTTCCAAAAAGGTCATTATTGCCACTATGATGCAAGTCAGAAAACCTGTGACTTCAAGACACTATCATCATATCTGGCGGAGATATGTCTCTTGGTGCGAGGAACGCACATATCCATCTGCAGAATTCCACTTGTGAAGATTCCTTTGTTTCCTACAGTCTGGAGTGGATAAAGGCTTACGTCTTGGATCCATTAAGGTTCAGATTTCTGCCCTTTCCGTCTTCTTCAAGAAGAAGTTGGCTATCCTGCCAGAAGTTCAGACCTTCTTGCAAGGGCTGCTTCACAAACAACCTCTGTTTGTGCCGCTTGGCGCCATAGGATTTGGGTGTGGTGTTACGATTTCTACAGTTTTCCTGGTTTGAACCTCTAATGACGGTAGAAGACAAGTACCTCACGTGGAAGATGGTGATGTTACTGGCCCTGGCTTCTGCTAGACCTATCTCAGAATTGGGGGCCTTATCGTGTAAAAGTCCATACTTAGTCTTTTACGAGGACAGAGCAGAGCTCAGAACTAGGCAGCAGTTCCTGCTGAAGGTGGTCTCCGCATTTCACTTGAATCAACCTCTTGTGATTCCATCCAGTTCTGGCTCTTCTGCCCCTCCGGAGGCATTGGATGCAGTGCAAGCCTTGAAGATCTATGTCAAGAGGACGGCTCGGATCAGAAAGACGGATTCCTTGTTCGTGCTGTATGATGCACAGAAAAAGGGTTGCCCTGCTTCAAAGCAGTCCATTGCTCGTTGGATTCGGCTTACTATCCAACAGGCCTATGTGTTGTCAGCCTTGCTGCTTCCTAAGTCTCTAAAAGCCCACTCTACTAGATCGGTGGGCTCCTCCTGGGCGGTTGCCCGAGGAGTCTTGGCCTTGCAACTATGCCGAGCTGCCACCTGGTCGGGGAAGAACACCTTTGTGAAGTTCTACAAGTTTGATATCCGGGCCGAAGAGGATACCCAGTTTGGGCAGGCGGTGCTGCAGATGTCTCTGCACGTTCCTGCCCGTTCTGGAAGCTTTGGGACATCCCCATCATCTAATCTGTCCCCAATATACCTTATGGATGCTAGAGAAAATAGGATTTTAATACCTACCGGTAAATCCTTTTCTCATAGTCCATAAGGGATTATTGGGCGCCCGCCTCTGTGCGGTGACTTTCTGCAGGTTCTCTGTTATGTGTTACTTGTTCAGCTGTTGCTGTTTCTATTGCCAGCCGTTGCTGGCCCGGTTATGTTATGGTGTGCTGGTGTGTAAATCTCACCACACTTGTTGTTATGTTCCTTCTCTCAAGTATGTAATTTCTCCTTTGGGCACTGTATACCTATACTGCCTGTGGCAGGGGGCATAGAGGGGAGGAGCCAGCACACCCAGTTGAAGAAATTTAAAGTGCACTGGCTCCTTTGGACCCGTCTATACCTCCATCATACTAATCTGTCCCCAATATCCCTTGTGGACTATGAGAAAAGGATATACCCGTAGGTACAGTATTAAAATCCTATTTTTGCAGTAACTATATACAGTATATATCAACATATATAGTCTTTCTGAACAAATCTGTTCTTAGCAGGAGGCAATTTAGCCCAAATAATTGTAGGGAAAGTCCAGCTGAATAATAAGGACACGTTTAGCAGTTACTGTATTCCAGCATGTTTAGTTCTCTGTTGCCTGGACACCATGGGGGCAATTCAAATCTGATCGCTGGGCTGCTAATTTTGCTGTCCTGCGATGAGATAGTCGCCGCCTCCATGGGGAGTGTAAATTCGGCGTGCAAGTGTGCGATCGCATGTGTAGCTGAGCTGTGAAAATCCACTTTGTGCAGTCTTTGAGCAACCCAGGACTTACTCCTCCAGCGCGATGAGAACAGGCTGATCGGGGTCGGAGCTGACGTCAGACACCCCTCCTGAAAATGCTTGGTAACGCCTGCGTTTTTCCGGACACTCCCTGTAAATGCTCAGTTGCCACCCACAAATGGCTTTTTCCTGTCAATCACCTTGCGAATGCCCATGTGATCAGATTTTCGCACCATCCTGTCGCTGACCGGCGATTCTGTTGTTGTTGTCCGATGTGCGTTCATATTGCGGTGCATACGCATGCGCAGTTAGGATCTGATTGCCCGCTGTGCGAAAACGTACAGCAACGATCAGATCTGAATTACCCCCCATGTTGGAATAGGCTCTGCTAGCACTGTGAACCAGTTGAACAGCACCTGCAATGATTATCATGTCCAATTGTTACTGTGGCTCAGCAATGAACCAAGAATTCCTTTATCATGCTTGTTCCATTCGGGTAACAATGCGAATCCGGACCCTGGCTTCTTTCTATACCACATTGCTGGAACAGACTGATGGATGGTAGTCAAAGGCAATTTCTTTTTGACAATACCAGATAATTGACACGTTTTGTAAGTTAGCTAAAATGTAAAGTGTGTATTAATTAATTAGAACAGAGATCTAATAGTGATACCCTGGAGAAGCTAAAATTAAGGGAAACACATAGACCACTTGAAAAAGTCCTGTGGTGGAAACAAATCGTGTTGATTATATAGTGCTGTCAAGCAGGATTTCAAGGGCATTCCAGGAGGGTATCCGGTCTATAGAGCTACACTAAAAAGGTCTACAGTCAATAGGTCGACCACTAATGTTAGACATGCATTAGGTTGACAGGGTCAAAAGGTCAACATGACAATGTTCGACACAAGTTTTTTATTTTATTGTTTCAACTTTGTCATACTTTACCATCCACGTGGACTTACAGGACTTACACCTGTGCTAAGTGCAACGGTAGCGGAGCAAGGCACCTTGGTGGTCATTCCGAGTTGTTCGCTCGGTAAAAATCTTCGCATCGCAGCGATTTTCCGCTTAATGCGCATGCGTAATGTCCGCACTGCGACTGCGCCAAGTAAATTTGCTATGCAGTTAGGAATTTTACTCACGGCTTTTTCATCGTTCTGGCGATCGTAATGTGATTGACAGGAAATGGGTGTTACTGGGCGGAAACAGGCCGTTTTATGGGCGTGTGGGAAAAAACGCTACCGTTTCCGGAAAAAACGCAGGAGTGGCCGGAGAAACGGAGGAGTGTCTGGCCGAACGCTGGGTGTGTTTGTGACGTCAAACCAGGAACGACAAGCAGTGAAATGATCGCAGATGCCGAGTAAGTCGGAGCTACTCAGAAACTGCTATGAGGTGTGTAATCGCAATATTGCGAATACATCGTTCGCAATTTTAAGATGCTAAGATTCAATCCCAGTAGGCGGCGGCTTAGCATGAGCAAATCTGCTAAAATCCGCTTGCGAGCGAACAACTCGGAATGAGGGCCCTTGTCTGAAGCATGGCGAGAGAAGCTAGCCATGCGAGGGGACATGGTACACTAATGGGGCTTGTTTGTGGCAGAAAAGTGAAAAAAACACAAAAAAAGAAACCTGTTTTGTGCTGACCATTTCCATGTCGACCTTTTCCTGTCATCCTTTTTTTACTGTCTACCTATTTGTTGACCTTTTGACCCTGTCGACCTAATGCATGTCTACTATTAGTGGTAGACCTATTGACTGTAGACATTTTTAGTGTAGATCTAATAATACACGACCTTCCAGGAGGAGCTTTCCTCAAAATGGGAGAAATTGTATTGTCACTTGGCCAGACAACAACAGTTCAGTCTGTCTTCAGAAACTGGTTGTGGCTGAGAGACATAAGACTCAGCAGTGAATGTCCTTTTGCCATTTGGAATGGGAGAATTGATTCCTGACTGAAGGATTTGGTTTGTTATGCAGACATTTTAGTATAAAGGTCTTATGGAAGAGAACCCAGGCTCTTTGACTGGACACCTTTTTTTCCAGACAGATATTGTTAGGGGCTCACAAAAGTGTATTTTTCAGCTATGTTTTCTCCCTCCTGCTACTTGCAGAACAGCGGAAATGTTTCTTAGACGTTCACTGGAAATGAGAGAGCGAGTTCTGGGCCCAGAACACCCGGACTGTGCCCAGTCGTTAAACAATCTGGCTGCTTTATACAATGAGAACAAGCAGTATGACAAGGCAGAGGAATTGTATGAGAGAGCGCTAGACATTCGCAGGAGAGCTCTATCTCCAGACCACCCATCATTGGCCTATACTGTGAAACATCTTGCTGTGCTCTACAAGAGAAAAGTAGGTAAACCTTTTATCTGAATTACATGTCTCACACCATGTTAAAATGAGTCCTTAGGCTAGGTACGCACGATACAATTTTTGGGCCAACCTGGCAGATATTAGGTTGATAGCTCGATAATTGTTTAGTTTGTACACTGCGTCAGGGCCTGATGGTCGGTCCACAACATGTAGAATCCGCTTCAGATATAGCATGTGCTGCGATTTCATTCTTGACATTTTAGAATCGTTCAGAAAATGCAGTGTGTATGGACCTCGGCCGGATTTCTGCTGATAGTTGTATGGAGACACTGATTGGTGAGATGATTTGGAATCAAAGGGATCATTTACAACTAAATGATTGTTGGGTAGTGTGTACACTGCATATAACCCATTTTCAGGATAATTTTGGTCTGTCAAAATGGGGTGTAGTATGGTATGGCTCCCAGCAGCCAGCATACCAGTGCTGGAATCCCGACAGCCTGCATACCGACAGCTGGGTGAGAGCAAATGTGCCTCTTGCGGGCTCGCTGCGCTCGCCACTCTACGCGCGCCACGCTATCTATTCTCCCTCCAAGGGGGTTGTGGACCCCCAAGAGGGAGAAAAGGTGTCGGTATGTCGGGTGTCAGGATTCTGGCGCCTGTATACTGTGCGTCAGGATCCAAACAGCTGGCAAACTGAAGATCACCCGTCAAAATGGGTCTACTAACAATATATTTTAAAATGGACCTACAGCCTATATTTTATATCACTGACTTATACCACTACTAATCCTCTGAATGATTTTGCAGACAAAAGGGTATATATACATGCTGTTGTTGGAATGGATCCGACAACCCCTATTCAAAGAGTGGCCAAATCCGACTGTCGGATTTGGGCGTTCCTGGTTTCCTGACCTGCTGCTGCTGTCAGTGGCTGCGCGGACAGTGGCGCCGGGGTGGAGATGTCTGCGGCGGTGGGGGGAGCAGCGGGGAGAGCAGCAGAGGAGACGGGGCAGACGGGGGGAGGAGCGGCTGCAGCAGCGTAACAGGAGACTAACGGCAGCGTCCACCCGGCTCCAGCAAGCGGGACCTCGCTTGCTGGAGCCGGGTGGACGCTGCCGCTGGGTTCCTGCTCTCCCCGCTGCTCCCCCGTCTCCTGCTCTCTGCTCCCTCATCTTAATCCGACTTTTTTTAAAGTCGGATTGAGATTGTCAGAAACGAGGCTAAAACCTGTCCGGTTTGGCCCCGCTTCCGACAATGCACGCTGATCGGCGGCTGAAGCCGCTGATCAGTGTGCATTCCGACAAGTCGGGCTTCGCGACTTGTCGGAAAAAATGGGGCCGTAATAATAGGTCGGAACTCCTTCCGACCTAAAACTGTCGGAAGCTGCCATCTTTCCGACAAGACGGCAGCTTCCAACAGTTATTGAATATACCCCCAAAACTACTATTTATACCAATTTGTGTTGGGTTTTTGCAGCCTGATTTATTTACACATTTGCATTGAGTAAAATTCTTATTTAAATACAATTCTAGTTTTCTCTTCTTTACAAGTGTCGTTGAGCCGAGCGCAGTACCAGTTGTGTTATATATACCAAGTTGTCTGACCAGTTTGCTCTACTTGTACAGTAGTACACAATGGGGATGATGCACTATGAGAACTACTGCATGTGTGTGAAAACTCTGTGTTCATGCCCTAGAAAGCAGTTGTACACATATGCGCCTGATTCCGGCACTTACACCTGGAGAGACAGGATGGGGGGAGGAGGGGCGTTTTAAACTTGGTCAAGTACAGTAAGCACAAGCTCCAACTGATGCAGTATGGCACTCAGACACATATATGCCTGGCAAAGCCACAATATTTGCAGGTCATGAAGCGCAGGGGCAGATTTCAGGTGAAGATGTTAAGAGGCGCTGGCACTCGAAAACTGCTTGTGATTGACTGGAACTAAGGAACAGAGGGCTATTTTATAATCCGCCACAGTGCGTGTGAAACGGTGTATACAGTACACGATGTGCAGCCACTTACTTTTCAGAAATGCTGCATGTAACATTCAGCAGCATTTTCCAACAACTTGGGGGGAGGGTACCACAGTAGCGGTGCACATTTGACGCAGTTAATATTTTTGTGTTTGGTAAATTAATGTAACATCACGTATAGCTAATACACTAGACATACATTAGACCACAGTTATCGTGCAATACTAATCGGATGCCTCTTTCCCATTATCAGAATAGCTGCGTGTTGATGTTATTTTGCTTGTTTTATAAAATGTTATTTAATTCCTCAGGGAAAGCTTGATAAAGCCGTACCTCTTTATGAGTTGGCTGTAGAAATACGTCAGAAGTCATTTGGTCCCAAGCACCCCAGTGTTGCCACAGCCTTGGTGAATCTTGCTGTGCTGTACTGTCAGATGGTAAGAGCTTCAGCTTTGTGATACAGTATTTATTCTGAATACAGTGTATATTGTTTACAGCAGACCTTTGTACTTCCTAAGGGAATGTTAGAAAATTCAAGACGTACTTCAGCCTGGTAAGTATTAATCAAAATGTGTGTATATATATTGTGAGATGGACAGCAAAACTTGCTGTGCCTCTCAAAAGATACAAGGGAGTAAATAATAAAGAACTGTCTTATTGGCGCCTCTTCCAAATATTACTCTGGGCCAGTTGTATCATCACTTGGAAAGTGTTAAAATGGAGAGTGAAAAGGCATCAGCCAATCAGCTCCGCCTGTGACATGACAGTTAGGAGCTGATTGGCTGGTACTGTTTCACTCTCCATTTTATCACTTTCCAAGCGATGTTGCATCTAGCCGTAAATCTTGGTTGGTTTGTGTAGCAATGTCATTTTATGTAACCTAGTAACACCTTCCCATCACCACCCACCCCTAATCTTATTCTGAGCTGTAACAGTGCACATGCCCAGCACACTAACTTTTATGTTGGTTTGTAACCGCTTTCAGTCATCACCAATAACCCTGGCTACTTGTGATTTTCACGTATAGCAGTCTGTACTCACCAGTAATCTGTTAATCCTGCGATATCAGCACAGAGGGCCTGATTCAGAGGTGGACGAAGTGCACAATCAGTGATTGACAGTCTGCTGCCATTTTGGGTGGGGGGATGGGGGTGGTGACAGCATCAGTTTCTCAAAATGGAGATATGCCGCCGTCACTGTAGGGGACGTGGCCAGGACCTCCGTCAGAGGACGGACATTTCCTGGACTCTTGGTAGCTCCTGCAGCAGCTGGCTTGCGCAACACAATGGAGATGATCTGATACTGCATCCTAGTACGCAGTTCGGATCAGTTATGCATGCAGGAGGCGTAATGCCACTTGCTGCATTACCATATTACTGCTATCGCTGCTGCTTCTCTGTAATCAGCAGCGATAGCAACTCCAATCACGTCTGAATCAGGCCCAGAGTTATTAGATAATAGGCATGAGCAGGGAAGGCAAAGTCAAACAAACCAGGTTATGGCAATGGCAGTAGAAAAAGCCATGGTCAAAAGAAAAGTGGACATTTTATTTGACAGCCTGAAATCAGCAGATATCATGAGCATGTACTATAAGATATGTCACAGTGCGAAGCGCATACACTGCCAGATGCGGCCACCAATGATTGGATCAGCTGGCCATGTTGTAAGATTTCTCATGCCCGATCATCACTGTCATACACTATGCAATTATTTGCCCAATCCACTAATTGCATATGCACGGCTTTAGGAATTTAATTGATCTGCATGAGAGGATGTCGACTGGTATTTCCGATAATTTGACTATGTTTTAAATGAAAAGAGAATCTAATTACTTGTTTGAATGCAAATGAGCCAGTGGTAGAAACTAGTTTTACAAAAGTGGTCAGCCATCATCAAGATCACTTTAGAAAGCGTTAAGTCAACAATGGATTCCCTGTTTTCTGGGGGTAATGCATTTAACATTCCAAAAATAAATGTTCTGGCATTTTACTTATCACAGATCTCCTAAAAATTAACATATTATTTCGTTGTTTTTTTTTTTTTAAATAAGGCCGCCAACTGTATAGTAAATAACTCTTTTATTTAAAAAATAAATAAAAATGCCTGGATGACATGCTAATTTACTAATATGACCCTTTGATGCTTGTTGGAGAATTTGTCACGGTAGTTTGAGAAGGGTGTCTGCTGGAGACTGATTATGCTGCTATGCGGCAGATAAATCTAGAGTTATATTACAGTATGAAATAATATTCTGGCACCTTCAAGATTTTAAATGTTTTCAATACTTAAGATTCAGTAATGACACTTCCAAGGCAAACCGTGGCATTTTACGCCTGTTTTATTGTTAGAAGCAGTGATTCCAGAATGCAAAGCATAAATCAGACTCCATCAGTAAACATTGCCACTTGACTTCTCAATAAAAAGTATAGCCAACATCCTTCAGGCTTCTCTTCCCATCAGACAAATACAGCTGAGAGCTCACGTAGTCGCTTCAAAGGTATTATCCAGCACAGAAATCCAATCTGCCCAATAACAGTTAACCCTGTGGTTTTTCTTTCCTTATTCATCATGGCTTACTACATGTGGATATCCAACAAACACAAGTTGGTGAGACATTTTTCCATATTCTGTTGGTAACATTGCATAAGTAGTGCTTGAATTGTTGGTTAGCAACAGCATCACTTGGGTAATATGGGTCCAGTAAGTTAGGTCGACAGTTATCATGTTGACATGCATATAGTCAACATTAAATTGTTGACATGGTTGAAATGTCAACATGCTTAGCAACCCTAACATCTCATCTCCCTCCCCTCAGCTTAGCCCTAACCATCCCAGCAGTGCAGCTACCTGTTGGCATTCTGAGAATGTCAACATGTTGAACCATGAAAACATTGTGGTGTCTACATTATGTATATTTACATGGTAACTGTCCATTGGCGTTTCTATAATGGGTGCAATGGGTGCGGTGCCAATGGGTCCAGGGGGGGCCCACACTGCACCCATTGCACCCATTTTAATACTTACCTTTCTGGAGTCCAGTGCCGGGAGCTGCGATCTCGGCGGAAATCGCCACCAGTAGCCAAATTGGTCTCCGTAATATGGCAGGCGCCATGTTTCCAGAGACCTGCGCATGTGCAGTAGACTTCTACAGCGTCATACAGAGGAGGGGGCCCACCCGGAGGTGCACATGGGCCCCCTCCTCTGTAGAAACGCCCCTGTAACTGTCGACAGTGTGACTTGATACTGGGTAATGCAGCATGTTGTATTCTACTTAACTAGTGTTTTGTTGCACTTGATTGATTAAAATGTATGATAACCAGTGTACTGAATTAAAATAAAATAAAAATAAAATAAAAATTCTGTTCTATTAATCATGGCATCCTTCCAAGGCTGCTACCGTGCTTCTTTCTTCTATCTATATTTTCATAGTACCATGTGCGCTGATCAGGATTAGTAGAAACTGTTCCTGCATGTTTGGTGCAGCATCTTTTAGGTCTATGTACAAGTTACGTAAATCCTGTTACTCCTGCCCCAGTGTGCAGATCTGTTATATTTGTATTTCCGAAATTGTATTCTACAGCTCTCACTGTGATACTTATTTGTGTGTTTTGCTGCTATTCTCAGAAGAAACAAGTGGAAGCACTACCTTTATATGAGCGTGCTATGAAGATCTATGAGGACAGCCTGGGTCGTATGCACCCCAGGGTGGGAGAAACGCTCAAAAATTTAGCTGTACTAAGGTAATTTTTATGTCATTCTTTATTTTATTTGTTTTGATAGATTTTGTAATGCTAATTTAATTTATTGTACAGTACAGTATATTAAATTCTTAGAAAGGAATTGTTTAGAGAAAAGAAATAACTATGTCTTTAGTTTCAGGATAAAACTTTGAGGTTCTGGGTAAATCGCCATGTTTTGCCTGAAGAATTGTAACCAGAACATTTTAGGGATGATTCAATTAGTCGTGGGACTTACCGCAGGGTTTTAGCAAGTGCCCGGAGATATTCAGTACTATCTGTGGTAATCCCGTGACTATTCCAGGCGGTGCACTTAACATGGATTTCTGCTAGCACCCTAATGAGGTTTGAATAGACATCCACATTAGCTATTGTTTCCGTGTCTAGTTGCAATGTTAATTGCATAGCTGTGTGCAGCTTAAACTGAGAGCTATGACTTACCATGCAAAATAATGGAATTGCTCCGGTCACTTAAACTAGGAGCTAAAACTCTGAAGTTAGTAATCCAGCTAATGGAACTGCCTTCTTTTTAAACTAGGTACACACTGGCCAATATATCAGCCGTTCAAGTGTACGGCCAATATATTGTGAGTCCGTCGGCAGGTGTGTACCCCTGATGTGTCTATGAATTATATTGTTCACAGACCTATCAAGTCAGCTGTGCAGTACAGCCAACGGTCTATATATACTGTATATTGGCCCATCTGACGGTGTACAGGCAGTCGGCTGCAGGGACCACCAGTGACTAACATCACAACTGGGCAGGCACAATTAAATGCTGAGACTTTTTCTGTACATAAAAAAAAAACTTTCTACAGTGACTTGTGATTTGGAATATTACTGATCCGTCTATGCAGTATTTCAGCAACTGAGACCAGTTAGGGTTCCGTTTTTTTTTACATACAGATGAAACTCAGAAAATTAGAATATCGTGCAAAAGTTCAAATATTTCAGTAATTCAACTTAAAAGGTGAAACTACTGTATTATATAGACTCATTACATGCAAAGTGAGATAGTTCAAGCCTTTATTTGTTATAATTTTGATGATTGTGGCTTACATCGTAAAAAAACCCCAAATTCAAAATCTCAAAAAATTAGAATATTACATAAAATCAATAAACAAAGGATTTTTAATACAGAAATGTCAGCCCTCTGAAAAGTATAATCATGCATATGTACTCAGTACTTGGTTTGGGCCCCTTTTGCATGAATTACTGCCTCAGTGCGGCGTGGCATGGATTCTATCAGCCTGTGGCACTGCTGAGCCTTCAGCTCTTCTGCATTGTTCGGTCTCATGTCTCTCATCTTTCTCTTGGCAATGCCCCATAGATTCTCTATGGGGTTCAGGTCAGGTGAGTTTGCTGGCCAATCCAGCATAGTAATCCCACGGTCATTGAACCAGGTTTTGGTATTTTTGGCAGTGTGGGCAGGTGCCAAGTCCTGCTGGAAAATGAAGTCAGCATCTCCATAAAGCTTGTCTGCTGAAGGAAGCATGAAGTGCTCTAAAATGGCCTGGTAGACAGCTGTGTTGACTCTGGACTTAATAAAGCACAGTGGACCAACACCAGCAGCTGACCTGGCTCCCCAAATCAACACAGACTTTGGAAACTTCACACTGGAATTCAAGCATCTTGGATTCTGTGCCTCTCCATTCTTTCTCCATACTCTGGGACCTTGGTTTCCAAATGAGATGCAAAATTGGCTCTCATCAGAAAATAGGCCTTTGGACCACTGAGCAACAGACCAGTTCTTTTTTTCTGTAGCCCAGGTAAGACGCTTCTAATGTTGTTTGTTGTTCAAGAGCGGCTTCACAAGAGGAATACGACAGCCTCAGTCCACTCCTTGTGAATCTCCCCCACACTTTTGAATGGCTTTTCCTGACAATCCTCTCCAGGCTGCGGTCATCCCTGCTGCTTGTGCACCTTTTTCTTCCACTTAACTTTCTATTAATGTGCTTTGATACAGCACTTTGAGAACATCCAACTTCTTTTGCAATTTCCTTTTGAGGCTTTCACTCCTTGTGGAGGGTGTCAATGATGGTTTTCTGCACAACTGTCAGGTCAGCAGTCTTCCCCATGATTGTGAATTGTACTGAACCAGACTGAGAGACCATTTAAAGGCTCAGGAACCCTTCGCAGCTGGTTTGGATTAATTACCTGATTAGGGTGTGACACTTTGAGCCTACAATATTGAACTTTTTCACAATATTCAAATTTTCTGAGATTTTGGATTTTGGATTTTCTTAAACTGTAAGCCACAATCATCAAAATTATAACAAATAAAGGCATGAAATATCTCGCTTTGCATGTAATGAGTCTATATAATATATTAGTTTCACCTTTTAAGTTGAATTACTGAAATAAATGAACTTTTGCACGATATTCTAATTTTCTGAGTTTCACCTGTATAGTACCTGCATGTACCGCTTATATATGTTTTTGTTTTGTGCCTTTTCAGTTTGTGCTCATGTGAGAACATACCTTTTTATATGTACTACTATTAAATGCTAAGTTTTATACAGAACCTCTATTCTACTCTCGGTAGGTAAGTGCTCCACCAAGAGAGTACTTTTCTTTTTCTCTCACCTGTTACATATTAAATACCTGTCCAGTTGTGACGTCAGGCACAATATATTGGGTGGATGATTGGTAAGTGTGTATGCACTTACCAATAGTCAGGCTGGCGGATCGGCCGACCCGCCGGCAGGGTGTGTACCTAACATTAGTTTGAACACATATACATAAAATCATAGTAACACGAGTGACGCTTGGGTTTATGTGCTCAGTCTTGTAGAGAGATAAAGTGGACGGAGATAAAGTACCAGCCAATCAGCTCCCAACTGCCATGTTACAGGCTCTGTTTGAAAAATGTCAATCAGGAGCTGATTGGATGGTAGCTTATCACTGTCCACTTTATAACTTTTTAAGGTTTAGTAGATCTGGCCCTATGTTTGAAAAATGACAGGAGCTGGTTGGTTGGTACGTTATCTCTCTCCAATCTCAGTACATAGACCCACCAATCAGTTAATGCCACTATTTTATAGCTAGCATCCTTTAATTTCTTTTTATCCTTTATCACTTGTTACAGTCTACATTTATCTTACTTACATAGAGTGCAGTGTTCAATGAAACTCTATAGCACACCTGTCATAAATAGTTATTGACTCATTTATTTTACTGCATAATTTACAAGTTCATAGAATAATTTCATTGATATAATAACCATATGAAAAGTAACCCGGATATTGTTCTTCCTTTAAAGGTATGAAGAGGGTGACTTTGAAAAAGCAGCAGAACTCTATAAAAGGGCAATGGACATTAAAGAAGCAGAGACATCTGTACTAGGGGCAAAAGCTCCCTCTGGTCACTCATCCAGCGGGGGTGAAACATACAGCCTCAGGAACACATTACCAGTGACTGCATTCACTGAATAAAGGGATCAAAACCTAATTTAAAATATTGCGACTGTAAAGAGAAAAAAACTAGAAAGTCTGATACACAAGATCTTACCGCTTTAAGTGATCTTAGGAACTGGCATTAATCCAACATGCTACAGTAAGTCTTACTGCTGCAGAAAATCCTGATACGCCATCACCCCTGCAATATTTGCACTTCAGCTCCCATGTGTGAAATTTACAAGATGCCAATCCCTATATTAGTCATTATTAGTATGCCATCATGAAAATACAGTTTTTATAATATAGCTCACCTGTATATTCTGCATTATTTGGTTCTTGGGTATGTCACCTCCATTAGTTTTTTTCATTTACTGTAAGTGAAGTCAGACATGCTGATGGGATCATGCTGTTGTAGTCTTTCTTGGCTGTATCAAAACACTCTGAAGATTCAGGGCTCCATTTAATAAACAATTGTTATTACCAGACACATATTTCATTTAGTATCACATTGATCCTTACGAATGCCTTACTGACCTCTTTGGCGAGGTGCCACAGTGTCCCCATTCTCGGCTGCATCCTCTGCTGTGTGATCAGCGGCCTACCACTGAGCAGTGAATATGCATGACTACCGCCTGAGCATGCGATTTGCATTATCACCAGGTGGGGTCTCAGCAAAGCCTGTAAGGCTTCGCTGACTATGGGAAAGACTTTTCTGTGTCCCCATTGCCAGCAATGGGAACTCTACCTCTAATGTCATCTATACTGTAGATGGCATAAGCAGTACTATCACAAACTAAATACTGACCGTAGGTCATATATCCTTGAGTGAGTGTTAAATGGGTTATGGCTCGTTGTTAAATGGAGCCCTCAGTGTGTTAAACGGTGAGATTAATAAATCGTTCACTGGTTTTAAATATATATTGAAATGCACTTATTGCCATGAATTACTATGTTACGGTTCTAGTATTTTTGTAAAATAAATTGACATTTCAAGTTTTCCATTTAATGCAAAAAAATCTACTTTTTGTAGAAATGTACCATTATTTAATGGGTAGGCAGTCACTATGTCAACAATCAGAATGTATAATTTTCAACAACATAATGTTGTTATAGTCTGAATGTTGACGTGTTCAGAGTGTCGACATTCACAATATCAGTAGTCAGATTGTCGACACATGATTTTAGGGTTTGGCTTAGACTTAGGTGTCCATGTAAAATTGCATTGTTGACATGATATCTCTGTATTCTGGCAATATTGACATTATATAAGTGTCCTTATTGTGAATGTCAACATTTGAACATATCAACATCATGCTGTTGATATTTTGAATGTCAACATACCACACTTATTTAATCTACCTTCGTCTTCTATCATAATAGTATTAAATATATATGGCCCATGTGCTTTAGCTAGAGCTGGGTTGTCCAGTCCAATTTCCATTTATAGCCACATATTAGCAACCAAAGACAACAAAATATTGGGTGTACTACGATATCCAGGCACCGGGATCCCGACCGCCGGAATGCCGGCAGTGGGGCGAGTGCAAAAGAGCCCCTTACGGGCTTGCTGCACTCGCCACACTATTTATTCTCCCTCCAGGGGTGTCGTGGACACCCTAAGAGGGAGATTAGTTGTCGGGATCCCTACAGCTGGGATATCGAATGCTTCCGCAAAATGACTGTTGAATCTCAAAACAATTATATTGCGTTAAAAAAAATTTTTTAAAGCAATTCCTAAATTCACCACTGATTTTATATCACAAAAAATACATACTGTATAAAGGCCCTCATTCCGAGTTTTTCCCTCGCTAGCAGATTTTAGCAGCATTGCACACGCTAGGCCGCCGCCCTCTGGGAGTGTATCTTAGCTTAGCAGAATTGCGAATGAAAGATTAGCAGAATTGCGAATAGAAAATTCTTAGCAGTTTCTGAGTGGCTCGAGACTTACTCCTACACTGCGATCAGCTCAGCCCGTTTCGTTCCTGGTTTGACGTCACAAACACGCCCTGCGTTCGGACAGCCACTCCCCCGTTTCTCCAGATACTCCCGCGTTTTATCCTGGCACGCCTGCGTTTTTCTGCACACTCCCAGAAAACGGTCAGTTTCCGCCCAGAAACACCCACTTCCTGTCAATCACACTCCGATCACTTCAACGATGAAAATTCTTTGTTCGGACGTGAGTAAATCTACTAAGTTTTGAGCTAAAATACTTAGCGCATGCGCAATGCGTACTATGCGCATGCGCATTTTTGCCTTAATCGCTCCGTTGCGAAAATCGGCAACGAGCGAAAAACTCAGAATGACCTCCAAAAAATGGTACATTTTAAACCCTTGCGGTGCATAATTCAGACAGACACATCTGCAGGCTGCTCCTGGAAAAACCATTGGAAGAAAGACTGCAGTTATCAATAGGAGATAGATAGGAGACCTAGAGCCTATTATAAACGGTCAAGTCACGTTATTATGACCATCAGCTAATAGCCAGAGTAACCGCTTCAGAGCCCCTTACACAGCAGGGGTCGCTGAACTGTCATTTCAGACACATGTCTTGTAGCCCCCAGGTTCATTTTGACAGTGAGCTGCTCCGCTGTAGGATGTCGGTCGGCCCTCGCGCACCTTCATAGCCAACGTTCACATCTCACAGCAATGGCACTTGGTGCTCCACGGTTTCCATGTTGGTTATTCGCAACGAAGCCATTTGTCCAGTCACTATACACCTTCAGTACAGCAGCACGCGAACAGTTCACAAAATGTGCTGTTTCAGAAATACTGCCACCCTTGGCCCAAAAGCCCATAATCGTCTGTTTTAGCAACTCGGAGAGAGCAACGAGTGATATGTGTTCAGACGGCCTATAGCACACCTTATATATCCACCTAGCCAGCACACGACACATGACGTACGTCATGGGCTATGTATTGCCGACGTCAAATGTAGGAGGTGGTCATACTAATGTGAATCCACTGTGTATCACACTAGATGAGCTATTATGAGCAGAATGTTTTTATTAGTTATAATTCACCTCCCTAATTATCTCCTGTAGGCCACACTACAAGTGTTTTTAAGACCTATTCTCAGAGTGGTGTTTGAGCCTATTGCTCATGCAGAATCCCTAACTACCTCAAGAGCACTTGGGCCAAGCCTTGAGTATCCTGAATACCCTGAATGGCAAAAGAATTTTCTCGCTAAGGTCCAAGTTAGATTTTTGGTAATTAATTACCCACACATGGGATTCCATTATCTGCAAGCGAGTCTGGAAAAGAGCCAAGAATCCCGTTTCTATCAGCAAGTCATCCAAGCAAGGAACTACTGTTAAGGTGCCCATACACTAGTGCAATTTTTTTTTGCCCAATTTCATCCGATTCCGATTTATTTAAACTGCAAAAAAATAAAGCTCTGTCTTTCATATGTGTGTTGACCATTTGCACTTGTTGACAATAAGCACTGGCAACCTTTTACATGTCGACCTATTGTCCATGGCGATCTACTGCATGTCGACCATTAGTGGTTGACCTAATGACTGTCGACCTTTATATGGTTGACCTAGAGCCCAGATACCCTTTTGTGAATAAGACGCATTTTAATGGGAAAAAAATCTCAACAAAAGACACTCTGTGCTATCAAGTCATGGCATGACGTGGCATTACTAGAAAGGCTGTTTAACATGCTAGATGTAAGTGGACACATCTGTATGTTGATGAACCATCTGTTTGTTCGTCCTTAGATAGCCGTCATCTAGATTTGCTCCATAATTCCACTGACCTACTTTTATGAAGGGGAATTGAGCCTGCTGTGTGGAGTGGTACCCAATCATGCTAAGTGCTTATCAGGTCTGGTGGCTAGTTGCCTGTTTCCCTTTCTCCACAGCAGAGGACTGTCATTTAGCAGTGTCAGCTTAATTTTCAGGAGAACTTAAGGAATGGAAATTCCGGTCTATGGACCTGGAAGCATTGACAGGAAAGGTAGGAACTCCTTATTTCCTGGGACCTGAATGATTTTGTCCATTTCTGGCCAAAGCAACACACTCAAACTAAGGGTCAGATTCAGAGGTGAACGCTGATCCCGCAGCTACGGTGTGATAATATACGAGTGCTACAGGAGGTGCCTTACGTAAATAGATGCCTCCTGTAAGCATCTATGATCTGCTACTTCAGGATCAGATCACTCTGCGTGAACATTGGCCATCTGAGCAGCTCAGGTTACTAAGGATGGTCAGTGTAATCACGCAGCAGAGGCCAGGAAATCTGCATCTGAAGACGCATACGCTGGCCTCCGCATGCCTACAAAATGGGGTTTGCATACAAATGATCCATGGGGTTTGCGTACGTCTCTGCATCAAGCCCTAAATGCAATGATTCAAGAGTCCTGTTGTATTCTGCATTGTGCAGCGACCACTTCAAAGTCCTAGTCTCAATCAGGGCTGCATCACCCAGATTTTCTGATGCTTCTCAAATACTGTACGGTCTATTAAAGTTAATAATTTAGCCTCTGATTTAAAGATTGTAGTACTACTGAAATCTGTTGTGACCATTTTCCCTCTGCCTTAATAACACATGATCGTTGCCAGAAAGAGCAGTTCCCACTGCCCCATAAACGCACTATAAGATAACATAAAATTTCTTGTAAATTGTAGATTTTGCTTCTTAAATAGAAGTATTTAGATTCTGAAGTTCATCCAGGTCTTATTAGTTACAGGCATATAGTACAGTTAGAAAGAAATAATTTACACATATTCTCTTGTAGGGATCCTCCTCAAATCCTCTGGTTCATAAAATGTGAACAAACAGAATCACCACCCTCTCCGCCACCACATAACCGACCCTAAGTATGACTAGTAAGCACAATTTACTTCATTTAATCATTTTGCTGAATTTCTCAGTAAGAAGCTTTTGGCCCAAGGGTGTCATGAGAAAAATGCTAATACTCTAGACCAGGGATGGGGAACCTTTGGCCCTCCAGCTGTTGCTGAACTACACATACCAGCATGCCTTGCAACAGTTTTGCAATTTGGCCATGCTAAAACTGTTGCAGGGCATGCTGGGATGTGTAGTTCAACAACAGCTGGAGGGCCAAAGGTTCTTCATCCCTTCTCTAGACGCAGTGATGGGGAACTTTTTGGCACCGCAGCTGTTGTTAAACTGCACATCCCAGCATGCCTTGCCACAGATAGAGTATGGCCAAATAGCAAAACTGTAGCAGGGCAAGCTGGGATGTGTAGTTCAAGAACAGCTCGCGTGCCAAAGGATCCCCATCACTGCTCTAAGGTGCTATGATACGTAACACATTGGTTCCCAAACTTTCTTGTGATTCTTAAATTAATAAGTGGAGTATTTGATGCACAAGGAATTATTGATAACATTCACTGTTTTCCTCTTCAGTCCTCCATTGCAGCCATTCCAAGCAATATAGCAGAGAGCGCTGGAAAATAAGCTAACCACAGCACATACAATTTTGAGCCAAAACAGTTTATCTTTGGGGTGCACACTAAAATCAGCATGTAGAGTTACTGTTAATATTGTCAATGCAGGCAGACGCACGTGGCAATCCCAACATCTCTCTAAATATAATAAAGAGATTTATGGTAGACTTACCATTGCCTCATATCCCGCTAAGGCACGTCCCCTCCCTTGAGGAATGCTTTAGGACATCCCCGATGTATTCCCTGTGGAACACAGTATACCCCGCTGCCGCAAAGGAGATTTATATTAGACTTGCCATTGTTAAATCTCTTTCGGCGAGGTACACTGGGTTCCACAAGGAATACATCGGGGTGTAGAGATGGATCTTGATCCAGGCACCAACAGGTTAAAGCTTTAGCGGTCCCAGGATGCATTGGGGCCTCCCCTATAACTCTGCCTCCAGGCACTGTGAGCTCAGTTACGTTAACCAGTCCAATGCAGGAGCAGGTAAAAGAGAAGGCAGATGTTAGTCACATAGACCCACATTCTCACGACAGGAGAAGGGACCAGCGGCTAATGCCATACAAACCCATAGAAGCTAGGTGCGTCAGGGCGGGCGCTCTGTGGAACCCAGTGTACCTCGCAGAAAGAGATTTAACAATGGTAAGTCTACCATAAATCTCCTTTTCTGCAGCGGGGTACACTGTGTTTCACAGGGAATACATCGGGGGGATGTCCTAAAGCAGTTCCTCAAGGGAGGGGACGCGCCTTAGCGGGTATGAGAACCTGGCGTCCAAAGGAAGCAACCTGGGAAGCGGAAATATCAAAGGCATAGAATCTAATGAACGTGTTCACTGAGGACCACGTAGCCGCCTTGCACAATTGTTCTGTGGACGTGCCACGGCGGGCCGCCCAAGAGGGTCCAACAGACCGAGTAGAATGGACTTTAATAGCAGCATGAGCTGGAGGTTCAGCCTGTGCATAAGCTTGTGCAATCACCATTCTAATCCATCTGGCCAAGGTATACTTAGTCGCAGGCCAGCTACGTTTGTGAGGCAGTCCTCTCCACGGATATACGGAGAGCCCGTACCACATCCAAAGACCACTCTTTGGAAAACAAACCAGAAGAGATGAAGGCCGGAACCACAATCTCTTGGTTAAGGGGAAAAGATGACACCACCTTATGTAAAAACCAGGGCGAGTTCTAAGAACTGACAGGTTACGGTGAAATATCAGGAAGGGTTGACGACAGGACAAAGCACCTAGGTCTGACACCCTCCTAGTAGAGACAATAGCCAGTAGGAACAGGAGCTTGACCGTGAACCATTTAAGGTCGACTGACTCAACAGGTTCAAATGGAGACTCTTGCAGGGCTTTCAGGACAACTGACAGATCCCATGGAGCCACAGGAGGGACACAGGGAGGCTGAATCCTTAAAACACCCTGAGTGAAAGTATGAATGTCAGTAATAGATGCAACTTTTCTCTGAAACCACACCAACAAGGCAGATATATGAACCTTGAGGGAGGCCAGATGAAGGCCTAAGTCCAGACCTTGTTGCAGAAAAGCCAGAGGTCTGGAAGATCTGAATTTGTATGCATCGTAATTCTCAACAGCACACCAGGTGCAGTAAGAATTCCAGACCTTGTAAAATATCCGTGCATATGCCGGTATTCGGGCCTTTAGCATAGTTTGGATAACCGCCTCGTAGACTCCTTTGGCCCTCAGGAGTGATGCTTCAAGAGCTGCGCCATCGAAGCAAGTCTGGCCAGGTCCGGGTAGACACAAGGGCCCTGAACGAGGAGATCTGGACGTTGAGGAAGTAGAAGAGGACAATCCATCGATAGACCCTGTAGGTCTGAGAACTAATACCGTCTGGGCCACGCTGGAGCGACTGGAAGTAGTATTCTTCCTTCTTGTTTGAACTTCCGTAGTACCCTGGGCAAGAGTGATACTGGAGGGAACACGTAGGGCAGCCGAAAGTTCCATAGTATTGCCACTGCGTCCACGAACGCTGCTTGAGGATCCCTGGTTCTTGATCCGGAGACCGGAATTTTGTGATAGGGTCAAGACGCCATCAGGTCTACATCTGGTAGGCCCCATTTCTCTGACGTCCTAGTGGATGCTGGGACTCAGTCAGGACCATGGGGATTAGCGGCTCCGCAGGAGACAGGGCACAAAAATAAAAGCTTTAGGACTAGGTGATGTGCACTGGCTCCTCCCCCTATGACCCTCCTCCAAGCCTCAGTTAGGTTTTTGTGCCCGTCCGAGCAGGGTGCAATCTAGGTGGCTCTCCTAAAGAGCTGCTTAGAAAAAGTTATTAGGTTTTTTATTTTCAGTGAGTCCTGCTGGCAACAGGCTCACTGCAACGAGGGACTTAGGGGAGAAGAAGTGAACTCACCTGCGTGCAGGATGGATTGGCTTCTTAGGCTACTGGACACCATTAGCTCCAGAGGGATCGAACACAGGCCCAGCCATGGAGTCCGATCCCGGAGCCGCGCCGCCGACCCCCTTGCAGATGCCGAAAAGTGAAGAGGTCCAGAAACCGGCGGCAGAAGACTTTTCAGTCTTCATGAGGTAGCGCACAGCACTGCAGCTGTGCGCCATTGTTGTCAGCACACTTCACACCAGCGGTCACTGAGGGTGCAGGGCGCTGGGGGGGGGGGCGCCCTGGGCAGCAATGATAATACCTTGTTCTGGCTAAAAATACATCACATATAGCCCCTGGGGCTATATGGATGTATTTAACCCCTGCCAGGTCTCACAAACACCGGGAGAAGAGCCCGCCGAAATAGGGGGCGGGGCCTATCTCCTCAGCACACAGCGCCATTTTCCTGCACAGCTCCGCTGCGAGGAAGGCTCCCAGGACTCTCCCCTGCACTGCACTACAGAAACAGGGTAAAAAAACAGAGAGGGGGGGCACTTTTTTGGCGATATTGATATATTAAGCTGCTATAAAGGAAACAACACTTCTGTAGGGTTGTTCTTATATATATTTATAGCGCTTGGGTGTGTGCTGGCAAACTCTCCCTCTGTCTCCCCAAAGGGCTAGTGGGGTCCTGTCTTCGATAAGAGCATTCCCTGTGTGTCTGCTGTGTGTCGGTACGTGTGTGTCGACATGTATGAGGACGATGTTGGTGTGGAGGCGGAGCAATTGCCGGTAATGGTGATGTCACCCCCTAGGGAGTCGACACCGGAATGGATGGCTTTGTTTATGGAATTACGTGATAATGTCAGCACGTTACAAAAATCAGTTGACGACATGAGACGGCCGGCAAACCAGTTAGTACCTGTCCAGGCGTCTCAGACACCGTCAGGGGCTGTAAAACGCCCTTTACCTCAGTCGGTCGACACAGACCCAGACACGGACACCGAATCTAGTGTCGACGGTGAAGAAACAAACGTATTTTCCAGTAGGGCCACACGTTATATGATCACGGCAATGAAGGAGGCTTTGCATATCTCTGATACTGCAAGTACCACAAAAAGGGGTATTATGTGGGGTCTGAAAAAACTACCTGTAGTTTTTCCTGAATCAGAGGAATTGAATGAAGTGTGTGATGAAGCGTGGGTTAACCCCGATAGAAAACTGCTAATTTCAAAGAAGTTATTGGCATTATATCCTTTCCCGCCAGAGGTTAGGGCGCGCTGGGAAACACCCCCTAGGGTGGATAAGGCACTCACACGCTTATCAAAACAAGTGGCGTTACCGTCTCCTGAAACGGCCGCCCTCAAGGATCCAGCTGATAGGAGGCTGGAAACTACCCTGAAAAGTATATACACTCATACTGGTGTTATACTGCGACCAGCCATCGCCTCTGCATGGATGTGCAGTGCTGGGGTGGTTTGGTCGGATTCCCTGACTGAAAATATTGATACCCTGGATAGGGACAGTATTTTATTGACTATAGAGCAATTAAAGGATGCTTTTCTTTATATGCGAGATGCTCAGAGGGATATTTGCACTCTGGCATCGAGAGTAAGTGCGATGTCCATATCTGCCAGAAGAAGTTTATGGACGCGACAGTGGTCAGGTGATGCGGATTCCAAACGGCATATGGAAGTATTGCCGTATAAAGGGGAGGAATTATTTGGGGTCGGTCTATCGGATTTGGTGGCCACGGCAACAGCCGGGAAATCCACCTTTTTACCTCAGGTCCCCTCCCAACAGAAAAAGACACCGTCTTTTCAGCCGCAGTCCTTTCGTTCCTATAAGAACAAGCGGGCAAAAGGACAGTCATATCTGCCCCGAGGCAAAGGAAAGGGTAAGAGAGTGCACCAAGCAGCTCCCTCCCAGGAGCAGAAGCCCTCCCCGGCTTCTGCAAAGCCCTCAGCATGACGTTGGGGCTTTACAAGCGGACTCAGGGGCGGTGGGGGGTCGACTCAAGAATTTCAGCGCACAGTGGGCTCACTCACAGGTGGACCCCTGGATCCTGCAGGTAGTATCTCAGGGTTACAGGTTGGAATTCGAGAAGTCTCCCCCTCGCCGGTTCCTAAAGTCTGCTCTGCCAACGTCTCCCTCAGACAGGGCGACGGTATTGGAAGCCATTCACAAGCTGTATTCTCAGCAGGTGATAGTCAAGGTACCCCTCCTACAACAGGGAAAGGGGTATTATTCCACACTATTTGTGGTACCGAAGCCGGACGGCTCGGTAAGACCTATTCTAAATCTGAAATCTTTGAACCTGTACATACAAAAATTCAAGTTCAAGATGGAGTCACTCAGAGCAGTGATAGCGAATCTGGAAGAAGGGGACTTTATGGTGTCCCTGGACATCAAGGATGCTTACCTGCATGTCCCAATTTGCCCTTCACATCAAGGGTACCTCAGGTTCGTGGTGCAAAACTGTCATTATCAGTTTCAGACGCTGCCGTTTGGATTGTCCACGGCACCTCGGGTCTTTACCAAGGTAATGGCCGAAATTATGTTTCTTCTGCGAAGAAAAGGCGTATTAATTATCCCTTACTTGGACGATCTCCTGATAAGGGCAAGGTCCAGAGAACAGCTGGGGGACGTAGTAGCACTAACCCAAGTAGTGCTGCAACAGCACGGGTGGATTCTGAATTTTCCAAAATCTCAATTGACCCCGACGACACGTCTGCTGTTCCTGGGAATGATTCTGGACACGGTTCAGAAAAAGGTGTTTCTTCCGGAGGAGAAAGCCAGGGAGTTATCCGAACTTGTCAGGAACCTCCTAAAACCAGGAAAAGTGTCTGTGCATCAATGCACAAGAGTCCTGGGAAAAATGGTGGCTTCTTACGAAGCGATTCCATTCGGCAGATTCCACGCACAAACTTTTCAGTGGGATCTGCTGGATAAATGGTCCGGATCGCATCTGCAGATGCATCAGCGGATAACTTTGTCTCCACGGACAAGGGTGTCTCTTCTGTGGTGGTTGCAGAGTGCTCATCTGTTAGAGGGCCGCAGATTCGGCATACAGGACTGGGTCCTGGTGACCACGGATGCCAGTCTGAGAGGCTGGGGAGCGGTCACACAGGGAAGAAACTTCCAGGGAGTGTGGTCAAGCCTGGAGATGTCTCTTCACATAAATATACTGGAGCTAAGAGCGATTTACAATGCTCTAAGCCTGGCAAAACCCCTGCTTCAGGGTCAGCCGGTGTTGATCCAGTCGGACAACATCACGGCAGTCGCCCACGTAAACAGACAGGGCGGCACAAGAAGCAGGAGGGCAATGGCAGAAGCTGCAAGGATTCTTCGCGGGGCGGAAAATCATGTGATAGCACGGTCAGCAGTGTTCATTCCGGGAGTGGACAACTGGGAAGCGGACTTCCTCAGCAGACACGATCTACACCCGGGAGAGTGGGGACTTCATCCAGAAGTCTTCCACATGATTGTGAACCATTGGGAAAAACCAAAGGTGGATATGATGGCGTCCCGCCTCAACAAAAAACTGGACAGGTATTGCGCCAGGTCAAGAGACCCTCAGGCAATAGCTGTGGACGCTCTGGTAACACCGTGGGTGTTCCAGTCAGTGTATGTGTTTCCTCCTCTGCCTCTCATACCAAAAGTACTGAGAATTATACGGCAAAGGGGAGTAAGAACGATACTCGTGGCTCCGGATTGGCCAAGAAGAACTTGGTACCCGGAACTTCAGGAGATGCTCACGGAAGATCCGTGGCCTCTACCTCTAAGACGGGACCTGCTTCAGCAGGGACCGTGTCTATTCCAAGACTTACCGCGGCTGCGTTTGACGGCATGGCGGTTGAACGCCGAATTCTAAGGGAAAAAGGCATTCCGGAAGAGGTCATCCCTACCCTGGTAAAAGCCAGGAAGGAGGTGACTGCACAACATTATCACCGCATTTGGAGAAAATATGTTGCGTGGTGTGAGGCCAGGAAGGCCCCGACGGAGGAATTTCAACTGGGTCGATTCCGACATTTCCTGCAAACAGGATTGTCTATGGGCCTCAAATTAGGGTCCATTAAGGTTCAAATTTCGGCCCTGTCGATTTTCTTCCAGAAAGAATTGGCTTCAGTTCCTGAAGTCCAGACTTTTGTAAAAGGAGTACTACATATACAGCCCCCGGTTGTGCCCCCAGTGGCTCCGTGGGATCTTAATGTAGTTTTGGATTTTCTCAAATCCCATTGGTTTGAGCCACTCAAATCGGTGGATTTGAAATATCTTACATGGAAAGTAACCATGCTACTGGCCCTGGCTTCAGCCAGGAGAGTGTCAGAATTGGCGGCTTTATCGTATAAAAGCCCATATCTGATTTTCCATTCGGACAGGGCAGAACTGCGGACGCGTCCTCAGTTTCTGCCTAAGGTGGTGTCAGCGTTTCACCTGAACCAGCCTATTGTGGTGCCTGCGGCTACTAGCGATTTGGAGGATTCCAAGTTGCTGGACGTTGTCAGGGCATTGAAAATATATATTTCAAGGACGGCTGGAGTCAGAAAATCGGACTCGCTGTTTATACTGTATGCACCCAACAAGCTGGGTGCTCCTGCTTCTAAGCAGACGATTGCTCGTTGGATTTGTAGCACAATTCAACTTGCACATTCTGTGGCAGGCCTGCCACAGCCTAAATCTATCAAGGCCCATTCCACAAGGAAGGTGGGCTCATCTTGGGCGGCTGCCCGAGGGGTCTCGGCATTACAACTCTGCCGAGCAGCTACGTGGTCGGGGGAGAACCCGTTTGTAAAATTCTACAAATTTGATACCCTGGCTAAAGAGGACCTGGAGTTCTCTCATTCGGTGCTGCAGAGTCATCCGCACTCTCCCGCCCGTTTGGGAGCTTTGGTATAATCCCCATGGTCCTGACGGAGTCCCAGCATCCACTAGGACGTCAGAGAAAATAAGATTTTACTTACCGATAAATCTATTTCTCGTAGTCCGTAGTGGATGCTGGGCGCCCATCCCAAGTGCGGATTGTCTGCAATACTTGTACATAGTTATTGTTACAAAAAAATCGGGTTGTTATTGTTGTGAGCCGTCTGTTCAGAGGCTCCTACGTTTGTCATACTGTTAACTGGGTTCAGATCACAAGTTGTACGGTGTGATTGGTGTGGCTGGTATGAGTCTTACCCGGGATTCAAAATCCTTCCTTATTGTGTACGCTCGTCCGGGCACAGTATCCTAACTGAGGCTTGGAGGAGGGTCATAGGGGGAGGAGCCAGTGCACACCACCTAGTCCTAAAGCTTTTATTTTTGTGCCCTGTCTCCTGCGGAGCCGCTAATCCCCATGGTCCTGACGGAGTCCCAGCATCCACTACGGACTACGAGAAATAGATTTATCGGTAAGTAAAATCTTATTTTTTCCACTAGGAGTTGAAAGACTTCCTGATGAAGACTCCACTCTCTGGCATGCACGTCCTGACAACTGAGGAAATCCGCTTCCCAGTTAAGGACTCCCGGATGAACACTGCCGATATTGCTGGCAGATGGCGTTCCACCCAACTAAGGATTTTTGACACTTCCATCAATGCCATGCGGCTTTGAGTGCCTCCTTGATGGTTTATGTATGCCACCGTGGTGGCGTTGTCTGACCGTACATGAACAGGCCTGTTCTTTAACAGAGGCAGGGCGAGAGACAAAGCATTGAACACTACCCGCAATTCCAGAATGTTTATCGGGAGGAGTGATTCCTCCTGGTCCACCGACCATGGAAAAAAAAAAAGTGTTGCTCCAACACTGCGCCCCAGCCCCTCAGACTGGCATCCATAGTAAGGAAGACCCAGTTGGGGATCCAGAAGGGACGTCCCCTGCTGAAATGCTGGTCCTGTAGCCACCGGGTCAGCCATAGACGGACCTGCGGAGTCCAGGAGATCATGTGAGACCTGATCCGATGAGGTAGGCTGTCCTACTTCGAAAGGATTAACCTCTGCAGAAGGCGGGAATTAAATTGAGTGTAATCTACCATGTCGAAAGCCGACACCATCAGGCCTACTTGCATTTCCGAGTGTCTTGGGAGGAAATATCTTATCCTATCCTGAAGCTTCAGGACCTTCTCTGGAGACAGAAACAGCCGTTGACTGTGTGTGTCCAGCAGTGCTCCCAGGTGCACCATGCTCCGAGCAGGGACCAGCGAGGACTTCTTCCAGTTGATGAGCCATTTGTGGGCTTGTAGGAAGTTTACCGTCAGTTGCAGATGACTGAGGAAGACATCGTGGGAGTTTGTCAGGATCAGCAAGTCGTCCAGATACGGCAGGATCCTTACCCCCTGGTGACGGAGATGAGCAGTCATCACGGCCATAACCTTGGTGAAGATCCGAGGGGCCCATGGCCAGTCCAAAAGGCAGAGCCTGGAAATGATAGTGAAGGCTGGCAATAGCAAACCGCAGATATAGCTGATGCGATATGGCAATAGGTATATTCAAGTAAGCATCTTGTATATCCAGGGACACTATATACTCTCCAGGTTCCATGGCCAGTACAATTGAGCGCAGTGTTTCCATACGGAACTTAGATACTCTCACAAACTTGTTCAGTGATTTGAGGTTGAGTATAGGCCGGAAGGACTCATTGGGTTTTGGTACTAGAAACAGGGTCGAGTAGTATCCTCTGCCTCTCTGGGATAGAGATATCGGCACCACCACCACTCCTGTATCCAGGAGGGAACTCACAACCATTTGTAGAGCTTGCGCACTTAACAGATCCGAAGGAATAACAGTTGTGCAGAACGGACGAGTGGGACGCCTCTTGAAAGAGACTGCGTACCCGTGAGACAACTTCTCATACCCATGCATGTCTGATATGGTCTTTAACCAGACCTGGGTGAATCGCAGAAGTCGGCCTCCCACCCTGGGATCCTCTAGGAGGAGGCCTGTCCCATCATGCAGCAGGCTTGACGTGTTTAGAAGCAGGCTGACGGGCTACCCAGGATTGTTTAGCCTTGGGCTTTGTAGTTTTGGAAGCACGAGATTGTCTCGGGTATGCCTAACCGTGTGCTGTCCCTTGAGGCCGAAATGAGCAAAAAGTGGTACCTTTTTGCCTTCTGTGCAGAAGTCAGCCACAATATTAGTCTTTTTGGAGTCCAGGAACACCATCCATGACCTCAACCACAGAATACAGCGAGCCAGGATAGACGTAGTCGATGTCTTGGCCGCCAACACACCTGCCACAGAGGACACCTCCTGAATGTAATAGGCGGCGGTAGTACTGTGAGACAGGTACTGTCTGGCAATGTCAGATATATCCTGAGGCCGCTCTTCCTCTAATGCCTGAACTCATGCTTCAATTCCTTTTGCAGCCCAAGAGGCTGCTATAGTGGGTGTACGTACAGCACCTGTAAGGGAGTAAACAGACTTCAGGCAACCCTCCACATGCTTATCTGTCAGTTCCTTCAGTGAGGTGACAGTGGTGACAGGCAGAGTAGACGACACCACTCGACGGGTGACATGGGAATTCACTGGTGGTGAATTTTCCCACTTGTTACATAACTCTGTAGGGAGAGGATAGCGAGCTATCATCCTTTTAGACAGGGAGAATTTATTTCCTGAAGACCAGGGTTCTTGTCGTATGTCCACTAAATGGTCAGAATGTGGTAATACGTTTCAGTTACCTTCAGACTTTTAAACTTATCAGATTTCTTAGACACCGTAGTGAAATCCTCATCATCAGTGATTTGTAGGATACACTCAATAGCAACTACTAAGTCAGGGACATTAAACTGAGTAGTAGATTCCTTGTCAGAAGCAGCTGTGTCAGTGCCTGATGGGACAGTATACTCCCCATCCTCATCAGAAGACTCTTCTGAGAGATTAGTGGAATGTGAGGAGGAAGTAGCCCGCTTAGATGACCCCGTGACGCGAAAGTGACTTGGGGCAGTTTTATGTCTGAACAAGGATTGACTTAATTGCTGCAACTGGGTAGACAAATTATTCGCCCAATGCGGATTTACCATAGGTACATAGGGGGCATAAGGCATGTCACAAGCATATTTAACATAAATGTGAACACCGCCCCAGGTGGCTCCTAATTGGTTACAGGAGCTGCAGACTGACTGGGAGATGTATAACACGTAGTACACAGACCCTCATACAAAACTTCCCCCTTAGACAAATCCTTGGCGCATGCGCTACATGATGCAGGAGCGTTCTCAGATTTCCCGCCCTGTTTGTTAGACATTCTCAGATATGTAACAGCAGAGCCTATCAGTACGATACAGCCAGACAGAGTACAATACCTGCGAATAAATCCCCTAGTATGTGAGTGTACACAGTACACAACACCAGCGACTAAATCTGGTATTATGTGACAGAGTACACAGTATAGTACACTTTAATCGGTAAATACTGTGAAGCACTATATATGGACCCTGACGCACCTAGTCCCTTAGGGTACAGAATACAGTGAGAGAGATATAGCTGGGATACACTGAAAGTGAAATTCACACAGCAGATCCAGGCACAAACAGTGGAACATGTAAGAGGGATGATTCCGCACCAGTCACTGAATTAATAAGAAACCAAAATTAGACAGTCAAAGGAAATGTACCCAGATAAAGTCAATGTGGTGGTGCACCCTGAGTCAAAAAGTAATACTAGAGAGAGTAAATAAAGAAGAAGTAAATAATAGAGACTTCTTCTTTATTTACTCTCTACAGGCACAGTCACAGTGACAATGCAGATAATAATTATTTTAGTAGCACAATAAAACTGCACTGTACTATTATATATAACAATGCACGGTCTGAGACCGGATGTATATATCAGAATACTCGTACAATATATTCTGGCACAGGTACACTTGTTCTTAACTAACGCTGTCTTATTATTGACATGTAGAATACTTAAGTGTTTGTAAAACCACGGCGCTGATGTACAGGCGGGTTTACAAAGGAGACCTTGCCCTGCAGTCCCGGAGACCAGTTGCATCTATTTTAGAAAATGGCGCCCAGCGTCTGTCAGGGAGTGAGAGGAGAATGTGAGGCAGCTCCAGGGCAGGAACACCAGCAGTAGATGATGCCCGAAGCTGGGGGAGGGGCTACAGGTCAAGCACCTTCTCCCCTATGCTGGTCCTCACCACCTGGTACTATGGAGTCTTAATAAAGAGGATATTTATATATCTGACCTGTACTCCTATGCCCTGGTGGATATAGTGGGGTCCCTGCTTTGTTACAGTGTCCACGCCAGCGTCGCAGTCCGTCTCTTTAGAATGCGACCGGAACGAAATTTAAGGGCGGGTCCCCCGCCTGGAGGACCCTCTTACCTCCTCCCTTCAGTTGCAGCCATGCGAACCAGGAGAGCGTCTGCGACCGTGTGCCTAGAGCCTGAGCGTCTCCGCCGCAAGTACCCGAGAACAGCGGGAGTATGCGACGCCACTAGGGAAGTGACGGAGCCGCAGCACATAATGTGACCCTGACATGTAAGTGCTACGGCCCTTGAAGTCTTCTAAAAGCTTTTTTCAGGGCTGCCCAATGCAGCCCCCGTTAAGTGACCTGCTTCTGCAGGCACCACCTCGAAACTGAGCTCACAGTGCCTGGAGGCGGGGTTATAGAGGAGGCCCTAATGCATCCTGGGACAGCTAAAGCTTTAACCTGTTGGTGCCTGGATCAAGATCCATCTCTACACCCCAATGTATCCCGAGTACCCTGCTGCAGAAATGGCCCATATACTGATTCATGATAGTGCACTGTATCAATCGCAGCTGCGATTTGTCCGCCTGCAGATGGGACACAGTGTGCAAGTGTAGCAGCCACCCAGAAGTCAACAGACCCAACCACCAGGGCTATCGTAAAATACAACAACAGCATACACATTCACAATGCTTGTAAAGATCTTCCAATACTTGACTGCTTGAAGCGAGTCTTTTGCTACACAGAATGTCTACCTGAACTGATATGCCGGAGCCATGCTCATGGGATCGTATGGAATCGCAGACTGCGCAAAAAACACATGGATAAAATGACTGCGACAAGCCTGCATTTTTCACACTACCTGTTACCTCCCCAAGACTTAGCCAGCATGTCAATCACCCTGTGTGGAGTGAAGCAATGCATGCGGGTTTGCAGAAGTGTTTTTGCACATGTGCAGTGCAATGCATACATTTTTACCAATAATCCCTTGTTTGAAAAAAAAAAAAAAAAAAAAATGGTTTAGCATACATACCATGAATCTGGCCCAATATATCAATAGGACTGTGAAAATGATCCATAAAATAGTTACAACAGGAGTAGTTTTGGATAGATTTACATCCTGCTGCCTCTCAGAACGCGTCCCAGAAGCCTTAGCGCTATTTGCCCAATATATTACCATTACTCGTGTTGTGTGGGCTTTAAATGCCTTAGCTTGAAGGGGCATGACCCTTCTGAGGTCATATTGGAATATATAGTGATTGCTCCCCCCAGATCTAGCAAATCAAGTTCTCTGTCTTTTTTTAATCCACTGGCTGTGGGTAAAAAGATGATAATACAACCTCCTGTTTGATGTGCAATGTAACCTGGTCTTTGTAGATAATTAACGTGGGTCTCTTGTACCATATTACTGCCACCAGTAACACTATCTTCTGCGTCATCCAACTCAGATATGTGTTCAAATGGAGGCCATAATCTCAGCATTTCACAGTAGATTGGGGATTAACTGAGTAGGATCCTAATCACAGCCTGGAATGATTGTTTCAAAAGTCCAAATAAAAGAAATGCATACCTTATGAAAAGTAATACTCAATCCTTGTGAAACAAGTATTCAAGAGAGAGAGGAGATCCTACGCCTCTCTAGGCCACAGCTCCAGCCGTCACTTTCCAACCATTAGGGCTGTAACACACGCGCCGGTTTCTCCCGGATGGCAAAAAGCCAGACAAACTTTGTCCGTCTTTTTGCCATACGGTAGAGTCTTTCACACACAATGGCTTTGAGCCGTGTGTAATGCTGTGCGCATGCGCAGCAGCAGACAAGGCTTGCAAAAAAACTGTTGTGTGTGAAAGCTCACCTTCACACACACGGTCCACTGCCTTCAAAGATGGTACGGCCCGGCAGCCGGACCTTCCAGTGGATATTTCCGGATGCAACCCGGCAGCCGGGCCGGGGCCGTGCAGTGGGAAAGGACCCTACCACTCACACTGATAATTACAATATCGGCACGGGAAAAAGCCATCCGGCCTTTTCCAAGCCGGCGCGTGTGTTTCAGCCCTTACTCCTCAGAACGTACACGGTTCTATTTCTGTGCACTTATCAGCTGTTTATTCTACTTTGCCTCATACAGGCAGACAGAGCAAAGAAGGGCTGTAAAGGTGTATACTCAACCCTGCATAGCCCACAATTCTGTTGTCGTACCCTCACTGAACTTTGCATATGTGAGGATACACCTCTTTAGTTTAACTGCGTTACCCATACTCACATAGGTTCAGTTCCAGAGCACACATCAGGCCACAGATCTTCAGCATCCGTTTCTGTCTAACCAGTCTGAGACATGCTGTAGAACAGGGGTTCCCAGGCACAGTCTTCAAGACACATTAACAGTCCATGTTTTATGGCTATACTGGAGCACAGGTGACTTATTTTAGTACCTCCATTATTTTGATTTAACCATCTGTCCTCAAGAATGGATATCACTATAACCTGGACTGTGAAGCTGGGTACACACTTGCACGATATTGTGCAGATTTGTCCGAACCGGAATGATAAATAGTCCATATCGTGAAGTGTGTATGGCGCGCTCCCACAGGTTGCATGCGAGGTTGTGCGACTGGCCGTGTGGCCAATCGTACAACCTCGCATGTAATGCAATGAATATTGATAAGGTATGGAACAGTGATCCTTTCGTCGCTCATTAATATCGGCTTAGTGTGTACCAGCAATCCCATGAGGAGCAGGGCAGACGTCTAAATCGCCCAGGATATGCACATCTAGTCGCACTAGTGCGGAGGTTCTCAAATGCGGTCCTCAAGGCACCCCAATGGTACAGGATTTAGGTATATCCATGGCTCAGCACAGATGGTTAAATCAAATTGACTGAGGCGCTTATTAAGTCACCTGGGCCCAAGCCATGGATAAACTAAAAACATGGACCATTTGGGTGCCTTGAGGACCGCGTTTGAGAACCTCTCCACTAGTAGGTACCCAGCCTTAGTGTGCCTTGAAGACCAAAGTTGGGAAACACTGCAGTAGGATCACCAGGCTGGAAGCATGGAACCGGCACAACACAATATAGGAGGCCTTTTATTGTATCTTGCATTGTACTGATGTTTTCTCTGACGTCCTAGTGGATGCTGGGAACTCCGTAAGGACCATGGGGAATAGCGGCTCCGCAGGAGACTGGGCACAAAAGTAAAGCTTTAGGACTACCTGGTGTGCACTGGCTCCTCCCCCTATGACCCTCCTCCAAGCCTCAGTTAGATTTTTGTGCCCGGCCGAGAAGGGTGCATTCTAGGAGGCTCTCCTGAGTTTCTTAGTAAAAGTTTAGCAAAACCATGTGGATGGATTCAATAGCATGAACACATTTTATCAATGCATTGGAAAGCAAGACATTATAGATATATATTTAAATATAGAGCAACATTTATTAGTAGAGAGTAAGTACAATTTGAGATGGGTATAACTTCTGTAGTTCGCTGCCAGAAAACCGATGCAGAACAATATGAATGCATTAAACAGTGTCTCTGTAGCCTATGGGATCAACAGTCACGAACTCAAACGATGAGTTACATGTTTTTCATCTGAGCCATGAGCTCCTCCAGACTCTGCTCCGAGTCTTCCACTGTGACTCCGGACGTAGGCTTCTGTGGGCAGAATCACACAGTATTATATCTATATATAATCAGCTATGCAATAAGACATTTTCTATCACTGTACTGGTTATATACAGTATTAGGAAATAAAAAGTTTTCTGTCAGAAGCTGAATAACCAAAGCAGGTTAAGGCACACCATGGAAACCATTCCCATATAACAGTGCTATTCCTATCGTGCAGGTAACCCTGTAAGAATTGCAAATCTCTAAAGAAAGTCAAGTTTAACCTCAATGAGTCTCTAAGAAAGCTAACCCGGTCCTTACCGGATGTGAGCTGTAATGGAGTAAACGTACAAGTATATATCTTGTGTCTGCTTCTTTACATGTGCTGTAAGAGTTTGTACACACATACCTTTTTTAATCAATAGATGTCATAAGTGCAAGTCTGTGGCTATTTGTACATTACAGTGTCCTGTAAAAATAAGAATTTACTCACCGGTAATTCTATTTCTCGTAGTCCGTAGTGGATGCTGGGAACTCCGTAAGGACCATGGGGAATAGCGGGCTCCGAAGGAGACTGGGCACTCTAAGAAAGAATTAGGACTACCTGGTGTGCACTGGCTCCTCCCTCTATGCCCCTCCTCCAGACCTCAGTTAGGGAAACTGTGCCCGGAAGAGCTGACACAATAAGGAAGGGATTTGGAATCCCGGGTAAGACTCATACCAGCTACACCAATCACACCGTACAACTAGTGATACTATATCCAGTTAACAGTATGAACAACAACTGAGCCTCACGAACAGATGGCTCATAACAATAACCCTTTAGTTAGGCAATAACTATATACAAGTATTGCATACAATCCGCACTTGGGATGGGTGCCCAGCATCCACTACGGACTACGAGAAATAGAATTACCGGTGAGTAAATTCTTATTTTCTCTGACGTCCTAGCGGATGCTGGGAACTCCGTAAGGACCATGGGGATTATACCAAAGCTCCCAAACGGGCGGGAGAGTGCGGATGACTCTGCAGCACCGAATGAGCAAACTCAAGGTCCTCCTCAGCCAGGGTATCAAACTTGTAGAATTTTGCAAATGTGTTTGAACCCGACCAAGTAGCAGCTCGGCAAAGTTGTAAAGCCGAGACCCCTCGGGCAGCCGCCCAAGAAGAGCCCACTTTCCTCGTGGAATGGGCTTTTACAGATTTAGGATGCGGCAGTCCAGCCGCAGAATGTGCAAGTTGAATCGTGCTACAGATCCAGCAAGCAATAGTCTGCTTAGAAGCAGGAGCACCCAGCTTGTTGGGTGCATACAGGATAAATAGCGAGTCAGTTTTCCTGACTCCAGCCGTCCTGGAAACATATTTTCAGGGCCCTGACTACGTCCAGTAACTTGGAATCCTCCAAGTCCCGAGTAGCCGCAGGCACCACAATAGGTTGGTTCACATGAAAAGCTGAAACCACCTTAGGAAGGAATTGGGAACGAGTCCTCAATTCCGCCCTATCCATATGAAAAATCAGATAAGGGCTTTTACATGACAAAGCCGCCAATTCTGATACACGCCTGGCCGACGCCAAGGCCAACAGCATGACCACTTTCCACGTGAGGTATTTTAGCTCCACGGTTTTAAGTGGCTCAAACCAATGCGACTTTAGGAAATCCAACACCACGTTGAGATCCCACGGTGCCACTGGAGGCACAAAAGGGGGCTGAATATGCAGCACTTCTTTAACAAAAGTCTGAACTTCAGGCAGTGAAGCCAGTTCTTTTTGGAAGAAAATCGACAGAGCCGAGATCTGGACCTTAATGGAACCCAATTTTAGGCCCCTAGTCACTCCTGACTGTAGGAAGTGCAGAAATTGACCGAGCTGAAATTCCTCCGTTGGGGCCTTCCTGGCCTCACACCAAGCAACATATTTTGGCCATATGCGGTGATAATGTCTTACGGTCACATCTTTCCTAGCTTTAATCAGCGTAGGAATGACTTCCTCCGGAATGCCCTTTTCTTTTAGGATCCGGTGTTCAACCGCCATGCCGTCAAACGCAGCCGCGGTAAGTCTTGGAACAGACAGGGCCCCTGCTGCAGCAGGTCCTGTCTGAGCGGCAGAGCCCATGGGTCCTCTGAGATCATTTCTTGAAGTTCTGGGTACCAAGCTCTTCTTGGCCAATCCGGAACCACAAGTATAGTTCTTACTCCTCTCCTTCTTATTATTCTCAGTACCTTGGGTATGAGAGGCAGAGGAGGGAACACATAAACCGACTGGTACACCCACGGTGTCACTAGAGCGTCCACAGCTAGCGCCTGAGGGTCCCTTGACCTGGCGCAATATCTTTTTAGCTTTTTGTTGAGGCGGGACGCTATCATGTCCACCTGTGGCCTTTCCCAACGGTGTACAATCATTTGGAAGACTTCTGGATGAAGTCCCCACTCTCCCGGGTGGAGGTCGTGCCTGCTGAGGAAGTCTGCTTCCCAGTTGTCCACTCCCGGAATGAACACTGCTGACAGTGCGAACACATGATTTTCCGCCCATCGGAGAATCCTTGTGGCTTCTGCCATCGCCAACCTGCTTCTTGTGCCGCCCTGACGGTTTACATGGGCGACCGCCGTGATGTTGTCTGACTGGATCAGCACCGGCTGGTGTTGAAGCAGGGGTCTTGCCTGACTTAGGGCATTGTAAAAGGCCCTTAGTTCCAGAATATTTATGTGTAGGGAAGTCTCCTGACTCGTCCATAGTCCTAGGAAGTTTCTTCCCTGTGTGACTGCCCCCCAACCTCGAAGGCTGGCATCCGTGGTCACCAGGACCCAGTCCTGTATGCCGAATCTGCGGCCCTCTAGAAGATGAGCACTCTGCAGCCACCACAACAGCGACACCCTGGTCCTTGGAGACCGGGTTATCAGCCGATGCATCTGAAGATGCGATCCGGACCACTTTGGTGCACCGACACCTGTTTTGGTTTTAGGAGGTCTCTGACTAGAGATGACCACTCCCTGGCCTTCTCCTCAGGGAGAAACGCCTTTTTCTGTTCTGTGTCCAGAACCATCCCCAGGAACAGTAGACGCGTTGTAGGAACCAGCTGCGACTTTGGAATATTCAGGATCCAGCCGTGCTGTTGTAGCACTTCCCGAGCTAGTGCTACTCCGATCAACAACTGTTCCCTGGACCTCGCCTTTATAAGGAGATCGTCCAAGTACGGGATAATTATAACTCCCTTTTTTCGAAGGAGTATCATCATTTCGGCCATTACCTTGGTAAATACCCTCGGTGCCGTGGACAGACCAAACGGCAACGTCTGGAATTGGTAATGACAGTCCTGTACCACAAATCTGAGGTACTCCTGGTGAGGAGGGTAAATGGGGACATGCAGGTAAGCATCCTTGATGTCCAGTGATACCATGTAATCCCCTTCGTCCAGGCTTGCAATAACCGCCCTGAGCGATTCCATTTTGAACTTGAACCTTCTTATATAAGTGTTCAAGGATTTCAAATTTAAAATGGGTCTCACCGAACCGTCCGGTTTCGGTACCACAAACATTGTGGAATAGTAACCCCGTCCCTGTTGAAGGAGGGGTACTTTGGTTATCAGAAAAAAAGTAACCAATTAATTGGAAGGGGTGCTCAAGCTGTGGCTCCAATTTGTGAGTGATTAGCAGCTGTCTGAATAGGCTAGTCACACCTATAACATCATACAAACAGGATTAACCAAAAAAATATATAGCGCTGTCATATATTTTTTTGGTACTTTGGTTATCACCTGCTGGGAGTACAGCTTGTGAATCGCCTCCAGCACCGCCTCCCTGTCTGGGGGAGTAGTTGGCAAGGCTGATTTGAGGAGACGTCTCGAATTCCAGCTTGTACCCCTGAGATACCACTTGTAGAATCCAGGGATCCACCCGTGAGCGAACCCACTGGTCGCTGAAGTTCCGGAGACGGGCCCCCACCGCACCTGGCTCCACCTGTGGAGCCCCAGCGTCATGCGGTGGACTTAGAGGAAGCGGGAGAGGACTTTTGTTCCTGGGAACTTGCTGTTTGGTGCAGCTTTTCCCCCTACCTCTGCCTCTGGGCAGAAAGGACGCGCCTTTAACCCGCTTGCCTTTCTGGGGCCGAAAGGACTGTACCTGATAATACGGTGCTTTCTTTGGCTGTGAGGGAACATGGGGTAAAAATGTCGACTTCCCAGCCGTCGCTGTGGAAACGAGGTCCGAGAGACCATCCCCAAACAATTCCTCACCCTTGTAAGGCAAAACCTCCATGTGCCTTTTAGAATCCGCATCACCTGTCCACTGCCGAGTCCATAATACTCTCCTGGCAGAAATGGACATTGCATTTATTCTAGATGCCAGTTGGCAAATATCCCTCTGTGCATCTCTCATGTATAAGACTACGTCTTTAATATGCTCTACAGTTAGCAATATAGTGTCCCTGTCAAGGGTATCAATGTTATCAGACAGGGAATCTGACCACGCAGCTGCAGCACTGCACATCCATGCTGAAGCAATAGCCGGTCTCAGTATAATACCTGAGTGTGTATATACAGACTTCAGGATAGCCTCCTGCTTTCTATCCGCAGGCTCCTTTAGGGCGGCCGTATCCGGAGACGGTAGTGCCACCTTCTTTGACAAGCGTGTGAGCGCTTTATCCACCCTAGGGGATGTCTCCCAACGTATCCTATCCTCTGGCGGGAAAGGGTACGCCCTTAGTAACTTTTTGGAAATTACCAGTTTCTTATCGGGGGAAACCCACGCTTCATCACACACTTCATTTAACTCTTCAGAAGGGGGAAAAACCACAGGTTGCTTTTTCTCCCCAAACATAATACCCTTTTTTGTGGTACCAGGGTTAATGTCAGAAATGTGCAACACATTTTTCATTGCCGTAATCATGTAACGGATGGCCCTATTGGAATGTACACTAGTCTCATCGTCGTCGACACTGGAGTCAGTATCCGTGTCGACATCTGTGTCTGCCATCTGAGGTAGCGGGCGTTTTTGAGCCCCTGATGGCTTTTGAGACGCCTGGGCAGGCACGGACTGAGAAGCCGGCTGTCCCACATCTGCTATGTCATCAAACCTCTTATGTAAGGAGTTGACACTGTCACGTAATTCCTTCCACATATCCATCCACTCAGGTGTCGACCCCGCAGGGGGTGACATCACATTTATCGGCACCTGCTCCGCCTCCACATAAGCCTCCTCATCAAACATGTCGACACAGCCGTACCGACACTCCGCACACACACAGGGAATGCTCTGACTGAGGACAGGACCCCACAAAGTCCTTTGGGGAGACAGAGAGAGAGAGTATGCCAGCACACACCACAGCGCTATAAATCACAGGGATGTACACTATAATTAGTGATTTTACCCTATAGCAGCTATATATATATATATATATATATATATATTAGTATTTGCGCCTAAATTTAGTGCCCCCCCTCTCTTTTTTACCCTATTGAGCCTGGAAACTGCAGGGGAGAGCCTGGGGAGTGTCCTTCCAGCGGAGCTGTGAGAGGAAATGGCGCCAGTGTGCCGACGGAGATAGCCCCGCCCCCTTCACGGCGGACTTCTCCAGCTTTTTTTTATGGATATATGGCAGGGGATTTTACACATATATAGTCTTAATGACTATATTATGTGTATTTTTTGCCAATGTAAGGTAATCTTATTGCAGCCCAGGGCGCCCCCCCCCCCAGCGCCCTGCACCCATCAGTGACCGGAGTGTGAGGTGTGCATGGGGAGCAATGGCGCACAGCTGCAGTGCTGTGCGCTACCTTAATGAAGACCGGAGTCTTCAGCCGCCGATTTCCTGGACGTTCTTCTTGCTTCTGGCTCTGCAAGGGGGACGGCGGCGCGGCTCCGGGACCGGACGACCGAGGCTGGGCCTGTGTTTGATCCCTCTGGAGCTAATGGTGTCCAGAAGCCTAGAAGCCCAAGCTAGCTGCAAGCAGGTAGGTTCGCTTCTCTCCCCTAAGTCCCTCATAGCAGGGAGTCTGTTGCCAGCAGATCTCACTGAAAATAAAAAGCCTAAATATACTTTCTTTTTCTAGAAGCTCAGGAGAGCCCCTAGTGTGCATCCAGCTCGAGCCGGGCACAGATTCTAACTGAGGTCTGGAGGAGGGGCATAGAGGGAGGAGCCAGTGCACACCAGGTAGTCCTAAATCTTTCTTAGAGTGCCCAGTCTCCTTCGGAGCCCGCTATTCCCCATGGTCCTTACGGAGTTCCCAGCATCCACTAGGACGTCAGAGAAAAGTCATGTTTACATGTAATCTGCACAATGCAATGTAGTTTTCTGTGTATGTACGAGTGCAACTTGCTGCTAGACTGCATATGTGTCCGTGTGATAATGTTACTATCGCTTTCCCTATGTCTGCAAATAATCATAAAATAATACATTAGAACATATATTTGTTGTTTATTTCTACATTTGAATGGCAGCCCCCATGTGTAGGTGCCAGCATGTATAGATCGCCCCCTCCCCCTAAAATTGTGACTGGCCAAAACCAGGACGGTTGGGAGGTATGCAGTGATGCATTAGATGGCACATACAAGGACAACATGCATGGAGTTACTACTGAGGCAGGGATGGTGTGCACAGCGCAGATAGACATATGCTTTACATACAAAAAGGTAGCATTCGCTGCACAGCAATTAAACACATAGGGGTGAATTTACTAAGATGGGAGTTATATTTAAGATGGGATCTTACCCATAGCAATCAATCAGATTCTACTTCTCATTTATTTAGCACCTTCTAGAAGATAATACCTGGAATCTGATTGGTTGCTATGGGCAACATTCCATCTGAAATAGAACTTCCATCGTAGTAAATGTACCCCATACATAGGGCTTACATGGAGACAAGGGATGAAGAGTTGTCAATAGACTTATTATTAAAACAACTAGCATGCTGAAATTACTCCCTCCGATGTAACAGAAATGCATATAGTAGGTGCTTAAGTACCCAAAGAGCTGGCACTTATGTAACCAGATGTTGTTCAGTTATAAACATGCAGTGATATAGCAGAGACTGAATGCCCCGGCCTTCCTTGCAGCAGGGTGCTTCTCCAGGCAACCTACAAGGGAGAAAGGTGGGTGCACTAGTCACACACCCCTCGCTGCGGCCCTGCAAATATGGTTGGCCTTACCAAACCTGAAATGTTGACTACACTTAATTTACATGCATGTTGCCTGCCCAAATACTGCAGTCATGTTTGTAACCATACACAATGTGTTATATATATTTACTGATTTAGATGGCTAGTTTGGTAACCCTAGACACAGATTACGTCTACACAGCACATACAGTACAGATCTAGTGTTAACGCTACTCATCTATGTCATTTGAGCAGGACGCTGCGCCTTGCCCATTTTATAAACATCAAATATGCTCTGCCCTTTTCCAGAGCACCACGGATGCAGGCGATTACTGCCACTGTATGACATATTGATGTGTATCCTGCTTGATCATCCCGATCCATTCCTTCTCTCTGTGTGTGGGCAACCATAACGTATTAGCCCAATGACTAAGGTCTACTCCCCCACCATAGCTATCTTGCTGTAAGCAATAAGCCTGCTCTTATCAAAGATCCCCCTACTAGCTGCGTCCAGGGGGAACATTCTAAAGATCTTATAAGAAAACAAACATAAAATAGTACCTGTGTACTTTTCAGTCTTGCCTGTATGGAATGTGGACATACAAAACATATCCTGTGCATAATGATAGGAAATACTCGTTATCATACCGTTATTGGAATTGTATATGCCACAGTGATTCCCTCTGGCAGCTCAGGGATCGGTCCAGAAGCCTCTTTCAGCTCTTCTTCTGAGACCTCTGACACCAACTCAATGCCTAGGAAATCAATATACCTGTACTGTTAGAACGGTAGATAATGGAACATTCAGGAATTACACCATACACACTGCAGTTACAGTATGTTGGCCTACTGGTATTGAGCACAAATGATAGTAACTGGACAGCTCCGCGGATCAGCGCACTTACATAGCGTTAGGTATGTTTTTCTTCCATGGGAGAACAAATGAAACAATACATTACTGGCCTTGTTATTGCCAATGGAATGGAATTTCCAGATGAATGTTTGAAAATGAAGGACATGGGTATATTTTTAACCTACAAAGAAATGTGACTAATATATACGTATCCAAGTGGACAGGTGCAATATCAGTCACTGCACGCAGATCAGATTTTCTATTTATGCAAATTGACAAACTATTTTCCAACAATCTCATGCACTTTACTAGCCTTCAGCTGCGTAGGCTCTTTGATAGAATAAAATATCACACACTACTGTCCGAGGAGATGTTGACTCCACACCTCAGTCACACGCAAAGCAGCACATGTGCAATCTGTCGCAATGTGTATACATATGGGCCATTCAGTCGCATTGCCACTTGTGGCTACATGGGTGGAAATTGGCTGCAATTGGGCATCCACACATAGGATAGGTTTGCAGTGGGATATTCAGAGCCTATTCTGCAAGTATAGGTGCAAATACACACCCATAGTGGTGACAGGTACTCTACTTTCACAAGTGGATGTATAGGACAGTGCAGCTGCATTGATGTTGCCAATTCTGAATACAAGCAGAGATTTGTATCTATTGTGCGACTCTGGATAAGGTTCACAATGAGGAATTTTAACTTCAATGACAATAGTGCGGAGACAAAATTAGGGTAATTACAGTTTTATACACTGGCACTGCTGGTGTAAGTGTGTATGAGGAAATGGTTGGTATAACTGTCTGGCGAACGGCTGTTATGGCACAGCTAGGATTTATTTTGTGAGGATGCATAGGGATGGAAGCTTCAATAAGAACTGAGGCTTTAATATTATAAAGGCACAAGAGAAAGAAGAATAAATTGGGGTAGCAGAGGCCTAAAATTATTGTCTTTTAATATATGGCACCACAAGAGTTGCTGTCCATGGGCAAATGACATAAATAAATTGGTATACAGTGAATTGTATAGACAGATACAGGCAAACAACAAACAGATACAGAATGACAACCCACAAAATACATAAATACATAACAAGGAAAGGGGACAATGCTAGCAAGAGATTACATTGTAAGGTAAATGGAGGGGATGTAATGAGAGAGCAGGAATGTGTTTGATAACCCAGATCAGCACAATTTGGCAAATCACTTGTTTGGTGTCACTGCTCATTGACCAGGCTGTTCTTTATGAGGCACTGTTACTTCAGATGGATTAGAATCTAAGTTGATAAACTCCTACACAAATGAAAGTGCAATGTACTGCAAGATAAGGTAGATTCAAATGACTTTGCAAGCCGATTCTGCTTGCGCCTCCATAGGCTGCAAGAAAAATCATCCTCAGTCACTTAGCAAACCTCTAGAACAGGGCCTGGCGGCTTCCATGCTTAACTGAAATAAGGGAAGATATACTAAGCAGTGATAGACGTGGAGAAGTTGCCCATGGCAACCATTCAGCTGCTTTGTATACTTTTATAGTATGCAAATTATAAATGTTACGTCAGTGCTAAGTGGTTGCCATAGGCAACTTCTCCACTGGCTCACTTCTTCACTATTATTACTGCTTAGTACATCTCCCCCGTAGTCTATAACTGAATCCAATAATGCATCGGATCATACCCCACTTAAATGTTAGTTTGCACTTCAGTTTAATAAATGTAGATATGGCTTCTGTTCTTACCCCAGTCATTATTCTCGTGTACAACCGGCAACACTTCTTCAGCTACAGCTTCTGGTATCGGTTTTGCAGCTTCTTTTAACTGGATAATGAAATACAGTCACTGTGCATGATAGCCATAATGTATTTCTGAATTGATAGGGTAAATTAAGCTCTTAGCATACTTGCAAGCAGTTTATTGTCCACCGGGGACACAGGGATCACGATAGGTATAGGTTTTGTGCTGAAAACAATTACATTTCTTTAACCAGGCAGCACAGGATCACTTTTCCCTATACCCTGCCCCCAGCTTAAAAGGACCAGTTCAGTTAACAAGCCCTAGGCAAGGAGCAATAGGAAGGAGAAGGATGAACTGCACACACACAGATCACACATTTATAGCGATGGTGAAAGGAGGAACCGATTATAGTGCTAAAGAATCCTGCATGCCAGTGGCGTCAGGGTCGGCATCCTGTGTCCCCCATGGACTACAATAAAAATTATTTAAAAGCTTTATAGGACAAAAATCCCCTTTTCTCATTCATCCATGGGGTACACACTGACCACGATGGGGCATCCCAAAGCTATCTAAGGGAGTAGATGCTCCTGTGCACTGAGAACTCTACAGCTGAAACCCACATCTTTGAAGGTGAAGGCATCAAAAGGAATAGAATTGAACATATGAGCAGAGGACCACATAGCTGCATTACAAATTTGGTCTGCAGAGGCAGCATGCCAAGCTGCCTAAGAAGTGCCCACTGTCCTTGTGGAATATGCACACCCAGAGGCATGGGCTGGAAAGTCCACCAGGAAATAGGCATGGCAGATAGTAAGTCAAAGCCACCTATCTAAAGTCTGCATAGTGGCCGGCCAGCTTCGTTTAAGTCATGCAGAAAGGAGAGGGAATCAGATCTCCTCCAGTCCCAGGTTTTGTCTACATAAATCCAGAGGGCCCTCACAACGTCCGAGGAGGCCTGTTCTGGAGAAGCATTGGGTATACATGGAACCACAAATTCCTGGGTGATGTGGAACCAGGACACAACCTTCAGAATGTAACCCTGACAATCCGAAAGATGGCTCGGTCAGGAGAGAAAACCAGAAAAGGAGAGCGACAGGACAAAGCACCCAAATCAGACACTCTCTGGGCCGGAACAATTGCAGGGAGGAAAACGTCTTCTATGTAATTCAGCAAAGGAGACCCTGCAGGACCTATGATTAGTTTCATGGAGCCACCGGTGGAACAAAAGGAGGCGGCACATGGAGAACTCCTTGCATAAAGGTCTGTACATCCAGCTTAAGCGACACCTTATGCTAGAAAAGGGCAGGAAGCGCTGAAATCTGTACCTTAAAAGATGAAAGTCCGAGGCCCAAATCCAGACCCATCTGTAGAAAAGACAGGATCTGGAATAGACAGAAGGACCCAGGGTTGAAACCCTTGAGCTACACACCAATCGAAATAAGTTATCCAAATCCTGTGGTGGATCCTAGCTGAGGAAGGCTTCTTCGTGTGAAGCATAGTATGGATCATGGACAGGAAGAACAGTTTAGCTCTTAGGAAGGATGTCACAAGAGCCACCCTGTCAAAGCGATATTAGCCAGATCCAGATGCAAGCACATGTCTTGAGACAGAAGATCCGGCCAGAGATGAAGAGGCCATAGGGCAGTGATGGCTAACCTTGACACTCCAGCTGTTGTTGAACTACACATCCCAGCATGCCCTGCATCAATTTAACATAACCAAATAACAAAACTGTAGCAGGGCATGCTGGGATATGTAGTTCAACAACAGCTGGAGTGTCAAGGTTAGCCATCACTGCCATAGGGTGTCGATGGAGAGACTAAAAAGCTTGGAATACAAAACTTTACGCAGCCAATCTGGAGCAATGAGGATCATGGTTACACTCTCCCAACTTCAAATTGCGAAGAATCCGTGGAATCTTTGAAATTGGAGGACAGATGTAGACTGGAGTATACGACTCACCTTGCTCATTGAACCTGGACTGTGGGTGCCGCCCTGATGATTTATGTATGCGTTTACGGTCGCAGTGTCTGATTGCAATCGGGCTGATGGTCAGACCGAATTCCCTTTGGGCCGCACCATGGTGGTCATTCCGAGTTGATCGCAGCCAGCAACTTTTTGCTGCTGCTGCAATCAATAGTCCACGCCCATGGGGGAGTGTATTTTAGCTTAGCAGGGCTGCGATCGCTTGTGCAGCCCTGCTAAGCTAAAAAAAATTCAAGAAAAACTAGACTAGGGCTGGACATACTTACCCTGTGCGATGGATCCAGCGATGCTGGGCCCGGCTTTGATGTCACTCCTCCGCCCTCCGTTGTCCTGGACACGCCTGCGTTTTACTCACCACTTCCTTGAAAATGGTCTCCGCCAGTCCACGCCTCCTTCTTGTCAATCTTCTTAGCGGTCGCCGCTGCGATCGCTTCCGTCGTATGCCGCGACGTAACCCGGCGACCCGTCGCTGGGCAACGTTGCGCACGCGTACAGTGGACGCCGCGCATGCGCATTCTGCATCCGTTCGCACTGCAGCGAAAAACCGCTGTGTGCGAACGGGTCAGAATGACCCCCCCATGCCTGATTGACTGTACACACGAGCAAGATTTAATGAAAGATTGAACTGAGTGAATGAAAGACACTGTTCCTTATTTTATTAATATGCACCAGGTCGCTGCATTATCTTCCGATTGGCCATGCTGCACGGCCCACTGGAAGGTATCGCATGCAACGTGCGGGAGCGAGCAATCGCAGCTACACACTGTATGATCCAGCCTATAGGTCGTTCCGATTCAACAAGAAACGACATCTTTCAGGTGTGTACTCACCCTAAGAGAAAAGTCAACAGCAGTAGACAGAAAGTATAGAGGCTACTAAAGAACTCCTATACACCTTGAAATAACACAGGCACACAGAAACACTCAATGCTAAATTAGAAGAAACGGGCAATATATTGCTCAACAAACCAGCCCCAACAGGGCAGGAAGGAGCTAAATGTATAACCTGACAGTGGTGTGAGGTATACAGGAAAACAGAAGCCCAGGTCTCTCTCAAGTTCAGCAGAGGCAGGCAGGGAGCCGCCATACATGATCCCAGATGCGCAGGCTGCAGTGAGCTGGGGAGCCTGGCTAGGGACACAGGTGCAGATGTATTAACCTGGAGAAGGTATAAGGAAGTGATAAACCAGTGATATGTGCAAGGTGATAAAGGCACCAGCCAATCAGCTCCAAAATGTAAATTAACAGTTAGGATCTGATTGGCTTGTGCCTTTATCACCTTGCACATATCACTGGTTTATCACTTCCTTATGCCTTCTCCAGGTTAATACATCTGCCCCACAGACTTTGTTGCTAGCACTCTGTCCACCAGGCAGGAGAATAATGGAGCAGTGGTTGGGGAGTCTAGGATACGGTTCTGCCGCCCACTCAGTTGTACAAAAGAAAGTAAATCTAAGATTTAAAAAAAGTAAAGGAGGCCAAAAAAAAAAATCTCCCTAAAAAGTGTGCCCTTGCTGCAGGCACCAAACTGAAACTGGTCCTCTAGGCTGGGAGAGGGAGCCTGTGCTGCTGGATAAAGAAATGCAACTGTTTGGCCATGCCTATTGGAGCTTAATACATAACTTGTCTACCACAGGAACATTTTTGTCAGAAGTTAATTAAATCTATCATGTTTGTATTTCAGGCTTCTTACCTTAAATTCTTTCTGCCGTTGTTTGCAGTACTTGTCATCACAGTCGGGGTTGGGTTTCAAGGCCATGGTTGGGAAAAAATCCTGCATGGCATTGTATCCCAGGTAGAAACTCACTGTGCCGAAATTCAAGAGATACCTACAGTATAAAGAACAGGCTAGTGAACCACCACTATGGTAAGACCATGGGGGTTTATTCAGAGTTGTTAGCAAACCAAAAATGTTAGCAATTGGACAAAACCATGTTGAAGTGCAGGTGGGGTAGATGTAACATGTGCAAAGAGTGTTAGATTTGGGTGGATTATATTGTTTCTGTGCAGGGTAAATACTACATGCTTTTTCTGCTGCGGGGTACACTGGGCTCCACAAGTCTGGACAATGGGGTGTAGAGTAGGATCTTGATCCGAGGCACCAACAGGCTCAAAGCTTTGACTGTTCCCAGAATGCACAGCGCCGCCTCCTCTATAACCCCGCCTCCCAGCACAGGAGCTCAGTTTGTCAGTTGGTGCTGCAGTAAGCAGTCACTTAACAGAGGGGCTGCTCCAGGCAGCACTAAGAAAAGCTTTTTATGAGGTAAAAAGTGAAGACTTCAAGGGCAGCAGCGGTGGTAAATGTCTTCTGACATTCTCTGCTGCAGCTCCAGCTCTCCCCAGCGGCGCTGTACACTCCCGAGCCCTTGTTGCCGGGTACCTACAGCGGAGGCTCCGGTTTACTTCACGTTAGGCACACACGTCTGGGGCTCTCCAGGATCGTGTGGCCGCGCTTCGGGAGGTGGTAAGTGGGTCCCGCTCGCGGGCCACGGTCTTTATCGCAATCCGGCACGGTCAGTGGGAGGCGGGCCGCACGCACTGGCGGTGGACACTGTGGATACAGGCGATCCCACTAGATCACCAGGGCATGGGCGCGCAGGTCAGATTTTCTCTTAAAACCGATTTTAATATCGCCCATAGTACCCGGTGGTTTTGCCAGCAAGGGGGATAAGGCTTAGACCTGAAGCCCCTCCCCCAGCCCCAGGGCGCCATTTCCAGCAAGTGTTCCAGCCCTGGAGCTGCATCTCTGTCTTTCCTCACTCCCTGTCAGTGTCTGCGGCGCCATTACTCCTCAGCTCACTGTTCCTGGGTCTGCTTGGGCAAATCCTCCTATGTAAAGCCGCCTGGTTGTCAGTGCTGTGACTTTACATGACACTTGTATTCTACCTGCCTTTTTAGTCAGTGTTAGTAAGAAAGAGTGCATTAAGTCAGGGGTTTATAGTACAATTACCCTGTGATATACCATCCAGTTTCTTACTGTGTAGTGTTGGGTGTGGTTCATCAAATCGACAGTGTCTAGGTCGACAATGTTTAGGTCGACCACTATAGGTCGACAGTCACTAGGTCGACATGGATGGAAGGTCGACAGGGTTTCTAGGTCGACAGGTCTAAAGGTCGACAGGAGGATTTTTTTTTTGGGTGTCGCTTTCTTCGTAGAGTGACCGGGATCCCAAATTAGTGCACCGCGCTCGCTCGCCATGCTTCGGGCATGGTGCCTTCGCTCCGCTACCGCTTCGCTCGGCACTCTTTACCGTTCCAATCGTAGTCCACGTGGATTGTTAAGTATGAAAAAATTCAAAAAAAGAAAAAAAAATGTGAAAAACTTGTCGACCTTTAGACCTGTCGACCAAGCACATGTCGACCTTCCATCCATGTCGACCTAGTGACTGTCGACCTATAGTGGTCGACCTAAACATTGTCGATCTTCAGACCAGATCCCGTAGTGTTATATCTATTGACTATATAGCTGTGTAAGCTAGTCCAGTGCAGTATTATTGTCTGTAATAACCTTTGCACTGTACAAACTGTGACTATTTGTGTGTGCATTGATAGCTGAGTGGTGTCCATCTCGTGTCTTTCACTCAACTTGCTATCCCTATATTCTATAACCTGAGGGGGCTTGGTGCGTCAGGTGTTATTTAATATAGGATTTTCACAAAGATATACTGTATTACGTATTTTTCTCTGTGATTTAGTCACCATATCTCTCCTTTATCTCTGCTGGTGCTGACTACACTGCGCAGGGGTTTGGGTTTAGGGATATAGTGCTGCTAATAATTGTACTGTGTTACCTCATACTGCAAGTTATATCATGTCTGCTTCTGAGGGTAACGGTTCTGGGGCGGAACACACTGCTGGTGTTGCTGAAGCCACAGGCACATATGGGGAGAATATAGCAGCTGTGGGCTCTGGTCCTGGGGGCTCCTTGCCCCCCAGCGGGACTGTGGCAACGGAGGCACATACTGACCCTCCGTGGGCCGCTTTTTCCACGCTTCTGCATACGCTAGTTCATAAACACCTCCTATGGGACCCCCAATGCCGGTACATCCGTATATGGTCCCTGCAGCTAACCCACCGTGGGCGGACGATTTATCTGCTCAATTAAAGAAGTTGAACCAGTCCCTGACTACTAAAAAGTCTGACCAACGCTCGCCTAAGTCCAAGAGGTTCTCTAAGCGAGCGCTCGTCTCCTCACAATCCACTGCTGTCACGGACACCTCGTCTGATGAAGACAGCACATACACTGACCCCACAGGTTCTGACTCAGATACGGCTGATGGGGAGGGTAGTTCACATGTGGATGTTCCTGATCTTTTGGAGGCTATTAAGTTAATTCTGCAGATTACGGATGATCTCGAGCCATCCGTACCTCCTAAGAAACCAGATAGGTTCAAGCGTCAGAAGGTGATTAAACAAGTTTTACCTCACTCTGACCACCTAGTGGATATACGTCAGGAACCCTGGCAAAGCCCGGGTACAAAGTTTGTGCCTCAAAAGAAGATGCTGGCTCGCTATCCCCTCGCGCCAGAGCTGTGTAAGAATTGGGAAACGCCTCCTCCAGTAGACTCACATGTGGCTAGGATGGTGGTTTCCTCAGCTCTACCTGTCACTACAGTCACGTCTCTAAAAGAGCCAACGGATAAACGTGTCGAGGGTTGTCTAAAAGCGATTTACACCCTCACGGGTGCTGCACAAAGGCCCACTATTGCAGCTACATGGGCGGCAGAGGCCATTGAAGCATGGGCCTTGGAGTTACAGGCTGAAATCTCCTCTGACCATGCTAGACAATGCTTGTCATATATTGTCACAGCTTCTCGCTATATTAAAGGGGCGGCTTCTGATGCCGGTATCCTAGCAGTCAAGGCCTCTACTACGTCAGTCCTGGCTCGCAGGATATTGTGGCTGAGATCCTGGTCTGTGGATCTGGACTCTAGAAAAACCCTGGAGGTACTCCCTTTCAGGGGGATATTCTGTTTGGGGAGGACTTAAATAAGATTATGGCTGACTTGGCTACTGCCTGTCTGCCTAATACAGCTCCTTCTGTGTCGAAGGCCAAAGGCATGTCCTTTCGCCCCTTTCGTCCTTCAGGTAAAAGCAAAAGGTCAGGCGTACCATAAGCAGGCCCGCACTTCCAAACCTGGTAAGCCGAAGCCCAAAAGAGCCTGGGCTGCCCGTCAGCCAGCAGCCAAGACCGATAAGCCTGCCGCATGACGGGGCGGCCTCCCCCTGGGGGATCCCAGGGTGGGGGGCCGGCTTCTAGGGTATACCCAGGAATGGTTGAAGACCACTTCAGATGCCTGGGTACGGGAAGTCGTCACTCGAGGTTACGCCATAGCCTTCAAAAACCGACCCCCTCATCGATTTTGCCAGACAGACGTCCCTTCGGACCAGACAAAGGCAAACACTCTGCATTCGGTGGTACAGACCCTCCTGGATACAGGAGTCTTAGTACAGGTGCCTCTTGCTCAGAGGGGCCGGGGGTACTATTCTCCGCTGTTTCTAGTCCCGAAACCGAATGGGTCCTCCCGGCCCGTTCTCAACTTCAAGGCACTGAACAAATTTGTGAAGGTTTCCAAGTTCCGTATGGAAACCCTTCGCTCTATAGTTCTGGCCTTGGAACCTGGGGACTACATGGTCTCCCTGGACATACAGGATGCTTACCTGCATATTCCTATAGCAGTGTCACATCAACAATACCTGAGGTTCGCTATTGGCAACCTCCATTACCAGTTTCGGGCGTTACCTTTTGGTTTAACAACGGCTCCGCAAGTCTTCACCAAAGTTATGGCGGTGATGACGGTGGTACTCCGCCGTCAAGGGGTCAGGATACTGCCGTATCTGGACGACTTGTTAATCCTGGCAAATTCCCCAGATCTTCTCCTGCGTCATCTAGATATGACGGTCCGGTTTCTACAAGCCCACGGGTGGCTCATCAACTGGAAGAAATCCTCCCTGGTCCCTGCTCAGAGCATGGTGCATCTGGGAGCGCTGTTGGACACTCACAACCAGAGTTTGTTCTTGTCTCAGGAGAACGTCCTGAAACTTCAGGACAGGATTCGTTGCTTCCTTTCTCGTCCGCAAGTGTTGATACATTCGGCAATGCAGGTGCTGGGCCTCATGGTGTCAGCATTCGACATGGTGGAGTATGCTCAATTCCATTCTCGCCCCCTCCAGAAGCTGATTCTAGCCAAGTGGAAACGGCCTGCCTTACCGGATCAGGTCTCACATGATCTCTTTGACTCCGGAGGTCCGTCTGTCGCTGCTCTGGTGGCTCCTGGACCGACAATTGTGCAGAGGCTGTCCCTTCTGGATATCCAACTGGGTCCTGTTGACGACAGATGCCAGTCTAAGAGGTTGGGGCGCGGTGCTGGAGCAGCACTCCTTGCAGGGTCGGTGGACCAAGGAGGAATCTCTCCTCTCGATCAACATTCTGGAATTGCGGGCGGTCATCAATGCGTTGAACCTAGCCCAGCATTTGATTCAGAACCGTCCTGTTCAAGTACAGTCGGACAACGCCACCACAGTGGCTTACATAAATCATCAAGGCGGCACTCGAAGCCGTTTGGCAATGAAGGAAGCCTCACGGATTCTACGTTGGGCAGAACGCCATCTACCGGCAATATTCATTCCGGGAGTCCTGAATTGGGAAGCGGACTCTCTCAGTCGTCAGGACGTGCATGCCGGCGAGTGGGGCCTCCATCCAGAAGTGTTTCAACTCCTCGTGGAAAGGTGGGGTCTTCCAGATGTGGATCTGATGGCGTCTCGACACAATCACAAGGTTCCGGTCTTCGGAGCAAGGACAAGGGATCCTCAAGCAGCATGCGCTGGCAGTGCTGTGGAGGTTTCGGCTGCCGTACGTGTTCACTCCGGTGTCACTCCTGCCCAGGGTAATTCGGAAGTTCAATCAAGAAAAAGGAAATCTGCTTCTCATAACTCCGGCGTGGCCCAGACGGCACTGGTTCTCAGACCTGCAAGGCCTATCGTCAGAGCGTCCACTTCTACTTCCACAACGCCCAGATCTCCTCGTTCAGGGCCCCTGCGTTTACCAGGACCTAGCCCGGCTGTCTTTGACGGCGTGGCTCTTGAAGCTTCCGTCTTAAGAGCTAAGGGTTTTTCTGAAGAGGTCATTAAAACTATGTTGCGTGCCCGGAAACCGGCCTTTACTCGGATTTACCATCGGGTCTGGCATTCCTACTTTGTTTGGTGCGCATCTAACCATTATGACGCTTCCAAGTTTAGTACAGCCAAACTTTAGGCTTTTCTACAGCAGGGCCTAGATTTAGGCCTGCATCTGGCCTCCCTCAAGGTTCATATTTCTGCCTTGTCGGTGTGGTCTCAGAGAAAAATTGCGACTTTACCTGATGTTCATACTTTCACTCAGGGTGTGTTGCGTACTCCCTATGTCCCGCCTGTGGCTCCTTGGGACTTGTCGGTGGTTTTGGAGGCGTTGCAGGAGCCTCCATTTGAACCTCTTGGTTCAAGCTGACCTTAAGTGGCTTTCCCTTAAGGTGGTGTTCTTGCTGGCTATTGCCTCTGCTAGAAGAGTGTCGGATTTGGGTGCCTTGTCTTGTAGTTCCCCATATCTGATTTATCACCGTGACCGGGCGGTTCTTAGGACTCGTCCCGGATATTTACCTAAGGTGGTTTCTTCGTTCCACCTTAATCAGGAGATTGTGGTTCCAGCTTTTGTCTCTCCTGATTTGTCTCCCAAAGAACGGTCTTTGGATGTGGTACGGGCTCTCCGTACCTATGTGAAGCGAACTGCTTCTATTCGAAAGTCTGATTCTCTCTTTGTTTTGTTTGGATTTCACAAACGTGGCTGGCCTGCTCACAAACAGAGAAACACTAGAAAGGAAAGGATTGTCTCTTTGTTGGCGCACTTGTAAGAGAAAGGTAAGTATAATTAAAATTTAACTTTTATTTATCATACAATTAAAAGTGCCTGATGGTGTGAAAAATTACAAGACAAAAATTACAGACAATACATTGAATAAAATGAATATCAAATACACTTGTGTGTCTTTTTGATTTATGTTGCTTTTATATGTGTGCAAAAATTGGAACCAACTTCAAATATATTACAGGTTGAGTATCCCATATCCAAATATTCCGAAATACGGAATATTCCGAAATACAGACTTTTTGAGTGACAGTGAGATAGTGAAACCTTTGTTTTTTGATGGCTCAATGTACACAAACTTTGTTTAATACACAAAGTTATAAAAAGTATTGTATTAAATGACCTTCAGGTTGTGTGTATAAGGTGTATATGAAACATAAATGAATTGTGTGAATGTACACACACATTGTGCATTAAACAAAGTTATTAAAAAATATTGGCTAAAATGACCATCAGGCTGTGTGTATACGATGTATATGTAACAAATGCATTCTGTGCTTAGATTTAGGTCCCATCACCATGATATCTCATTATGGTATGCAATTATTCCAAAATACGGAAAAATCTGATATCCAAAATACCTCTGGTCCCAAGCATTTTGGATAAGGGATACTCAACCTGTATTGGAATTATACCCTTATTCACTAAAATACCCCATAAATGGCCTGACGGTATCTATTCAGGTTGCCAGCGGGTGTATAACAGTATCTAGTGATCAGTATACCCTAAAAATTGCCTGTCCATGTGGTATGAGATATATTGGAATACTGTAAGCCTAGTAATGCCCCACCTTTAATCAGAACTATCATAGCTTATGGTTGAGGCATACTGTAAATTGTTTATCATATGGGTATTGTATTCAATAACTTGTATGATATGAGTATTACTGATCCCATAAACGGTACAGTGTAATTTTACTATCCTTATATCATGTAGCTTGGTTAGAGTTAAATGCTCTCCAAATACAATAACCATATGATAAACAATTTACAGTATGCCTCAACCATAAACTATGATAGTTCTGATTAAAGGTGGGGCATTACTAGGCTTACAGTATTCCAATATATCTCATACCACATGGACAGGCAATTTTTAGGGTATACTGATCACTAGATACTGTTATACACCCGCTGGCAACCTGAATAGATACCGTCAGGCCATTTATGGGGTATTTCTCTATCGTCCTAAGTGGATGCTGGGGTTCCTGAAAGGACCATGGGGAATAGCGGCTCCGCAGGAGACAGGGCACAAAAAAGTAAAGCTTTTACCAGATCAGGTGGTGTGCACTGGCTCCTCCCCCTATGACCCTCCTCCAGACTCCAGTTAGATTTTGTGCCCGAACGAGAAGGGTGCAATCTAGGTGGCTCTCCTAAAGAGCTGCTTAGAGAAAGTTTAGCTTAGGTTTTTTACTTTACAGTGAGTCCTGCTGGCAACAGGATCACTGCAACGAGGGACTTAGGGGAGAAGTAGTGAACTCACCTGCGTGCAGAGTGGATTTGCTGCTTGGCTACTGGACACTAGCTCCAGAGGGACGATCACAGGTACAGCCTGGATGGTCACCGGAGCCGCGCCGCCGGCCCCCTTGCAGACGCTGAAGAGAGAAGAGGTCCAAAATCGGCGGCTGAAGACTCCTGAGTCTTCATAAAGGTAGCGCACAGCACTGCAGCTGTGCGCCATTTTCCTCTCAGCACACTTCACACAACAGTCACTGAGGGTGCAGAGCGCTGGGGGGGGCGCTCTGAGAGGCAAATAAAAACCTTATTAGAGGCAAAAAATACCTCACATATAGCCCACAGAGGCTATATGGAGATATTTAACCCCTGCCTAACTTCAAAAATAGCGGGAGACGAGCCCGCCGGAAAAGGGGCGGGGCCTATCTCCTCAGCACACAGCGCCATTTTCTCTCACAGAAAAGCTGGAGAGAAGGCTCCCAGGCTCTCCCCTGCACTGCACTACAGAAACAGGGTTAAAACAGAGAGGGGGGGCACGGATTTTGGCGATATTGTATATATATAAAAGATGCTATAAGGGAGAAACACTTATATAAGGTTGTCCCTATATAATTATAGCGTTTTTGGTGTGTGCTGGCAGACTCTCCCTCTGTCTCCCCAAAGGGCTAGTGGGTCCTGTCCTCTGTCAGAGCATTCCCGGTGTGTGTGCTGTGTGTCGGTACGTGTGTGTCGACATGTATGAGGACGATGTTGGTGAGGAGGCGGAGAAATTGCCTGTAATGGTGATGTCACTCTCTAGGGAGTCGACACCGGAATGGATGGCTTATTTAGAGAATTACGTGAGAATGTCAACACGCTGCAAGGTCGGTTGACGACATGAGACGGCCGACAATCTATTAGGACCGGTCCAGGCGTCTCAGAAACACCGTCAGGGGTTTTTAAAAAACGCCCATTTACCTCAGTCGGTCGACACAGACACAGACACGGACACTGAATACAGTGTCGACGGTGAATAAACAAACGTATTTCTCATTAGGGCCACACGTTAAGGGCAATGAAGGAGGTGTTACGTGTTTCTGATACTACAAGTACCACAAGAAAGGGTATTATGTGGGAGTGAAAAAACTACCTGTAGTTTTTCCTGAATCAGATAAAATAAAATGAAGTGTGTGATGATGCGTAGGGTTATCCCGATAGCAAATATTGGCGTTATACCCTTTCCCGCCAGAAATTAGGGTACGTTGAGAAACACCCCTTAGGGTGATAAGGCGCTCACACGCTTATCAAGTGGCGTTACCGTCTCCAGATACGGCCGCCCTCAAGGAGCCAGCTGATAGGAAGCTGGAAAAATATCCTACAAAGTATATACACACATACGGTGGTTATACTGCGACCAGCGATCGCCATCAGCCTGGAGATGCAGTGCTGGGTTGGCTTGGTCGGATTCCCTGACTGAAAATATTTTATTCATGTAGAGCATTTAATAGGATGCATTCTATATATATGTATGTGAGATGCACAGAGGGATATTTGCTCTCTGGCATCAAGATAAGTGCGTTGTCCATATCTCCCAGAAGATGTCAGGGACACGACAGTGGTCAGGTGATACAGATCCCATACGGCAGATGGAAGTATTGCTGTATAAAGGGAAGGAGTTATTTGGGGGTCGGTCCATCGGACCTGGGGACCACAGCAACAGCTGGGAAATCCAACCTTTTTTTACCCCAAGTTACATCTCAGCTAAAAAAGACACCGTCTTTTCAGCCTCAATCTTTCCTTTCCCATGAGGGCATGCAGGCAAAAGGCCAGTCATATCTGCCCAGACATAGAGGTAAGGGAAGTAGACTGCAGCAGGCAGCCCTTTCCCAGGAAAAGAAGCCCTCCACCGCGTCTGCCAAGTCCTCAGCATGACGCTGGGGCCGTGCAAGCGGACTCAAGGTGGGGGGGTAGTCTCAAGAGTCTCAGGGCGCAGTGGGATCACTCGCAAGTTGACCCCTAGATCGTACGAGTATTATCCCAGGGGTAAAGATTGGAGAGTCGAGACATCTTCTCCTCGCAGGTTCCTGAAGTCTGCTTTACCAACGGCTCCCTCCGACAGGGAGGCAGCATTGGAAACAATTCACAAGCTGTATATCCAGCAGGTGATAATCAAAGTACCCCTCCTACGACAAGGAAAAGGGTATTATTTTTCCACACTATATTGTGGTACTGAAGCCAGACGGCTTGGTGACACATAGTCTAAATCTAAAATGTTTTGAACACTTACATAAAAGGTTCAAATCGAGATAAAGTCACTCAGAGCAGTGATAGCGAACCGGAAAAAAGGGGACTATATGGTGTCCCTGGACATCAAGGATTACCTCCATGTCCAAATTTTGTCCTTCTCATCAAGGGTACCTCTGGTTCGTGGTACAGAACTGTCAATATCAGTTTCAGACGATGCCGTTTGAATTATCCACGGCACCCCGGGCCTTTTTACCAAGGTAATGGCCGAAAAGATGTTTCTTCAAAGAAAAAAGGCATCTAAATTATCCCTTACTTGCACGACCTAAAAAGGGCAAGTTCCAGAGAACAGTTGGAGGTCGGAAGAGCACTATCTAAAGTAGTTCTTCGACGGCACGACTGGATTCTAAATTTTCCAAGAATCGCAGCTGTTTTCCGACGATACGTCTGCTGTTCCTAGGGATGATTCTGGACACGGTTCAGAAAAAGGTTTTTCTTCCCGAGGAAAAAGCCAAGGAGTTATCCGACCTGTCAGGAACCTCCTAAGACCAGGAAAGGTGTCTGTACATCAATGCACAAGAGTCCTGGGAAAAATGGTGGCTTTTTACGAAGCAATTCCATTCGGCAGATTCCATGCAAGAATTTTCCAAAGGGATCTGTTGGACAAATGGTCAGGGTCGCATCCTCAGATGCACCTGCGAATAACCCTGTCGCCAAGGACAAGGGTATATCTTCTGTGGTGGTTGCAAAAGGCTCATCTATTGGAGGGCCGCAGATTCGGCATACAGGATTTGATCCTGGTGACCACGGACGCCAGCCTGAGAGGTTGGGGAGCAGTCACACAAGGAAGAAACTTCCAGGGGGTATGGACGAACCTGGAAAAGTCTCTTCACATAAACATTCTGGTACTAAGAGCAATCTAAAATGCTCTAAGCCAGGCGGAACCACTCCTGCAAGGAAAACCGGTGTTGATTCAGTCGGACAACATCACGGCGGTCGCCCATGTAAACAGACAGGGTGGCACAAGAAGCAGGAGTGCAATGGCAGAAGCTGCCAAGATTCTTCGCTGGGCGGAGAATCACGTAATAGCACTGTCAGCAGTGTTCTTCCCGGGCGTGGACAACTGGGAAGCAGACTTCCTCAGCAGACACGATATTCACCCGGGAGAGGGGGGTCTTCATCCAGAAGTCTTCCACATGCTAATAAACTGTTGGGAAAGACCAATGGTAGACATGATGGCGTCTCGCCTCAACAAGAAACTGGACAAGTATTGCGCCAGGTCAAGAGATCCACAGGCAATAGCTGTGGACGCACTGGTAACACCTTGGGTGTACAAATCAGTATATGTGTTTCCTCCTCTGCCTCTCATACCAAAGGTATTGAAGATTATACGGTGAGGAGGAGTAAGAACAATACTAGTGGCTCCGGATTGGCCAAGAAGGACTTGGTACCCGGAACTTCAAGAGTTGGTCACGGACGAACCGTGCCCTCTACTTCTGAGAAGGGACCTGCTACAACAGGGTCCCTGTCTCTTTCAAGACTTACCGCGGCTGCGTTTGACGGCATGGCGGTTGAACGCCAGATCCTAAAAGGGAAAGGCATTCCAGAAGAAGTCATTCCTACCTTGATTAAGGCAAGGAAGGAAGTCACCGCGAAACATTATCACCGCATTTGGCGAAAATATGTCGCGTGGTGCGAGGATCGGAGTGTTCCGACGGAGGAATTTCAACTGGGTCGTTTCCTACATTTCCTACAATCAGGATTGTCTATGGGTCTCAAATTGAGATCTATTAAGGTTCAAATTTCGGCCCTGTCAATATTCTTCCAAAAAGAATTGGCCTCAGTTCCTGAGGTACAGACTTTTGTTAAAGGAGTACTGCATATACAGCCTCCTGTGGTGCCTCCGGTGGCACCGTGGGATCTAAATGTAGTTTTAGATTTCCTCAAATTTCATTGGTTTGAACCATTGAAAAAGGTGGATTTTAAATATCTCACATGGAAAGTGACTATGTTACTGGCCCTGGCTTCCGCCAGGAGAGTATCTGAATTGGCGGCTTTATCTTATAAAAGCCCTTATCTAATCTTCCATTCGGATAGGGCAGAACTGAGGACTCGTCCGCATTTTCTCCCTAAGGTGGTATCAGCGTTTCACCTGAACCAACCTATTGTGGTGCCTGCGGCCACTGGCGACTTGGAGGACTCCAAGTTGTTGGACGTTGTCAGAGCCTTAAAAATATACATTTCAAGGACGGCTGAAGTCAGAAAATCTGACTCGCTGTTGATACTATATGCACCCAACAAGTTGGGTGCCCCTGCTTCTAAGCAGACGATTGCTCGTTGGATTTGTAACACAATTCAACTTGCTCATTCTGTGGCAGGCCTGCCACAGCCTAAATCTGTTAAGGCCCATTCCACAAGGAAGGTGGGCTCATCTTGGGCGGCTGCCCGAGGGGTCTCGGCATTACAATTCTGCCGAGCAGCTACGTGGTCGGGGGAAAACACGTTTGTAAAATTCTACAAATTTGATACCCTGGCAAAAGAGGACTTGGAATTCTCTCATTCGGTGCTGCAGAGTCATCCGCACTCTCCCGCCCGTTTGGGAGCTTTGGTATAATCCCCATGGTCCTTTCAGGAACCCCAGCATCCACTTAGGACGATAGAGAAAATAAGAATTTACTTACCGATAATTCTATTTCTCGGAGTCCGTAGTGGATGCTGGGCGCCCATCCCAAGTGCGGATTATCTGCAATACTGTACATAGTTATTGTTAACAAATTCGGGTTATATTGTTAAGGAGCCATCTTTAAGAGGCTCTTTCTGTTATCATACTGTTAACTGGGTTTAGATCACAAGTTGTACGGTGTGATTGGTGTGGCTGGTATGAGTCTTACCCGGGATTCAAATTGCCTCCCTTATTGTGTACGCTCGTCCGGGCACAGTACCTAACTGGAGTCTGGAGGAGGGTCATAGGGGGAGGAGCCAGTGCACACCACCTGATCTGGTAAAAGCTTTACTTTTTTGTGCCCTGTCTCCTGCGGAGCCGCTATTCCCCATGGTCCTTTCAGGAACCCCAGCATCCACTACGGACTCCGAGAAATAGAATTATCGGTAAGTAAATTCTTATTTTTAGTGAATAAGGGTATAATTCCAATAATATATTTGAAGTTGGTTCCTATTTTTGCACACATATAAAAGCAACATAAATCAAAAAGACACACAAGTGTATTTGATATTCATTTTATTCAATGTATTGTCTGTAATTTTTGTCTTGTAATTTTTCACACCATCAGGCACTTTTAATTGTATGATAAATAAAAGTTAAATTTTAATTATACTTCCCTTTCTCTTACAAGTGCGCCAACAAAGAGACAATCCTTTCCTTTCTAGTGTTTCTCTTCAACTTTTTTGTCTATGGCAACACCCCCGAAATAGCATTGTGAATTAATCTGTAATATTCAAAATTGGGGAACTTCACTATCTATTTATCTAATAAGAGTCTAGTGCAGAGGATTTCCATCTCCCTATTTCCTTAATCTACTGCTCACAAGCAGACCCTGGCCAGGTGGATTAGAATGGTGATTGCGCATGCTTATGTGAAGGCTGGTCTGTCAGCTCCTGTTCACATTACGGCCCATTCTACTCGGTCTGTTGGACCTTCTTGGGCGGCCCAACGTGGTGCGACCCTTGACCAATTGTGCAAGGCGGCTACGTGGTCCACCAGGAACACGTTCATAAGGTTCTATGCCTTCGATACTGCCGCTTCCCAGGATGCTTCCTTTGGACGCCGGGTTCTTGTGCCCGCTACAGTGCGTCCCCTCCCATAAGGAACTGCTTTAGGACATCCCCATTGTCCAGACTTGTGGAGCCCAGTGTACCCCGCAGCAGAAAACGAGTTTTATGGTAAGAACTTACCCTTGTTAAAACTCTTTCTGCGAGGTACACTGGGCTCCACAAGGCTCCCTGACGCACTTAGCTTCTTTGGGTTGATATGGCATTAGCCGCTGACACTTCTCTTGTCGTGAGAGTGTGGTGTATGTGGCTACTAACCGTTGTCGTCTCTTTTCCTGCTACTGCATTGGGCTGGTTAACTAAACTGAGCTCCTGTGCTGGGAGGCGGGGTTATAGAGGAGGCGGCGCTGTGCATTCTGGGAACAGTCAAAGCTTTTGAGCCTGTTGGTGCCTCGGATCAAGATCCTACTCTACACCCCATTGTCCAGACTTGTGTGGCCCAGTGTACCTCGCAGAAAGAGTTTTAACAAGGGTAAGTTCTTACCATAAAACTCGTTATTTTTACACTGCAATTTAGATTTAAGTTTGAACACACCCCATCCAAATCTATCTTTCTGCACGTTACATCTGCCCCACCTGCAGTGCAATATGGATTTGGCCAATTGCTAACTTTTTGAGTTTGCTATCAACTCTGAATAAATCCCCTAATCATTTCCAATGCTGGGTGCTTCTTAATCGCTTCTTTAAATAACCCACTCCCCATTTCAATCTCCCCATTAAAATGTTCATTAGGAACATGTAAATCTCATGGATCCGAATTACTGTGCAGGGTGTACTCCTTAATATTATAATTCGGTCTTTAGGTTCTCAGGCTGGCTCACAAGATTATGTATATGGGGGGTAATTCCAAGTTGATCGCAGCAGGAAATTTTTTAGCAGTTGGGCAAAACCATGTGCACTGCAGGGGGGCCAGATATAACATTTGCAGAGAGAGTTAGATTTGGGTGGGATATTTTGTTTCTATGCAGGGTAAATACTGGCTGCTTTATTATTACACTGCAATTTAGATTGCAGATTGAACACACCACACCCAAATATATCTCTCTGCACATGTTATATCTGCCTCCCCTGCAGTGCACATGGTTTTGCCCAATTGCTAACAAATTTGAAGCTGCGATCAACTCAGAATTACCCCCATGATTCACATATGTTATAGACCAAACAGAAAATGTAACAACTGAAAAACAAAGAAGAACCACCATGTAGGGAGGAAGGGTATCTCACAAACGTCAGGGCTCCGTATTGCAAGGGGAGTGGGGAATGGGGTGTGGGAGGGTTTCCATTACAATTTTAGTCTCGTGTGGTGACATTTCCCAGTCGATAACTTACTTAAGGACATTCTGTACTAGTATTCCAGCCACAACCCCCATTGTTGTTGGGAGACTTGCCGCACAGACTCCTTCCCGTTTCAATGTCTTTTCATCGATGTTTGCTGCAACCACTAGCGGAGGTGCACACTGGGGAAGACAAATATACTAGATGACAAAGGTCAATACATACTGTTATAATAACTAATAGTTTCTTTATAGCTCCCCAGCTGGTGGAAGGCAAGACTGTATAGAACCCTCCACCAGTGGTAATGCCAATCGCTTGCATCTCTGTAATTTTACATTGAAGATGCTGCAGTTGTGGAGAAGTTCCATGGGCAGAGCTTTCCACAAGTGGCACAATTCCTCAATCTAATAAAAACAATACAATATTATTTAGAGCTACTGAAACCGGTCTGTAACCTCACAGTCACAGGGAAGCGATGGGATTGCAGGGAAAAGGAAGTTACACCAAATAGACACTTTATATTAGTAGAGTCAACTTTTAAATGGGAGGAATATTAAAATAAACAAAAATCTTCCAGGTATCTACACAGGTAAATTGCCGCCAAGAATGATATGGGAGCATTTTACACGGGTGTAGTATGGTATGCTGGCGGCCAGGCTCCCGGCAACCAGCATACCAGCGCCGGGAGCCCGACCGCCGGCATACCGACAGCGTGGCGAGCGCAAATGAGCCCCTTGCGGGCTCGCTGTACTCGCCGCGCTGTGGGCATGGTGGCGCGCTACGCTATTTTATTCTCCCTCCAGGGGGGTCGTGGACCCCCACGAGGGAGAAAAAGTGTCAGTATGCCGGCTGTCGGGATTCCGACCACCCTTTTACACAAAGGAAGATTCTACAGGGGTGTGACTGTACTACACAAGTTTAAGAAAGTAAGCAACAAGTCTGACGTGAATATAGAGAAGTAGGGACAAATAGAATTCTAACGTGAACCTCCTGCCATTACAGTAACCATCTACATGATTCTACAAATGAACAGAATATGAAATACATGGTAAATACCGCAAAGCAGGCCGTCTCCCCAGGTTTAATAAGCTGAATGTGTCCAGACACTGCATTTTCACTGACTCCAGACTCCATCCACACTTGACCAAGCTCATTGCATGCCTTTAAATTAAACAAAACCATTCACAATCAGACATCTAAAGAGGTTGGAAAAATAATTGTATAACATAAGTTGTGTTAAATATAAAAAATAAATTATATATATGTGAAGTACTAGTATTAAAAAACAATAGGAGCACATCTATTTCTAAAAGCTATTTTATTATATGCTGTAATGTAAGTAAAGACAGTGGAACCAAGATTTTTCGGGTGCTAATTACTTGGGCCTGATGGACAGCAGCTTCTGTCTGCCCTGCACACGCTACTTGGACAGTGGTGGGTGCAGGAGGCTGCTGCAGCAGCAGCAGTGTCCTCTTGCTGTGAGGGTGGGGGGAGCGATTGCACTTATTACACCTCCCTTTGATCTGCTCCTGGCTGAACAATGCGGAGTCACAAACTTTGTTTCTCCTAAAGTTTTTATTGCAGGCCGCGCCCCCCAAAGTAGCCCGACCCTGAGTAGAGATCATTTCTCAGTGGCAGCAACGCGACCAAGGGACATAGGGAGTGTATGCATAGAGCACCTTATATGAATTCGCATTGTGCATGCATGTATCAAACTTTACGACTGGAGAGGCATACTACAGGTGTGAAGATGTGCTCTCGCATAGCCAAAGTTCAGCAAAGGCGTGTGGCTCATACAGGGCAGTAGCTACGCACATGTTACTGTTAGGAGGTATATGCTCTGCACCTGCTATAGAACAGGTGCAAATACACTGAGATTATAACTACTTCCTGTAGAATAGGTGGGTTATCAGTCGATGTGGAGGTATATGCATCGCCAGATGTGCGGAAATATGCAATTTCTGCAAAGACCATTTTAAATAATTACATCACTCGGAAAATAGGCTTACAGTGTTAATTGCCATGCGTGCTTCAAAGTTGTCGACACAGCTAAGTACAAGGTCTACGGGTTCCCCTTCTTTTAAACCAGCTTTGCTAAATAAACAGGAAAGGTAACCTTAATTTGTGAATTAAAAGAATTTAAAACAAAACAACAACAAAAGGTATCAAACAAGTGGCATTTAATACAAATGAGGTCATGCCTGTTTATGTACATTCACTGTGGAGATAGTGGTATGGTTATCAAGGAGAGTAAAAAATATTTAAAACAAAAAAAGGTTTGAAAGGTCTTTACTGGTTCAGTGTGAAAAAAAAAAAAAAAGAATAAAATAAAAAATATTAAGGGCATGAACAGTACAATATAATTGTACAGTTTAGCATTGGTAAGAACCATTAAGTAAATATGTACATAATATCCCTCTACCTTATTCTGTCCATGAAATGTTGGAAGTTGTCTATAGTTGTTATGTTGTAGTTATTAACCTCAAACTGGACATCAGGATTTATATTCCTATAACAAAGTGAAATAGCAAGTCATAAAGCGCTCATCGTAGCCAGCCCTGGGGAACAACACGCTGCACGTCACAGATGTTTGGGTTTCTGTTACACATCGATTTTCCTGCACCACAAAGTAAACAAACAAATGCCATCTGAACTATAATTTTAACCCTAATACTAAATTAGTATTTATTCTTGTTTTAATAAAAATAACGCTATCCACATCAGTGTTAGAAATGAATATAAAGTCAGAGCTTATTCCTAGCACTACTATCCCTGGCAAGTAGCCCCAACACATGTATACAAATGTGCAACTGAAGTTTACAGATAGGTGATAATTCCAGGATGAGAATAAAGGAATTTTAGCCAAATAAACTTCTTAATCTATCTGTGACGTATGCATGGTAAAAGCATGATGGAATGTATTCCTTTGTGTGTGTGTTCACCAATGCACCACGTGTTTTACCCAGGAATATGAGTGCATAACGAACACACAAGATACGCGTCTTCAAACACTGGGGCAGATGTATTAACCTGCAGGAAGCATAAGGAAGTGATAAACCAGTGATATGTGCAAGGTGATAAAGCCACCAGCCAATCAGCTCCAATATGTAAATTAATAGTTAGGATCTGATTGGCTGGTGCCTTTAACACATTGCACATATCACTGGTTTATCACTTCCGTATGCCTTCTCCAGGTTAATACATCTGCCCCACTGGGCCTAATTCAGACCTGATCGCTGTTGTGTGAAATCACACAGTGGCCAACTTATGAAATGACTGCGCAGGAGCAAGCCCAAACAGCGACAGGATGGTGCAAAAATGTAGATCGCTAGGCGTACGCAAGGTGATTGACAGGAAGGGGACGTTTGTGGCCATTTTCTGGGAGGGTCAGGAAAAACGCAGGCGTTCCCAATCGTTTTCAGGGAGGATGTGTGACGTCAGCTCCGGCCCCCATCATCCTATTTGTATTGCACTGTAGGAGTAAGTCCTGGGCTACGCACAGACTGGAAAAATCATTAGATGGTGAGTGAGTTGTGAACGGATTTGCAGCTGTCTGGCAAACGTTTCGCACGGCGTACACATGCATTCGCACACTTGCATGGGGCGGGTTTTCACTCTCAATAGGCGGCAGCTATCTGATCACTCCTCTGCGTTTTTACAGAGGTCTGCGATCAGGTCTGAATCAGGACCATTATCCATTCCTAAAGTCCTTTCTCCTGAGGTGCGTGCACACTGGCCAATATATCGGCCGCTATATTGCGGGTCTGTCGGTCAGTGTGTACAAGCAATATGTCTGTGAACTCAGTCGTTCACAGACACATTGAGTCGACCCCGCTGCACAGCCAACGGCCATCGTTAGATATATTGGCACGTCAGTGTGTGTGTACGGGCGGTCAGTACACAAGCTGCCGGAGCCAGCGGTGACTGACAGCTGAACTTGGCAGGCGTGTGTAAATGCCCGCCCAGTTCATGACGTCAGTCCCTGACGGATCGGGCAGTGTGTATGCACAGCACACTGCCCAATCCGGCTACAGATATATCTGCAGATATATCTGTAGGTGTGTACCCAGCATTAGTATTCTGTGAAAACGTAATAAAACAGGTCAGTGCAATCTCTACATAGAGTAACTTACCTCAATGTGTGCTCTGCAGCCTCAACTTTGCTAAGACCAGCCTGATGTGGCTGGAAGAAGAGTCGGTTCATATTTGCCAGTTCCACCTTGTCATAATCAAACAGCAGTAGCTGAAAATAAAAAAAGGTTTGCTTTAAGACTTGAGAAACATAAATTTGCAGGAGAGAAAGCATGTTCTAGACTAGGCCTGGCTAACCTGTGGCTCTACAGATGTTGTGAAACTACACATCCCAGCATGCCCTGAACAGTTTTAGCATTCCCTAATAGCAAAACTGTGGCAAGGCATGATGGGACTTGTATTTTTGCAACAGTTGGAGAGCCACAAGTTGGCCAGGTCTGTTCTAGATCTAGACCACCAGTGCAGAGCCTTTTTTTGCTTTCATGCTTTAAAGCTGGTTCCCCCAGCATGCTGTTTACCAGAGATACCAAAAGAAGCGATTAGATGCCATTGCAACGGTGTGGAACCACACTAACTAGCGGGTAATTGAATTAACTCCTATATCATAATCAGGGAAAATTTAGCAAATCTTGGAGGGATAAAATACGAACCAATCAGTTGGTAACTGTCCTGTTTCTAGCACCACCTGTTAAAAGACAGTTAAGTTGATTGGTTGTTACTTTATCACAGCTCACCATTTTGATACTAATCCACAGATGAAGCAGTACAGGACTAAACAAATAAATCTGTTACAAGTAAAATAGGATTTTAATACCTACCGGTAAATCCTTTTCTCGTAGTCGATAAGGGATATTGGGGACACATTAGTATGATGGGGTATAGACGGGTGCTCTTTAAATTTCTTCAACTGGGTGTGCTGGCTCCTCCCCTCTATGCCCCCTCCCACACGCAGTTATAGGTAAAACAGTGCACGAAGGAGAAAGGACATACTTGAGAGAAGTAACTAAACAACAAATAGTGGCGAGATTCATACACCAGCACACCACAACAAAACTTGACCAGCAACGGCTGGTAACAAAACAGCAACAGTTGAAACGGTAACCATATTAGATAACCTGCAGAAAGTCACCGCACAGAGGCAGGCGCCCAATATCCCTTATGGACTACGAGAAAAGGATTTACCGATAAGTATTAAATTCCTATTTTCTGTAGCATCCATAAGGGATATTGGGGACACATTAGTATGATGGGGGATGTCCCAAAGCTTCAAGAACGGGCGGAGACATCTGCAGCATCGCCTGCCCAAACTGGGTATCTTCTTTGGCCAGGGTATCAAACTTGGAGAACTTCACAAAGGTGATCTTCCCCGACCAGGTACCCGCTCGGCACAGTTGCAGGGCCGAGACTTCACGGGCAGCCGCCCAGGAAGACCCCACCGATCTTGTACAGTGGGCCTTCAGAGACTGTGGAACAGGTAAGGCTGCCGACACATATGCTTGCTGAATAGTGAGCCTAAGCCAACGAGCAATGGACTGCTTTGAAGCAGAGCAACCCTTTTTGCTGTGTATCATATAGCACGAACAAAGAATCCATCGTTCTGATCAGAGCCGTCCTTTTGACATAGATCTTCAAGGCTCACACAGCAACCTATGCCTCCGGAGGGGCAGAAGTGCCAGAACTTGACGGGTTCACAATAGGTTGATTCAAGTGGAACGCAGCGAAGACCTTCGTCAGGAACTGCTGCCTAGTCCTGAACTCCGCTCTGTCCTCGTAAAAGACCAAGTAGGTACTTTTACACGATAAGGCCCCCAATTCTGAAACACGTCTAACAGAAGCCAGGGCCAGCAATATCACCGCCTTCCACGCAAGGTACTTTTCATCTGCTCAACAGAGGTTCAAACCAGGAGGACTGTAGAAATGTCAACATCACATCCAAATCCCAAGGTGCCGTGGGCAGCACAAACGGAGGTTGTATGTGAAGCACCCCTTGCAAGAAGGTGCGAACTTCAGGCAACACAGCCAACTTCTTTTGGAAGAAGATTGAAAGAGCAGAAATCTGGACTTTTAGGGAACCCAGCCTTAAGCCTTTAGCCACACCACCCTGCAGGAAGTGGAGGAACCTCCCCAAGTGGAACTCTGCAGGCCGATATGTGCGCTCATCGCACTAGGAGACATATCTCCTCCAGATATGATAGTGTCTTGACGTCACAGGCTTTCTGGCTTGCACCATGGTGGCATTCACCTTCTTGGAAAGTACCTTATGAGCTAGGATGTTCCGCTCAACTTCCATGCCGTCAAACGAAGCCGCCGTAAGTCCGGATAGACGAACGGTCCTTGCTGAAGAAGATCCCTTCTTATTGGCAAAGGCCAAGGGTCTTCTACGGATATGCCCAGAAGATCAGCGTACCAAGGTCGCCGAAGCCAATCCGGGGCAATCAGGATTGCCTGCTCTCCTTGCACACCCTTGGGATAGACGGAATCGGAGGAAAAGATAGACCAGCCGGTAAGGCCAAGGTGTCGTCACTGCATCCACTGCGCTCGTCTGAGGGTCTATGGTTCGCGAGCAATAACAGCTAAGTTTCTTGTTGAGGCGAGATGCCATTATGTCGATCTGTGGGCTTACCCACCTGTCGATGATCTGTTGAAACACCTGGAGGTGTAGACCCCACTCTCCTGGGTGGAGATCGTGACGACTCAGGAAGCCCGCTTCCTAGTTGTCCACACCCGGAATGAAGATTTCGGACAGTGCTCTTGCATTTCTTTCTGCCCAGAGGAGAATCCTCGACACCTCTCGCATGCAGGCCCTGCTTTTCATTCCTCCTTGTCGATTGATATACACCATAGCCGTGACATTGTCCGACTGTACCTTGATCGCATGATCCGTGAGCAGAGGGGAGGCCTGAATCAGAGCATTGTAAATAGCCCTAAGTTCCAGAATGTTGATCGGAAGTAGGGCCTCTTAGGCAGACCACCTGCCCTGGAACTGCACCCCTTGGGTGACAGCTCCCCATCCTCTCAGACTTGCATCCGTCGTGAGGAGGATCCAATCCTGAATCCCGAAGCGTCGACATTCCAGGAGATAGGAAGACTGTAGCCACCACAGGAGTGAAATCCTGGCCCGGGGTGACCGTTGTATCATCCGGTGAATCAGAAGATGTGAACCGGACCACTTGTTCAGGCTATCCAATTTAAAAAGGTCTGGCATGGAACCTTCCATACTGGATCGCCTCGTACAAGGCTACTATCTTCCCCAACAATTTTATGCAAAAGATGAATGGATGCAGGTCGGAGAACCATGCAAACCATTTCCTGGAGTGTTCTCGCTTTGTCCTCTGGGAGGAACATTTTCTGTGCTACATTATCCAGTAGCATTCCCAGAAACAGGAGCTGCTGAAATGGCTCCAGGTGAGACTTATGTAGATTGAGGATTCACCCATGTCGTGACAGAAGTTGGATAGTGCGATCTATATGGAGCAATAGAAGCTCCCTGGAACTCGTGTTTATCAGGAGATCGTCAAGGTAAGGGACCACATTGACCCCCTGGACCCGGAGCTGTAACATCCTTTCCACCATCACCTTTGTGAACACCCTCTGAGCTGTGGACAGGCCAAAGGGTAATGCCTGGAACTGGTAGTGATCGTTCAGCAGGGCAAACCTCAGTTAGGCCTGATGAGGAGGCCAAATCGGGATATGGAGATAGTAGTCCTTGATATCCAGGAATTCCTGTTCTTCCAGGCCTGTAATCACTGCTCTCAAAGATTCCATCTTGAACTTGAAAACTTTCAGGTAAGGGTTCAAGGACTTCAGAGTCATAATGGGTCTTACTTACCCGTCCGATTTCGGCACTACGAACAGATTGGAGTAGTAACCCTGTCCTTGTTGTTGTAGTGGTACTGGAACAAAGACCTGGGACTGAACCAGCTTGTTGGTGGCCAGCAGCAGCATATCACGCGTATGCTCCAAAGCTGGTAAGCTTGATTTGAAAAATCATTGCAGAGGAGCACCGTCGAATTCCAGCTTGTATCCGTGATAGATGAGGTCCCATACCCAGGCACCCTGGCAGGAACTTTCCCAGATGTGGCTAAAGTGACGCAACCGAGCTCCCACCTAGAGATCCCCTTGGGGTGGGCCGGCACAGTCATGCTGAAGCTTCAGTGGAAGCTGCACTGGTGCCCTGTTCCTGAGAGCCGGCAACGGCTGATTTCTTAGGCTTACCTCTGGTGGCTCTAGCTGCGTTGGAGGCCCCTTTGGCCCTAGATCGAAGTCTGGTGGACCGAAAGGACTGAGTAAACAGTCCCGGATAGGTACGTCTAGCTGGTGGGGCCCTTGAGGGAAGAAACATGGATTTTCCAGCAGTAACCTTAGAAATCCACGCGCCCAATTAGCCCCTGAAGAGCCATTCCCCTGTAAAGGGAAGGGATTCCACATTACGTTTGGATTCTGCGTCCGCAATCCACTGACGCAACCACATTGCCCTGCGTGCTGACACTGCCATAGCAGTAGTCCTAGCATTAATATTGCCAATCTCTTTGAGCGAGTCAGAGGACACGTGCCGCGTCCTGAATGTGTTTAAGGAGAGGCACTGTAGTAACCAGGGTCATATCCTCAGAGAAGCCCTCCTGAATTTGAGTAGCCCACGTATGACTAGCATGTGTAATCCAGCAACCTGCTATGACCGGAGTCACATTTAAATACAGAAAGGAGGATCACAAATTATATGTGATCTAAGGTGTGGTGATTACCTGCAGGAATAATCACCAATAATGTTTTCGAGTGAGTGTGTGTATATATATATATATATATATATATATATATATATATATGTGTGTATATATATATATATATATATATATATATATATATATATATATATATATATATATATATATATATATATATATATATATATATATATATATATATATATATATATATATATATATAGTCCATGGAAGGAGACGAAATAAATGCACTTTCTGCTTTGATTAACTTGGAAGTGAAAGTCTCTGAGTGCCGCCGTCTCTCTCCATCATATATATATATATATATATATATATATATATATATATATATATATATATATATATATATATATATATATATATATATATATATATATATATATATTTGTATTCTTTTCAGCCGAGATGCGACAACATGTTTGACAGGCAGTATCCTGCATTCGACCTCAATAGACCAGGCTGGGGGAGATCTGTAGACCATAAACTTTGCGATGACATGTGCAAGGACCAGACCAGAGGTTATAAATACTGATAAGGGGGAGATGGCCAGATCAATTACATGTTTAGATAACGGAGCCGAAACTTCCTGGCTAGTCATAAAGCTGTCCAGGGGTGACAAGGTACAAATCCTCCCAGACCTCATTCTCTTTGAAGGAGATTTCAATGCCTTTGGGCTACACCCCCTCCCCTTCTCCTGTGTTTCTTTCTATCACCAACAAAATGTAAACCTGGTGTAGGTGTTTTTTACAGCAGGAAAGTGGTTAAAAATCCCAAGGGAGGGGGCCTGATGAAGCTGGAGACTATGGGGTATATGCAATTGCGGTCGAATTCCCGAAATTGTCGAATTTCGGGTCATTTTCGACCCAAAAAAAAAAATCGCCTATGCAATTCAGTGCTTTCCGACCAAAAAACGGACTTTCAAAATTCGACTTTTTGAAATTCGACTTTTTGCAAATTCGACTTTTCTGCAATGATATAAGTGCTGCAATTCGACCAAAGCATATTCAATTCAAGTTTGGAAATTCGACAGCAGTGCTTTTAGACAGCAAATTCGTCATTTTCAATCCGCCACACTTTGGAGGGTGAAAACAAATAAAAAAAATTTAAACATGTTTTTTTTTGTGTTTTTTTTGGGGGGAATAGCAGATCTATTTATATTAGAAGGGATTAGGTACTTTTTTTTTTTTTTTTGGAGGCACAAATATTATTTATATATTTTTTAAAATATTATTATTATTATTTTTATTTTTTTTTATGCTGGAACGGTGAAATCAAAAAAAAAAATGGCATGGGGTCCCCCCTCCAAAGCATAACCAGCCTCGGGCTCTTCAAGCTGGTCCTGGTTCTAAAAATGCGGGGGGAAAATTGACAGGGGATCCCCCGTATTTTTAAAACCAGCACCGGGCTCTGCGCCTGGTGCTGGTGCCAAAAATACGGGGGACAAAAAGAGTAGGGGTCCCCCGTATTTTTAACACCAGCATCGGGCTCCACTAGCTGGACAGATAATGCCACAGCCGGGGGTCACTTTTATGCCGTGCCCTGCGGCCGTGGCATTAAATATCCAACTAGTCACCCCTGGCCGGGGTACCCTGGGGGAGTGGGGACCCCTTCAATCAAGGGGTCCCCCCCCCCCCAGCCACCCAAGGGCCAGGGGTGAAGCCCGAGGCTGTCCCCCCCCATCCAATGGGCTGCGGATGGGGGGGCTGATAGCCTTTTGTGATAATAAAAAGATATTGTTTTTTCCAGTAGTACTACAAGTCCCAGCAAGCCTCCCCCGCAAGCTGGTACTTGGAGAACCACAAGTACCAGCATGCGGGAGAAAAACGGGCCCGCTGGTACCTGTAGTACTACTGGGAAAAAAATACCCAAATAAAAATAAGAATTTACTTACCGATAATTCTATTTCTCGGAGTCCGTAGTGGATGCTGGGGTTCCTGAAAGGACCATGGGGAATAGCGGCTCCGCAGGAGACAGGGCACAAAAAGTAAAGCTTTAGGATCAGGTGGTGTGCACTGGCTCCTCCCCCTATGACCCTCCTCCAAGCCTCAGTTAGGATACTGTGCCCGGACGAGCGTACACAATAAGGAAGGATTTTGAATCCCGGGTAAGACTCATACCAGCCACACCAATCACACTGTACAACCTGTGATCTGAACCCAGTTAACAGTATGATAACAGCGGAGCCTCTGAAAAGATGGCTCACAACAATAATAACCCGATTTTTGTAACTATGTACAAGTATTGCAGATAATCCGCACTTGGGATGGGCGCCCAGCATCCACTACGGACTCCGAGAAATAGAATTATCGGTAAGTAAATTCTTATTTTCTCTATCGTCCTAGTGGATGCTGGGGTTCCTGAAAGGACCATGGGGATTATACCAAAGCTCCCAAACGGGCGGGAGAGTGCGGATGACTCTGCAGCACCGAATGAGAGAACTCCAGGTCCTCCTTAGCCAGGGTATCAAATTTGTAGGATTTTACAAACGTGTTTGCCCCTGACTAAGTAGCCGCTCTGCAAAGTTGTAAAGCCGAGACCCCTCGGGCAGCCGCCCAAGATGAGCCCACCTTCCTTGTGGAATGGGCATTTACATATTTTGGCTGTGGCAGGCCTGCCACAGAATGTGCAAGCTGAATTGTATTACACATCCAACTAGCAATAGTCTGCTTAGAAGCAAGAGCACCCAGTTTGTTGGGTGCATACAGGATAACAGCAAGTCAGTTTTCCTGACTCCAGCCGTCCTGGAACCTATATTTTCAGGGCCCTGACAACATCTAGCAACTTGGAGTCCTCCAAGTCCCTAGTAGGCGCAAGGCACCACAATAAGCTGGTTCAGGTGAAACACTGACACCACCTTAGGGAGAGAACTGGGGACGAGTCCGCAGCTCTGCCCTGTCCGAATGGACAAACAGATATGGGCTTTTTTGAGAAAAAAACCACCAATTTGACACTCGCCTGGCCCAGGCCAGGGCCAAGAGCATGGTCACTTTTCATGTGAGATGCTTCAAATCCACAGATTTGACTGGTTTTAAACCAATGTGATTTGAGGAATCCCAGAACTACGTTGAGATCCCACAGTGCCACTGGAGGCACAAAAGGGGGTTGTATATGCAATACTCCCTTGACAAACTTCTGGACTTCAGGAACTGAAGCCAATTCTTTCTGGAAGAAAATCGACAGGCCCGAAATTTGAACCTTAATGGACCCCAATTTGAGGCCCATAGACACTCCTGTTTGCAGGAAATGCAGGAATCGACCGAGTTGAAATTTCTTCGTGGGGCCTTCCTGGCCTCACACCACGCAACATATTTTCGCCCCATGTGGTGATAATGTTGTGCGGTCACCTCCTTCCTGGCTTTGACCAGGGTAGGAATGACCTCTTCCGGAATGCCTTTTTCCCTTAGGATCCGGCGTTCCACTGCCATGCCGTCAAACGCAGCAGCGGTAAGTCTTGGAACAGACATGGTACTTGCTGAAGCAAGTCCCTTCTTAGCGGCAGAGGCCATAAGTCCTCTGTGAGCATCTCTTGAAGTTCCGGGTACCAAGTCCTTCTTGGCCAATCCGGAGCCATGAGTATAGTTCTTACTCCTCTACGTCTTATAATTCTCAGTACCTTAGGTATGAGAAGCAGAGGAGGGAACACATACACCGACTGGTACACCCACGGTGTTACCAGAACGTCCACAGCTATTGCCTGAGGGTCTCTTGACCTGGCGCAATACCTGTCCCGTTTTTTGTTCAGACGGGACGCCATCATGTCCACCTTTGGTATTTCCCAACGGTTCACAATCATGTGGAAAAACTTCCCGATGAAGTTTCCACTCTCCCGGGTGGAGGTCGTGCCTGCTGAGGAAGTCTGCTTCCCAGTTTCCATTCCCGGAATGAAACACTGCTGACAGTGCTATCACATGATTTTCCGCCCAGCGAAAAGTCCTTGCAGTTTTTGCCATTGCCCTCCTGCTTCTTGTGCCGCCCTGTCTGTTTACGTGGGCGACTGCCGTGATGTTTTTCCCACTGGATCAATACCGGCTGACCTTGAAGCAGAGGTCTTGCTAAGCTTAGAGCATTATAAAATTACCCTTAGCTCCAGTATATTTATGTGGAGAAAAGTCTCCAGACTTGATCACACTCCCTGGAAATTTTTTCCTTGTGTGACTGCTCCCCAGCCTCTCGGGCTGGCCTCCGTGGTCACCAGCATCCAATCCTGAATGCCGAATCTGCGGCCCTCTAGAAGATGAGCACTCTGTAACCACCACAGGAGAGACACCCTTGTCCTTGGATATAGGGTTATCCGCTGATGCATCTGAAGATGCGATCCGGACCATTTGTCCAGCAGATCCCACTGAAAAGTTCTTGCGTGAAATCTGCCGAATGGAATTGCTTCGTAGGAAGCCTCTTTTCCTGGTTTTAGGAGGTTCCTGACTAGCTCGGATAACTCCCTGGCTTTCTCTTCCGGGAGAAACACCTTTTTCTGGACTGTGTCCAGAATCATCCCTAGGCACAGCAGACGTGTCGTCGGGAACAGCTGCGATTTTGGAATATTTAGAATCCACCCGTGCTGTTGTAGCAGTATCCGAGATAGTGCTACTCCGACCTCCAACTGTTCCCTGGACTTTGCCCTTATCAGGAGATAGTCCAAGTAAGGGATAATTAAGACGCCTTTTCTTTGAAGAAGAATCATCATTTCGGCCATTACCTTGGTAAAGACCCGGGGTGCCGTGGACAATCCAAACGGCAGCGTCTGAAACTGATAGTGACCGTTCTGTACCACGAACCTGAAGTACCCTTAGTGAGAAGGGCAAATTTGGGACATGGAGGTAAGCATCCCTGATGTCCCGGGACACTATATAGGCCCCTTCTTCCTGGTTCGTTATCACTGCTCTGAGTGACTCCATCTTGATTTGAACCTTTGTAAGTGTTCAAATTTTTTTAGATTTAGAATAGGTCTCACCTAGCCTTCTGGCTTCAGTACCACAATATAGTGTGGAATAATACCCCTTTCCTTGTTGTAGGAGGGGTAATTTGATTATCACCTGCTGGGAATACAGCTTGTGAATTGTTTCCCATACTGCCTCCTTGTCGGAGGGAGACCTTGGTAAAGCAGACTTCAGGAGCCTGCGAGGGGGAAACGTCTCGACATTCCAATCTGTACCCCTGGGATGCTACTTGTAGGATCCAGGGGTCCTGTACGGTCCCAGCGTCATGCTGAGAGCTTGGCAGAAGCGGTGGAAGGCTTCTGTTCCTGGGAATGGGCTGCCTGCTGCAGTCTTCTTCCCTTTCCTCTATCCCTGGGCAGATATGACTCTTATAGGGACGAAAGGACTGAGGCTGAAAAGACGGTGTCTTTTTCTGCAGAGATGTGACTTAGGGTAAAAACGGTGGATTTTCCAGCAGTTGCCGTGGCCACCAGGTCCGATGGACCGACCCCAAATAACTCCTCTTCCTTTATACGGCAATACACCTTTGTGCCGTTTGGAATCTGCATCACCTGACCACTGTCGTGTCCATAAACATCTTGTGGCAGATATGGACATCGCACTTACTCTTGATGCCAGAGTGCAAATATCCCTCTGTGCATCTCGTATATATAGAAATGCATCCTTTAAATGCTCTATAGTCAATAAAATACTGTCCCTGTCAAGGGTATCAATATTTTTAGTCAGGGAATCCGACCAAGCCACCCCAGCTCTGCACATCCAGGCTGAGGCGATCGCTGGTCGCAGTATAACACCAGTATGTGTGTATATACTTTTTATGATATTTTCCAGCCTCCTGTCAGCTGGCTCCTTGAGGACGGCCCTATCTATAGACGGTACCGCCACTTGTTTTGATAAGCGTGTGAGCGCCTTATCCACCCTAAGGGGTGTTTCTCCTTTAATTTATCTGATTCAGGAAAAACTACAGGTAGTTTTTTCACATCCCACATAATACCCTCTTTTGTGGTACTTGTAGTATCAGAAATATGTAACACCTCCTTCATTGCCCTTAACATGTAACGTGTGGCCCTAAAGGGAAATACGTTTGTTTCTTCACCGTCGACACTGAAATCAGTGTCCGTGTCTGTGTCTGTCGACCGACTGAGGTAAAAGGACGTTTTAACGCCCCTGACGGTGTTTGAGACGCCTGGACAGGTACTAATTTGTTTGCCAGCCGTCTCATGTCGCCAACCGACCTTGCAGCGTGTTGACATTATCACGTAATTCCATAAATAAGCCATCCATTCCGGTGTCGACTCCCTAGAGAGTGACATCACCATTACAGGCAATTTGCTCCGCCTCCTCACCAACATCGTCCTCATACATGTCGACACACACGTACCGACATATAGCACACACACACAGGGAATGCTCTGATAGAGGACAGGACCCCACTAGCCCCTTGGGGAGACAGAGGGAGAGTTTGCCAGCACACACCAAAGCGCTATATTTTACAGGGATAGCCTTATAATAAGTGCTCCCTTATAGCTGCTTTTATAAAATCACAATTTCGCCAAATTTTGCCCCCCCTCTCTTGATTTAACCCTGTTTCTGTAGTGCAGTGCAGGGGAGAGCCTGGGAGCCTTCCTGACCAGCGGAACTGTGTGAGGAAATGGCGCTGTGTGCTGAGGAGATAGGCCCCGCCCCCTTTTCGGCGGGCTCGTCTCCCGCTTAAAAATGGATTCTGGCAGGGGTTAAATATCTCCATATAGCCCCGGAGGCTATATGTGAGGTATTTTTTGCCAAAAAAAGGATTTTCATTGCTGCCCAGGGCGCCCCCCCCCCCAGCGCCCTGCACCCTCAGTGACTGCCGTGTGAAATGTGCTGAGAGCAATGGCGCACAGCTGCAGTGCTGTGCGCTACCTTAAGAAGACTGAGGAGTCTTCTGCCGCCGATTCTGGACCTTCTTCTCTTTTCAGCATCTGCAAGGGGGCCGGCGGCGAGGCTCCGGTGACCATCCAGGCTGTACCTGTGATCGTCCCTCTGGAGCTAATGTCCAGTAGCCAAAGAAGCCAATCCATCCTGCACGCAGGTGAGTTCACTTCTTCTCCCCTAAGTCCCTCGATGCAGTGATCCTGTTGCCAGCAGGACTCACTGTAAAATAAAAAACCTAAGCTAAACTTTTCTAAGCAGCTCTTTAGGAGAGCCACCTAGATTGCACCCTTCTCGGCCGGGCACAAAAACCTAACTGAGGCTTGGAGGAGGGTCATAGGGGGAGGAGCCAGTGCACACCACCTGATCCTAAAGCTTTACTTTTTGTGCCCTGTCTCCTGCGGAGCCGCTATTCCCCATGGTCCTTTCAGGAACCCCAGCATCCACTAGGACGATAGAGAAAACAGGACACACACACCGTCGACAGTAAAACTTTATTTCATACGTCGACACACACATACTTACCTATGTTCACACGCCGACATCGGTCCTCTTCTCCATGTAGAATCCACGGATACCTGAAAAGAAAAGATCAATATACTCACCTCAGCCATGGTCCAGAGATAAATCCACGTACTTGGCAAAAAAACAAACCGAACACCCGCTCCATGCCGGACTGAAAGGGGTCCCATGCTGACACATGGGACACCTTTCCACGAATGAGACCTGTCAGTGACAGCTGTCACAGAAAGGTCTCTAAGCCAATCAGGAAGCGCAACTTCGTTGCGCTCACCTGATTGGCTGTGCGCTGTCTGTACTGTGACAGCACATCGCAAAGCCGCTCCATTACTTTCAATGGAGGGAACTTAGCGGCTAGCGGTAAGGTCACCCGCCGGTCAGCGGCTGACCGGCGGGTGACCCCACCGCTACCCGCAAAGTTCCCACCATTGAAAGTAATGGAGCGGCTTTGCGATGTGCTGTCACAGTACAGACAGCGCACAGCCAATCAGGTGAGCGCCACGGAAGTAGCGCTTCCTGATTGGCTGAAGGGACGTCAGTGACAGGAGTCACGTGATGTCCCGGCATTCGGGAGAAAGGGGTCTGATGTGAAAGCATTGGACCCCTTTCTAGTCCGGTATGGAGCGGGTTTTTGCGTTTTTTTTTTTTTTAAACAAGTACGTGGATTTTACTCTCTGGACGTGGATTTATCTCTGGACGCTGGAAGGTGAGTATAATTTTTTCACAGGTACCCTCGGATCGTCGGAGACCGTGGCAGTCGGCGTGTCAACATAGGTAAGTATGTGTGTGTCGGTAGTGTGTAATAAAGTTTTACTATCAAGGTGTGTGTGTCCTGTTTTTATTTGGGTATTTTTTTCCCAGTAGTACTACAGGTACCAGCGGACCCGTTTTTCTCCCGCATGCTGGTACTTGTGGTTCTCCAAGTACCAGCTTGCGGGGGAGGCTTGCTGGGACTTGTAGTACTGCTGGAAAAAACAATATCTTTTTATTATCACAAAAGGCTATCAGCCCCCCCATCCGCAGCCCATTGGATGGGGGGGGACAGCCTCGGGCTTCACCCCTGGCCCTTGGGTGGCTGGGGGGGGGGGCCCCTTGATTGAAGGGGTCCCCACTCCCCCAGGGTACCCCGGCCAGGGGTGACTAGTTGGATATTTAATGCCACGGCCGCAGGGCACGGCATAAAAGTGACCCCCGGCTGTGGCATTATCTGTCCAGCTAGTGGAGCCCGATGCTGGTGTTAAAAATACGGGGGACCCCTACTCTTTTTGTCCCCCGTATTTTTGGCACCAGCACCAGGCGCAGAGCCCGGTGCTGGTTTTAAAAATACGGGGGATCCCTGGCCAATTTTTCCCCTGCATTTTTAGAACCAGGACCAGCTCGATGAGCCCGAGGCTGGTTATGCTTTGGAGGGGGGACCCCACGCCATTTTTTTTCGGGTTTTTCACGTTTTTTTTACCGTTTTTTAAAATCGCGGCAAAATCCGCCAATTTTCGCCCGCGACTCTGGCGAATCCGTTTTTCATTGAATATGGTGAATTCCGGAAGCCACCTTCCGGGATTCACCTGTCGAATTGAGTCGAATTAAAAAACGGCGAAAATTGCCGCGAATTCGACCGCAATTGCATATACCCCTATATCTGTCCCACTCATGAAAATAGAAGTTGTGATCTCTTGGGGACAGCTAGTATGCTGGAGATGACCTGAGTTATTCTGTGAAGCCCCCACGGCAGAAATCTAAAATTCGCTTGCGTAAGTGAGTAGGGTTTCTGTAAGTTTTATTTCCTTTTCATTTATTGAGATTGCTGTATTCTGTGTGTTTTTAAAATATTCTTAATAATCTTTGTAACCTTTTTCTAACCAAAAGCTCTGAAGTATTCTTGAAATTAAAATCCTAATTTTAGTTCTGATTTCTGTTGTTCTTATGAACTCAACGCCTGTGTGGCTCACGCCTAACTATTTTTCTAAGTATTGCAGTGTGTGTGTGACAGGTAAAGCTAAAGACGCCTGCAACGTCCGTAATACGTTGAAAAGTCTTTGCTGGTGGCAGCTGAAAGCATTTAAGTAATCCCGTGTGTCAAAAGTGACCCCATACGTCGCATGTGGCAGTTCTCAAATTGGAGTATTTGTGGAGTTGGCCGACAGCGTCGTCACAACCGGTCTCCGAGATATACCTGCAGCTGTTTAGGCAGATTTCAGAATGGTCTCAATCTTCCTATCCCCGGGGTTCTTCATGGTAAAGGAGCCCGGCGCAGGGAGTACCGCCTTCTTAGAGAGGCGAGAGACAGACTTCTGCAGCCGGGGATTCTTCCCAGAATTTTCTGCCTTCAGGTGCAAAAGGGAAAGTATGAAAAAAACCTTTTGACACCTGATATTTCTTATCTGGATTTTTCCAGGCTAACTTAAATAAGTCATCTAATTCTTTAGAATCAGCGATGGTGACACTCTGTTTTGTGTGAGGAAAAACGACTGCTGTGTTGCAGTGTCCTCTAGAGGGAGTTTTAACACATCCTGTATAGCCAGAATGAGGGATTCAATACCCGGTGTAGGAGTGGAGTCCCCACTTACAGGGTCTACATCGACCCCATCCTCCTATATATCATCATCAGAGTCTAATAGTAATGCAGGTAATGCACATTTTTGTGGACCTGCAGCAGAGAGGGGGGAATGGGGAACATCAGCCCTAGCAGCTAAATTTGCAACAGCCTGCTGCAATTCTTGCATTTTATGGGCATCTGCAGTGAGCCGAGATGACACATCAGACATCATAGTTTTGATGGCACCGAGCCAGGGAGGCTCCTGATCCTCCCCAACCGTCTCCTCAATGTTTTGTGAGGAATGACTACATTGTTCACAAGAAATGGAGCCAGAATAAAGTGGGGAGGACCTGGTGTTACACACACTGCATAACTTGTGTTTTACCATGATGAAAGTAATACACCAACATATACATACAATACAGACAATATAATGCAAGCCTGCTTCACTGTATGTGAGAGGAGACAGAGAGAAGGCACCAGCACACCCAAGCTATAAAGCCTCAGTGAGGCTGCTAGCTGCAACTCAGTGAAACACTGCATTTACATATCTAACTTCCTTAATGGGATGTAGGAATGTGCACAATAGCGGCTCTCCCGAGTAAAGGTGGGTACACACTAATAGATATATCTGGAGGTCAATTGATCTGCAGATATATCTATGGACGGTTTGGGCAGTGTGCTGTGCATACACACTGCCCGATCCGTCGGGGACGGACGTCATGAACTGGGCGGGCGTGTACACACGCCCGCTCAGTTCAGCTGTCAATCCCCGCCGGCTGCCGCAGCATGTGTACGGGCGACCAGATGGTCGCCCGTACACACACAGCGATGTGCCAATATATCGGTAGATATATTGGCAGTCGGCTGTGCTGCGGAGCCAACGCGATAGTTCTGTGAACGACGGAGTTTACAGACATATCGCCCGTACACACTGGCCGACGGACCCACGATATACTGGCCGTTCAATAGAACGGCCGATATATCGGCCAGTGTGTACCCACCTTTACACCCTGTACCAGTGATAGAGCGTGTCCCAGCGTCTGGAGGAGCTGTGTGAGACTGCTGCTGCTGTGCAGAGGAAGGCACCAAAATGCAGCTGAGCACACTGAGGTAGCTCCGCCCCCCCCCCCCAATAGCGCCAGAGCTACGGATAGCTTTATACTGGCAAAGTCTCCCAAAAGTGTTTACGACGTCACACAAGTGTTAGGTTAAGCCACCGCTAGCCAGTTTACACAGGGTGCTTTAGCGGGTCACCCCCAGGAGGGTTCCGTATGCCTCCCCTGCGTGTCAGCTGCTAATTGAACCAGGGGACCCCCCCCCCTAGCGGGGCCCCCCGGTCTGGACTCGACACGGTTGTCACCTTCAGGTTTAAGTTAGGGGTGTGCGGCGATTGCTACAGCTAAGGTGCAGTGCCCTGCTGAACAAACAACCTCTCAGGACAGTGGTCCTGCAGCGGGGAAGCGGCTCGGACACCTCACCTAACTCCCATGGCGCAGGTATGCTGTTGCCCAAACAGCAAACCGAAAATAATAAAAGTTTGAAAGAAAACTGAAGAAAACTCTGGAGCTTGCAGAGTGTGCATCCTCTCCTGAGGGCACTTTTTTTTTTAAACTGCCGGTGGGAGGGGAGGAGCCAGCACACCCAGTTGAAGAAAATTAAAGTGCACTGGCTCCTTGGGACCCAGTCTATACCCCATCGTACTAATGTGTCCCCAATATACCTTATGGATGCTAGAGAAAAATACTTTGTGCCCATTTCAATGAGCAACAGAAGTGTTGAATAGGATTAAAGTTCCCAGTTCATAAAATAAACTGAATCTAGATATATGAAAGGCAAAAAAGGAGATCGTCTAATCACAAATCTCTTAAACCACAAGGCCTACAATCTTGAAACTTTGCAGGTAGCTTCTCCTTGGGTCCAAGGTACTTGCTAAGAACCGGTTTTAAAAAGGTCACTGTTCATCCACAGAAATCACCAGTTATATAGTGGAAGGAGCAGGGTCCCCAGCAGCAGAAAATAAGAATTTACTTACCGATAATTCTATTTCTCGGAGTCCGTAGTGGATGCTGGGGTTCCTGAAAGGACCATGGGGAATAGCGGCTCCGCAGGAGACAGGGCACAAAAAGTAAAGCTTTATGATCAGGTGGTGTACTGGCTCCTCCCCCTATGACCCTCCTCCAAGCCTCAGTTAGGATACTGTGCCCGGACGAGCGTACACAATAAGGAAGGATTTATGAATCCCGGGTAAGACTCATACCAGCCACACCAATCACACCGTACAACCTGTGATCTAAACCCAGTTAACAGTATGATAACAGAGGAGCCTCTGAAAGATGGCTCCCTACAACAATAACCCGATTTAGGTAACAATAACTATGTACAATTATTGCAGATAATCCGCACTTGGGATGGGCGCCCAGCATCCACTACGGACTCCGAGAAATAGAATTATTGGTAAGTAAATTCTTATTTTCTCTATCGTCCTAGTGGATGCTGGGGTTCCTGAAAGGACCATGGGGATTATACCAAAGCTCCCAAACGGGCGGGAGAGTGCGGATGACTCTGCAGCACCGAATGAGAGAACTCCAGGTCCTCCTTAGCCAGGGTATCAAATTTGTAGAATTTTACAAACGTGTTCTCCCCCGACCACGTAGCCGCTCGGCAGAGTTGTAATGCCGAGACCCCTCGGGCAGCCGCCCAAGAAGAACCCACCTTCCTTGTGGAGTGGGCATTTACCGATTTTGGCTGTGGCAGGCCTGCCACAGAATGTGCAAGCTGAATCGGACTACAAATCCAGCGAGCAATAGTCTGCTTAGACGCAGGAGCGCCCAACTTGTTGGGAGCATATAGTATAAACAGTGAGTCAGATTTCCTGACTCCAGCTGTCCTTGAAATGTATATTTTTAAAGCTCTGACAACGTCCAACAACTTGGAGTCCTCCAAGTCGCTTGTAGCCGCAGGCACAACAATAGGCTGGTTCAGATGAAATGCTGACACCACCTTAGGGAGAAAATGCGGACGAGTCCGCAGTTCTGCCCTGTCCGAATGGAAAATCAGATATGGGCTTTTGTAAGATAAAGCTGCCAGTTCTGACACTCTCCTGGCCGAAGCCAGGGCTAGTAGCATGGTCACTTTCCATGTGAGATATTTCAAATCCACATTTTTTAGTGGTTCAAACCAATGAGATTTGAGAAAGTCCAAAACAACATTGAGATCCCACGGTGCCACTGGAGGCACCACAGGGGGCTGTATATGCAGTACTCCCTTAACAAAAGTCTGGACTTCAGGAACTGAAGCCAATTCTTTCTGAAAGAAAATCGACAGGGCCGAAATTTGAACCTTAATAGATCCCAATTTGAGACCCATAGACAATCCTGATTGCAGGAAATGTAGGAATCGACCCAGTTGAAATTCCTCCGTCGGAGCACTCCGATCCTCGCACCAGGCAACATATTTTCGCCAAATGCGGTGATAATGTTGCGCGGTTACTTCCTTCCTTGCTTTAATCAAGGTAGGAATGACTTCTTCCGGAAAGCCTTTTCCCTTTAGGATCCGGCGTTCAACCGCCATGCCGTCAAACGCAGCCGCGGTAAGTCTTGAAACAGACAGGGACCCTGCTGAAGCAGGTCCCTTCTCAGAGGTAGAGGCCACGGATCCTCCGTGATCATCTCTTGAAGTTCCGGGTACCAAGTCCTTCTTGGCCAATCCGGAGCCACTAGTATCGTTCTTACGCCTCTTTGCCGTATAATTCTCAATACTTTTGGTATGAGAGGCAGAGGAGGAAACACATACACCGACTGGTACACCCAAGGCGTTACCAGCGCGTCCACAGCTATTGCCTGCGGATCTCTTGACCTGGCGCAATACCTGTCCAGTTTTTTGTTGAGGCGAGACGCCATCATGTCCACCATTGGTCTTTCCCAACGGGTTACAAGCATGTGGAAAACTTCTGGATGAAGTCCCCACTCTCCCGGGTGAAGGTCGTGTCTGCTGAGGAAGTCTGCTTCCCAGTTGTCCACTCCCGGGATGAACACTGCTGACAGTGCTATCACATGATTCTCCGCCCAGCGAAGAATCCTTGCAGCTTCTGCCATTGCACTCCTGCTTCTTGTGCCGCCCTGTCTGTTTACATGGGCGACTGCCGTGATGTTGTCCGACTGGATCAACACCGGTTTTCCTTGAAGCAGAGGTTCTGCCTGGCTTAGAGCATTGTAGATTGCTCTTAGTTCCAGAATGTTTATGTGAAGAGACGTTTCCAGGCTCGACCACACGCCCTGGAAGTTTCTTCCTTGTGTGACTGCTCCCCAGCCTCTCAGGCTGGCGTCCGTGGTCACCAGGATCCAATCCTGTATGCCGAATCTGCGGCCCTCCAATAGATGAGCACTCTGCAACCACCACAGAAGAGATACCCTTGTCCTTGGAGACAGGGTTATCCGCTGGTGCATCTGAAGATGCGACCCTGACCATTTGTCCAGCAGATCCCTCTGGAAAACTCTTGCGTGGAATCTGCCGAATGGAATTGCTTCGTAAGAAGCCACCATTTTTCCCAGGACTCTTGTGCATTGATGTACAGATACCTTTCCTGGTTTTAGGAGGTTCCTGACAAGCTCGGATAACTCCTTGGCTTTTTCCTCCGGGAGAAAAACCTTTTTCTGAACCGTGTCCAGAATCATCCCTAGGAACAGCAGACGTGTTGTCGGAATTAACTGGGATTTTGGAATATTCAGAATCCACCCGTGCTGCTTTAGCACTTCTTGAGACAGTGCTAGTCCCATCTCTAGCTGTTCTCTGGACCTTGCCCTTATTAGGAGATCGTCCAAGTATGGGATAATTAATACGCCTTTTCTTCGAAGAAGAATCATCATCTCGGCCATTACCTTGGTAAAGACCCGAGGTGCCGTGGACAATCCAAACGGCAGCGTCTGAAACTGATAGTGACAGTTCTGTACGACGAACCTGAGGTACCCCTGGTGTGAGGGGTAAATTGGAACGTGGAGATACGCATCCTTGATGTCCAAGGATACCATAAAGTCCCCTTCTTCCAGGTTCGCTATCACCGCTCTGAGTGACTCCATCTTGAACTTGAACTTTTTTATGTACAGGTTCAAGGATTTCAGATTTAGAATAGGTCTTACCGAGCCATCCGGCTTCGGTACCACAAATAGAGTGGAATAATACCCCTTTCCTTGTTGTAAAAGGGGTACCTTGACTATCACCTGCTGAGAGTACAGCTTGTGAATGGCTTCCAAGACCTTCACCCTGTCGGAGGGGGACGTTGGTAAAGCAGACTTCAGGAAACGGCGAGGTGGAGACGTCTCTAGTTCCAACCTGTAACCCTGAGATATTATCTGCAGGATCCAGGGATCCACCTGCGAGTGAGCCCACTGCGCGCTGAAATTCTTGAGACGACCCCCCACCGCCCCCGAGTCCGCTTGAGAAGCCCCAGCGTCATGCTGAGGCTTTTGTAGAAGCGGGGGAGGGCTTCTGTTCCTGGGAAGGAGCTGCCTGTTGCAGTCTCTTCCCCTTTCCTCTGCCTCGTGGCAGATATGAATATCCCTTTGCTCTCTTGTTTTTAAAGGAACGAAAGGGCTGCGGCTGAAAAGTCGGTGTCTTTTTCTGTTGGGGAGTGACTTGAGGTAAAAAGGTGGATTTCCCGGCTGTAGCCGTGGCCACCAAATCCGATAGACCAACACCAAATAACTCCTCCCCTTTATACGGCAAAACTTCCATATGCCGTTTTGAGTCCGCATCACCTGACCACTGTCGCGTCCATAAACTTCTTCTGGCCGAAATGGACATAGCACTTACCCGTGATGCCAGTGTGCAAATATCCCTCTGTGCATCACGCATATAAAGAAACGCATCCTTTATTTGCTCTAAAGACAGTAAAACATTGTCCCTATCCAGGGCATCAATATTTTCAATCAGGGACTCTGACCAAGCTACCCCAGCACTGCACATCCAGGCTGTCGCTATAGCTGGTCGTAGTATAACACCTGTATGTGTGTATATATACTTTTTTGGATATTTTCCATCCTCCTATCTGCTGGATCTTTAAGTGCGGCCGTCTCAGGAGAGGGTAACGCCACTTGTTTTGATAAGCGTGTGAGCGCCTTGTCCACCCTAGGAGGTGTTTCCCAGCGCGCCCTAACCTCTGGCGGGAAAGGGTATAAAGCCAATAACTTCTTTGAAATTAGCAGTTTTTTATCGGGGGCAACCCACGCTTCATCACACACCTCATTTAATTCATCTGATTCAGGAAAAACTATAGGTAGTTTTTTCACACCCCACATAATACCCTGTTTTGTGGTACCTGTAGTATCAGCAATATGTAACGCCTCCTTCATTGCCAAAATCATATAACGTGTGGCCCTACTGGAAAATACGGTTGATTCGTCACCGTCGCCACTGGAATCAGTGCCTGTGTCTGGGTCCGTGTCGACCGACTGAGGTAACGGGCGTTTTACAGCCCCTGACGGTGTTTGAGGCGCCTGGACAGGTGCTGATTGATTGTCCGGCCGTCTCATGTCGTCAAACGACTGCTTTAGCGTGTTGACACTATCCCGTAATTCCATAAATAAAGCCATCCATTCTGGTGTCGACTCCCTAGGGGGTGACATCCCCATATTTGGCAATTGCTCCGCCTCCACACCAATATCGTCCTCATACATGTCGACACACACGTACCGACACAGCAGACACACAGGGAATGCTCTTAAAGAAGACAGGACCCCACTAGCCCTTTGGGGAGACAGAGGGAGAGTTTGCCAGCACACACCAAAAGCGCTATATATGACAGGGATAGCCTTATAATAAGTGCTCCCTATATAGCTGCTTTAATATATATAATTTTGCCACAATTTTGCCCCCCCTCTCTTGTTTTACCCTGTTTCTGTAGTGCAGTGCAGGGGAGAGCCTGGGAGCCTTCCTGACCAGCGGAGCTGTGTGAGGAAAATGGCGCTGTGTGCTGAGGAGATAGGCCCCGCCCCCTTTTCGGCGGGCTCGTCTCCCGCTCTTTAACGGATTCTGGCAGGGGTTAAATATCTCCATATAGCCCCCGGAGGCTATATGTGAGGTATTTTATGCCAAAAAATAGGTTTACATTGCTTCCCAGGGCGCCCCCCCCCAGCGCCCTGCACCCTCAGTGACTGCCGTGTGAAGTGTGCTGAGAGCAATGGCGCACAGCTGCAGTGCTGTGCGCTACCTTAAGAAGACTGAGGAGTCTTCTGCCGCCGATTCTGGACCTTCTTCTCTTTTCAGCATCTGCAAGGGGGCCGGCGGCGAGGCTCCGGTGACCATCCAGGCTGTACCTGTGATCGTCCCTCTGGAGCTAATGTCCAGTAGCCAAAGAAGCCAATCCATCCTGCACGCAGGTGAGTTCACTTCTTCTCCCCTAAGTCCCTCGTTGCAGTGATCCTGTTGCCAGCAGGACTCACTGTAAAATAAAAAACCTAAGCTAAACTTTTCTAAGCAGCTCTTTAGGAGAGCCACCTAGATTGCACCCTTCTCGGCCGGGCACAAAAACCTAACTGAGGCTTGGAGGAGGGTCATAGGGGGAGGAGCCAGTACACACCACCTGATCATAAAGCTTTACTTTTTGTGCCCTGTCTCCTGCGGAGCCGCTATTCCCCATGGTCCTTTCAGGAACCCCAGCATCCACTAGGACGATAGAGAAAGTTTATTTAGGAGATGCATAACATGTCAGGCAGGACAGGGCTGCATGTGACAGTGGCAGTGACGATGTCAGGAGGGGAATGGAGGTAGCACGAACCCACACACAGAAAGTTATATTGTGGAAGTAGCAGGGTCCCCCAGCAGCACAGAGTATATCAGGAGATGCATAATGTGCTGCGCTGTAAAAGAAACTGTAAATAAATAGATAATTTCACAGGAGCACAGACATGATATGAGGAGGGGAATAGAGGCAGCAGGAAGCCACAGACAGAGTTGTATAGTAAGAGGAGCAGGGTCCCTTGGGGGACCAAAAAGGAATCCGGACACTACACAAAGTGGGTCAGGGAAGCAAGATATGCCTATATACTAGATCTCCAACGTAAATTAACGAGCAACTATAATTCTAATTTACCATCCTCATCCTGTAGCAAAGCACAGGTATTCAGCTAGTGCTTAATATATTTGATTTGTAAGGCTCCCCAGCACCACAGGAATTCTTTATAACAAAGACAAAAGAGGGTAGAGGAGTTAAAAATATTTCAGGCAGCTGCCCCCTTGGTTCCATAAATGTATTCCTATTCCGCCCCACCCATTGAAACCATTACTCAAGACAAATATTTTACATTTTCAGTTGAAGTTTTTATAGCTTACATTATATGCACAATGTGCATACTGTACATCTTTCTTTTCTTGATTTTATGTTGCTGAAAACTTGTTTACTATAGAGCATGAGTGGACATTTATTCAGTTTTGGAGTCACTTAGTAAGTTTTTGTAAACTGTTCAGGGCTACAAATAAAATAATTTGTATTTATAATAGCCATCAATCAAATGGTCATGGCATTTGTTGCACCTAGCTGTTTTCAGAAGGTACTATATAATTAGAAATATGAATGCTAACACCAGAAGGAAAGTGAGACTTAACGGCTACCATTTAATAGCATGGTACAAAATGCTAAAATATCAGACTTTAGCTTATAACAGTCTAATATACTAATTAATTAACAAAAATCCTTAAATGTTAAAAAATGTTATACTAATCATATTTGTTTTTCCCCATTATGTAAAGTATAATGATTTATTATTTTTTTTTACTCCAGCCACTGGCCATAATAAAATAAGATTTTACTCACCGGTAAATCTATTTCTCGTAGTCCGTAGTGGATGCTGGGTACTCCGTAAGGACCATGGGGAATAGACGGGCTCCGCAGGAGACTGGGCACTCTAAAGAAAAGATTAGGTACTATATCTGGTGTGCACTGGCTCCTCCCTCTATGCCCTTCCTCCAGACCTCAGTTAGGGAAACTGTGCCCGGAAGAGCTGACATTACTAGGAAAGGATTTGGAATCCAGGGTAAGACTCATACCAGCCACACCAATCACACCGTACAACTTGTGATAATTATACCCAGTTAACAGTATGAACAACAACTGAGCCTCATTAAACTGATGGCTCAGAACAAAAAAAACCCTATAGTTAAGCAATAACTATATACAAGTATTGCAGAATTCCGCACTTGGGACGGGCTCCCAGCATCCACTACGGACTACGAGAAATAGATTTACCGGTGAGTAAAAGCTTATTTTCTCTGACGTCCTAGTGGATGCTGGGTACTCCGTAAGGACCATGGGGATTATACCAAAGCTCCCAAACGGGCGGGAGAGTGCGGATGACTCTGCAGCACCGAATGAGCAAACTCAAGGTCCTCCTCAGCCAGGGTATCAAACTTGTAGAATTTTGCAAATGTGTTTGATCCCGACCAGGTAGCAGCTCGGCAAAGTTGTAAAGCCGAGACCCCTCGGGCAGCCGCCCAAGAAGAGCCTACCTTCCTCGTGAAATGGGCTTTGACTGATTTAGGATGCGGCAGTCCAGCCGCAGAATGTGCAAGTTGAATCGTGCAACAGATCCAGCGAGCAATAGTCTGCTTTGAAGCAGGAGCACCCAGCTTGTTGGGTGCATGCAGGATAAATAGCGAGTCAGTTTTTCTGACTCTAGCCGTCCTGGAAACATAGATTTTCAGGGCCCGGACTACATCCAGCAACTTGGAAGCCTCCAAGTCCCAAGTAGCCGCAGGCACCACAATAGGTTGGTTCAAATGGAACACTGATACCACCGAAGGGAGAAAATGGGGACGAGTCCTCAATTCTGCCCTGTCCATATGGAAGATCAGATAGGGGCTTTTGCATGACAAAGCCGCCAATTCTGACACACGCCTAGCCGAAGCCAAGGCCAAAAGCATGACCACTTTCCACGTGAGATATTTCAACTCCACGGTCTGAAGTGGCTCAAACCAATGTGATTTTAGGAAATCCAACACAACGTTGAGATCCCAAGGTGCCACTGGGGGCACAAAAGGGGGCTGAATATGCAGCACTCCCTTAACAAACGTCTGAACTTCAGGCAGTGAAGCCAGTTCTTTTTGAAAGAAAATAGACAGGGCCGAAATCTGGACTTTAATGGATCCCAATTTTAGGCCCATAGTCACTCCTAACTGTAGGAAGTGCAGAAAACGACCCAGCTGAAATTCTTCTGTTGGGGCCTGCATAGCCTCACACCAAGCAACATATTTTCGCCATATGCGGTGATAATGTTTTGCTGTCGCATCCTTCCTAGCTTTTATCAGCGTAGGAATGACTTCAACCGGAATGCACTTTTCCATCAGGATCCGGCGTTCAACCGCCATGCCGTCAAACGCAGCCGCGGTAAGTCTTGGAACAGACAGGGCCCCTGCTGTAGCAGGTCCTGTCTGAGAGGCAGAGGCCAAGGGTCCTCTGAGATCATTTCTTGTAGTTCCGGGTACCAAGTCCTTCTTGGCCAATCAGGAACGATGAGTATAGTTCTTACTCCTCTCTTTCTTATTATCCTCAGTACCTTTGGTATGAGAGGAAGAGGAGGGAACACGTAAACCGACTGGTACACCCACGGTGTCACTAGAGCGTCCACAGCTATCGCCTGAGGGTCCCTTGACCTGGCGCAATATCTTTTTAGCTTTTTGTTGAGGCGGGACGCCATCATGTCCACCTGTGGCCTTTCCCAACGATTTACAATCAGCTGGAAGACTTCTTGATGAAGTCCCCACTCTCCCGGGTGGAGGTCGTGTCTGCTGAGGAAGTCTGCTTCCCAGTTGTCGACCCCCGGAATGAACACTGCTGACAGTGCCTGCACGTGATTCTCCGCCCAACGAAGAATCCTGGTGGCTTCTGCCATCGCCACCCTGCTTCTTGTGCCGCCCTGTCGGTTGACATGGGCCACTGCAGTGATGTTGTCTGACTGAATCAGCACTGGTTGGTCTCGAAGCAGAGGCTCCGCTTGGCTTAGGGCGTTGTATATGGCCCTTAGTTCTAGGATATTTATGTGCAGACAAGTCTCCTGACTTGACCACAGCCCTTGGAAGTTTCTTCCCTGAGTGACTGCCCCCCAACCTCGGAGGCTTTCATCCGTGGTCACTAGGACCCAGTCCTGTATGCCGAACCTGCGGCCCTCGAGGAGGTGAGCCCTCTGCAGCCACCACAGAAGAGACACCCTGGCCCTGGGGGCCAGGGTGATCAGCCGATGCATCTGAAGATGCGATCCGGACCACTTGTCCAACAGATCCCACTGAAAAATCCTGGCATGGAACCTGCCGAAGGGAATGGCTTCGTATGACGCCACCATCTTTCCCAGGACTCGCGTGCAGTGATGCACAGACACCTGTTTTGGTTTCAGGAGGTCCCTGACCAGAGTCACGAGCTCCTGAGCCTTCTCCTCCGGGAGAAACACCATCTTCTGGCCTGTATCCAGAATCATGCCCAGGAAGGGCAGACGCTTCGTAGGGATCAGCTGCGACTTTGGAATATTAAGAATCCAGCCGTGCTGCCGCAACACTTCCTGAGAGTGTGCTACGCTGATCAGTAATTGCTCCCTGGACCTCGCCTTTATGAGGAGATAGTCCAAGTATGGGATAATTGTAACTCCTTGCTTCCGAAGGAGCACCATCATCTCCGCCATCACCTTGGTAAATATTCTCAGTGCCGTGGACAGGCCAAACGGCAGCGTCTGGAATTGGTAATGACAGTCCTGTACCACAAACCTGAGGTACTCTTGATGAGGCGGATAAATGGGGACATGCAAGTAAGCATCCTTGATGTCCAGAGACACCATGAAATCCCCCTCTTCCAGACTTGCAATGACCGCTCTGAGCGATTCCATTTTGAACTTGAATTTCCTCAGATAAATAAGAATTTACTTACCGATAATTCTATTTCTCATAGTCCGTAGTGGATGCTGGGGACTCCGTCAGGACCATGGGGAATAGCGGCTCCGCAGGAGACAGGGCACAAAAGCAAGCTTTTAGGATCACATGGTGTGTACTGGCTCCTCCCCCTATGACCCTCCTCCAAGCCTCAGTTAGGTACTGTGCCCGGACGAGCGTACACAATAAGGAAGGATCTTGAATCCCGGGTAAGACTCATACCAGCCACACCAATCACACCGTACAACTTGTGATCTGAACCCAGTTAACAGTATGATAACACAGAAGTAGCCTCTAAAAAAAGATGGCTCACAACAATAATAACCCGATTTTTGTAACAATAACTATGTACAAGTATTGCAGACAATCCGCACTTGGGATGGGCGCCCAGCATCCACTACGGACTATGAGAAATAGAATTATCGGTAAGTAAATTCTTATTTTCTCTAACGTCCTAGTGGATGCTGGGGACTCCGTCAGGACCATGGGGATTATACCAAAGCTCCCAAACGGGCGGGAGAGTGCGGATGACTCTGCAGCACCGAATGAGAGAACTCCAGGTCCTCCTCAGCCAGGGTATCAAATTTGTAGAATTTTACAAACGTGTTCCCCCCTGACCACGTAGCTGCTCGGCAAAGTTGTAAAGCCGAGACCCCTCGGGCAGCCGCCCAAGATGAGCCCACCTTCCTTGTGGAATGGGCATTTACAGATTTTGGCTGTGGCAGGCCAGCCACAGAAAGTGCAAGCTGAATTGTACTACAAATCCAACGAGCAATAGTCTGCTTAGAAGCAGGAGCACCCAGCTTTTTGGGTGCATACAATATAAACAGCAAGTCAGACTTTCTGACTCCAGCCGTCCTGGAATTATATATATATATATATATTTATTTTCAGGGCCCTGACAACGTCTAGCAACTTGGAGTCCTCCAAGTCCCTAGTAGCCGCAGGCACCACAATAGGTTGTTTCAGGTGAAACGCTGACACCACCTTAGGAAGAAACTGGGGACGAGTCCGCAGTTCTGCCCTGTCCGAATGGAAAATCAAATATGGGCTTCTGTAAGACAAAGCCGCCAATTCTGACACTCGCCTGGCCGAGGCCAGGGCCAACAGCATGGTAACTTTCCATGTGAGATATTTCAAATCCACAGATTTGAGCGGTTCAAACCAATATGATTTGAGGAATCCCAACACTACGTTGAGATCCCACGGTGCCACTGGAGGCACAAAAAGGGCTGTATATGCAATACTCCCTTGACAAATGTCTGGACTTCAGGAACTGAAGCCAATTTTTTCTGGAAGAAAATCTACAGGGCCGAAACTTGAACCTTAATGGACCCCAATTTGAGGCTCATAGACACTCCTGTTTGCAGGAAGTGCAGAAATCGACCTAGTTGAAATTTCTTCGTGGGGCCTTCCTGACCTCACTCACGCAACATATTTTCACCACATGTGGTGATAACGTTGTGCGGTCACCTCCTTCCTGGCTTTGACCAGGGTAGGTATGACCTCTTCCGGAATGCCTTTTCCCTTAGGATCCGGCGTTCAACCGCCATGCCGTCAAACGCAGCCACGGTAAGTCTTGGAACAGACATGGTACTTGCTGAAGCAAGTCCCTTCTTAGCTCCCGAGGCCATTAGTCCTCTGTGAGCATCTCTTGAAGTTCCGGGTACCAAGTCCCTCTTGGCCAATCCGGAGCCACGAGTATAGTTCTTACTCCTCTACGTCTTATAATTCTCAATACCTTGGTTATGAGAAGCAGAGGAGGGAACACATACACCGACTGTAACACCCACGGTGTTACCAGGACATCCACAGCTATCGCCTGAAGGTCTCGTGACCTGGCGCAATACCTGTCCCGCTTTTTGTTCGGGCGGGACGCCATCATGTCCACCTTTGGTCTTTCCCAACGGTTCACAATCATGCGGAAAACTTCCCGATGAAGTTCCCACTCTCCCGGGTGGAGGTCGTGCCTGCTGAGGAAGTCTGCTTCCCAGTCGTCCACTCCCGGAATGAACACTGCTGACAGTGCTATCACATGATTTTCCGCCTAGCGAAAAATCCTTGCAGTTTTGCCACTGCCCCCTGCTTCTTGTGCCGCCCTTTCTGTTTACGTGGGCGACTGCCGTGATGTTATCCCACTGGATCAATACCGGCTGACCTTGAAGCAGAGGTCTTGCTAAGTTTAGAGCATTATAAATTTGCTCTTAGCTCCAGTATATTTATGTGGAGAGAATTCTCCAGACTTGATCACACTCCCTGGAAATTTTTTCCCTGTGTGACTGCTCTCCAGCCTCTCAGGCTGGCCTCCGTGGTCACCAGCATCCAATCCTGAATGCCGAATCTGCGGCCCTCTAGAAATGAGCACTCTGTAATCACCACAGGAGAGACACCCTTGTCCTTGGATATAGGGTTATCCGCTGATGCATCTGAAGATGCGATCCGGACCATTTGTTCATCAGATCCCACTGAAGAGTTCTTGCGTGAAATCTGCCGAATGGAATCGCTTCGTAATAAGCCACCATTTTTACCAGGACTCTTGTGCAATGATGCACTGACACTTTTCCTGGTTTTAGGAGGATCCCGATTAGCTCGGATAACTCCCTGGCTTTCTCCTCTGGGAGAAACACCTTTTTCTGGACTGTGTCCAGAATCATCCCTAGGACCAGCAGACGTGTCGTCGGAACAACTGCGGTTTTGGAATATTTAGAATCCACCCGTGTTATCGTAGAACTACTTGAGATAGTGCTACTCCGACCTCCAACTGTTCTCTGGACCTTGTTCTTATCAGGAGGTCGTCCATTTTCTTTGAAGACGAATCCTCATTTCGGTCATTACCTTGGTAAGGACCCGGGGTGCCTTGGACAATCCAACGGCATCGTCTGAAACTGATAGTGACAGTTCTGTACCACAAACCTGAGGTACCCTCGGTGAGAAAAGGCAAATTTTGGGACTTGGAGGTAAGCATCCCTGATGTCCCGGGACACCATATAGTCCCCTTCTTCCCTTCGCTATCACTGCTCTGAGTGACTCCATCTGGATTTGAACTTTTGTAAGTGTTCAAATATTTCAGATTTAGAATAGGTCTCACCTAGCCTTCTGGCTTCAGTACCACCATATAGTGTGGAATAATACCCCTTTCCTTGTTGTAGGAGGGGTACTGTGATTATCACCTGCTGGGAATACAGCTTGTGAATTGTTTTCAATACTGCCTCCCTGTCGGAGGGAGACATTGGTACAGCAGACTACAGGAACCTGCGAGGGGGAAACGTCTCGACATTCCAATCTGTACCCCTTGGATACTACTTGTAGGATCCAGGGGTCCTGTACTGTCCCAGCGTCATGCTGAGAACTTGGTAGAAGCGTTGGAGGGCTTCTGTTCCTGGGAATGGGCTGCCTGCTGCAGTCTTCTTCCCTTTCCTCTATCCCTGGGCAGATATGACTCTTATAGGGACGAAAGGACTGAGGCTGAAAAGACGGTGTCTTTTTCTGCAGAGATGTGACTTAGGGTAAAAAACGGTGGATTTTCCAGCAGTTGCCGTGGCCACCAGGTCCCATGGACCGACCCCAAATAACTCCTCCCCTTTATACGGCAATACATCTTTGTGCCGTTTGGAATCTGCATCACCTGACCACTGTCGTGTCCATAAACATCTTCTTGCAGATATGGACATCGCATTTACTCTTGATGCCAGAGTGCAAATATCCCTCTGCGCATCTCGCATATATAGAAATGCATCCTTTAAATGCTCTATAGTCAATAAAATACTGTCCCTGTCAAGGGTATCAATATTTTTAGTCAGGGAATCCGACCCAGCCACCTCAGCTCTGCACATCCAGGCTGAGGCGATCGCTGGTCGCAGTATAACACCAGCATGTGTGTGTATACTTTTTAGGATATTTTCCAGCCTCCTATCAGCTGGCTCCTTAAGTACGGCCCTATCTGTAGATGGTACCGCCACTTGTTCTGATAAGCATGTGAGCGCCTTATCCACCCTAAGGGGTGTTTCCCAACGCGCCCTAACTTCTGGCGGGAAAGGGTATACCGCCAATAATTTTCTATCGGGGGAAACCCACGCATCATCACACACTTCATTTAATTTATCTGATTCAGGAAAAACTACAGGTAGTTTTTTCACATCCCACATCATACCCTTTTTTGTGGTACTTGTAGTATCAGAAATATGTAACACCTCCTTCATTGCCCTTAACGTGTGGCCCTAAAGGAAAATACGTTTGTTTCTTCACCGTCGACACTGAAATCAGTGTCCGTGTCTGGGTCTGTGTCGACCGACTGAGGTAAATGGGCGTTTTACAGCCCCTGACGGTGTTTTAGACGCCTGGACAGGTACTAATTTGTTCGCCGGCCGTCTCATGTCTTCAACCGGCTTGCAGCGTGTTGACATTATCACGTAATTCCATAAATAAGCCATCCATTCCGGTGTCGACTCCCTAGAGAGTGACATCACCATTACAGGCAATTTGCTCCGCCTCCTCACCAACATTTTCCTCATACAGGTCGACACACACGTACCGACATACAGCACACACATAGGGAATGCTCTGATAGAGGACAGGACCCACTAGCCCTTTGGGGAGACAGAGGGAGAGTTTGCCAGCACACACCAAAACGCTATAATTATACAGGGACAACCTTTATATAAAAGTGTTCCTCCCTTATAGCATTTAATATATATTCATATCGCCAAATCAGTGCCCCCCCTCTCTGTTTTAACCCTGTTTCTGTAGTGCAGTGCAGGGGAGAGCATGGGAGCCTTCCCACCAGCATTTTTGTGAGGGAAAATGGCGCTGTGTGCTGAGGAGAATAGGCCCCGCCCCCTTTTCGGCGGGCTTCTTCTCCGGAGTTTGTGATATCTGGCAGGGGTTAAATACATCCATATAGCCTCAAGGGCTATATGTGATGTATTTTTCGCCATACAGGTATTATACATTGCTGCCCAGGGCGCCCCCCCCGCGCCCTGCACCCTCCGTGACTGCTGTGTGAAGTGTGCTGACAACAATGGCGCACAGCTGCAGTGCTGTGCGCTACCTGATGAAGACTGAAAGTCTTCTGCCGCCTGGTTCCGGACCTCTTCAATCTTCAGCATCTGCAAGGGGGGTCGGCGGCGCGGCTCCGGGACGAACCCCAGGGCGAGACCTGTGTTCCGACTCCCTCTGGAGCTAATGGTGTCCAGTAGCCTAAGAAGCCAATCCATCCTGCACGCAGGTGAGTTCACTTCTCTCCCCTAAGTCCCTCGATGCAGTGAGCCTGTTGCCAGCAGGACTCACTGAAAATAAAGAACCTAAAAACTTTTTCTAAGCAACTCTTTAAGAGAGCCACCTAGATTGCACCCTGCTCGGACGGGCACAAAAACCTAACTGAGGCTTGGAGGAGGGTCATAGGGGGAGGAGCCAGTACACACCATGTGATCCTAAAAGCTTGCTTTTGTGCCCTGTCTCCTGCGGAGCCGCTATTCCCCATGGTCCTGACGGAGTCCCCAGCATCCACTAGGACGTTAGAGAAATTCAGGGATTTTAAATTCAAGATGGGCCTGACCGAACCGTCCGGTTTCGGTACCACAAACATAGTGGAATAGTAACTCCTTCCCTGTTGAAGGAGGGGAACCTTTACTACCACCTGCTGGAGGTATAGCTTGTGAATTGCCGCCAGCACTACCTCCCTTTCCATGGGGGAAGCTGTCAAGGCCGATTTTAGGTAACGGTGAGGGGGCGTCACTTCGAACTCCAGCTTGTATCCCTGAGACACAATTTGTATAGCCCAAGGATCCACCTGTGAGCGAACCCACTGGTGGCTGAAATGTGGAGCCCCAGCGTCATGCGGTGGATTTAGTGGAAGCTGGGGAGGACTTTTGTTCCTGGGAACTAGCTGCATGGTGCAGCTTTTTTCCTCTACCCCTGCCTCTGGCAAGAAAAGATGCCCCTGACTTTCTTGCTCTTTTGCGAACGAAAGGACTGCATTTGGTCATACGGTGCTTTCTTCGGCTGTGAGGGAACATAAGGCAAGAAATTTGACTTCCCTGCCGTAGCAGTGGAAACTAGGTCAGAGAGACCGTCCCCAAATAATTCTTCACCCTTATAAGGCAAAACCTCCATGTGTTTTATAGAGTCGGCATCCCCTGTCCATTGCCGAGTCCATAAGACCCTTCTGGCAGAAATGGACATTGCGTTTATTCTAGAGCCCAGCAGGCAAATGTCCCTCTGGGTATCGCGCATATATAGGACAGCGTCCTTGATATGTCCCAGGGTCAGTAGAACAGTGTCCATGTCCAGGGTATCTATCTCCTCCGAGAGATTATCAGTCTAAGCTGCTACAGCACTACACATCCAGGCCGAAGCAATTGCTGGCCTCAGTAGAGTACCAGAATGTGTATAAACAGACTTCAGGATAGCTTCCTGCTTTCTATCCGCAGGATCCTTTAGGGCGGCCGTATCCTGAGACGGCAGGGCCACCCTCTTAGATAAGCGTGTCAACGCCTTGTCTACCCTCGGGGAGGATTCCCAGCGTAACCTGTCCGTTGGCGGGAAAGGATACGCCATCAGTAATCTCTTGGAAATTACTACTTTCCTATCAGGGGAATCCCACGCTTTTACACATAATTCATTTAATTCATGTGAAGGGGGAAAAGTCACTTCTTGCTTTTTCTCCCCATACATATAAACCCTCTTGTCAGGGACAGGGTTTTCCTCTGATATGTGCAATATATCCTTCATTGCTATAATCATGTAGCGGATGGCTTTAGTCATTTTAGGCTGCAACTTTGCATCATCGTCATCGACACTGGAGTCAGACTCCGTGTTGGCATCTGTGTCAACCATCTGGGATAGTGGGCGCTTGTTAGACCCTGACGGCCTCTGCATTGTAGGATCAGGCATGGGTTGAGACCCTGACTGTCCCAAGGCTACAGCTTTATCCAACCTGTTATGTAAGGAGCTTACATTATCATTTAACACCTTCCACATATCCATCCAATCAGGTGTCTGCACCGTCGGTGGCACCTCATTCACCTGCACTTGTTCTGCCTCCACATATCCTTCCTCATCAAACATGTCGACACTGACGTACCGACACACCGCACACACACAGGGAATGCTCTGACTGAGGACAGGACCCCACAAAGGCTTTTGGGGAGACAGAGAGAGAGTATGCCAGCACACACCCCAGCGCTATATAACCCAGGGATTACACTGTACCTTAGTGATTACCCAGTAGCTGCTGTTTGTGATCGTTTTGCGCCTAAATTTATGTGCCCCCCCCCTCTCTTTTTACCCTTTTTGCACCTGGATACTGCAGGGGAGAGCCTGGGGAGCGTCTTTCCAGCGGAGCTGTGAAGAGAAAATGGCGCTGGTGTGCTGAGGAAGAAGGCCCCGCCCCCTCAGCGGCGGGCTTCTGTCCCGCTTCTATGTGTAAAAAATGGCGGGGGCTCGAACATCTATCCAGTGCCTGACTGGATATATGTGTTATTTTGCCAAAAGGTACCTTAATTGCTGGCCAGGGCGCCCCCCCCTGCGCCCTGCACCCTACAGTGACCGGAGTGTGCGGGTGTGCTGCGGGTGCAATGGCGCACAGCTGCAGAGCTGTGCGCTACCTTAAGTGAAGACAGGAGTCTTCTGCCGCCGATTTCGATGTCTTCATGCTTCTGCTGCTTCTGTACTTCTGGCTCTGCGAGGGGGACGGCGGCGCGGCTCCGGACGATCAAGGTTAGGTACCTGTGTTCGATCCCTCTGGAGCTAATGGTGTCCAGTAGCCTAAGAAGCGCAACCTAGCCGCAGTTAGTAGGTTTGCTTCTCTCCCCTCAGTCCCACGTAGCAGAGAGTCTGTTGCCAGCAGAAGCTCTCTGAAAATAAAAAAACCTAAACTAAAATACTTTCTTCTTAGCAAGCTCAGGAGAGCCCACTAAAAGCACCCAGCTCTGGCCGGGCACATATTCTAACTGAGGTCTGGAGGAGGAGCATAGAGGGAGGAGCCAGTGCACACCAGGTAGTACTAAATCTTTCTTTAGAGTGCCCAGTCTCCTGCGGCGCCTGTCTATTCCCCATGGTCCTTACGGAGTCCCCAGCATCCACTAGGACGCTAGAGAAATATGTAACCACTACCAACATTAGCCTTGAATATAATACTCCATATAACACAAATATTGCCCGGCCAAAACACGTGCAGGGGTTAAGGGGCCGTAGCCCCTTATGACGGTGTGAAGAGCGCCCGTAGGGCGCGATGAATTGCCTAATATATATTTTCCAAAAAGGCAGGCACTCCCATTCAGTGTATAAATAACGCCAGGGTGCCAGAGAATATAATGGCACTCCATGGTCTTATTCAAAAAATAATTCACACCAGCAGCATTTTCATGCAACGTTTCGGGGTCTTTTATTCCCCATCATCATGTATGTGTTGCTGACGATGGGGAATAAAGGGCCCTGAAACGTTGCATGAAAATGCTGCTAGTGGGAATTCTTTTTTGTATAAGACCATGGAGGGCAGTTTGTTGGTACTTCTATACGAGCCAGTGGCTGGAGAAATAAAAAAAACTTTACATAACAGGAAAATATTAAATTAATCATTTAAAAAATAAATAAATAAAAAACACACAACAACCAAATGACAAATGTGTTAAATAATGCAAACTGGCAAAATGTATGTATGCAACGCTAGTAATATATTATGCTAAATAACGGCTATTTGTATTAATGCTTTGCTTACAAACAGAAATGGTTTAAAAAGAAAAATATATTACCTTACCAATGCCACATCTTGTTAGCATTTCCGCAGCGACACTGCCCACACCACCGACACCCACTACAGCCACGGTAAATGTGCGGATTTTCTAGGTAGAGCATAAAGAATGTAACAATAAGAATGGGAAAAGAAGCTGCTCTGGTATATGGTGGTTGTTAAACGATACAAAGGATAGCTTTGAAGAATACATTGCCGACGATGGTCTTATCACAAATCCCTGTGATTTTGTAGAAAGCAAATATATTAAGAAAAGGGGAAATAATGAAATAAACATAACAAAACTAAAATCTAAAGAAAGACTGCCCATCTTGTGGTCCCCTGCATACCTGGCAACCAAAAAATAAATAAAATAAGAATTTACTTACCGATAATTCTATTTCTCGTAGTCCGTAGTGGATGCTGGGAACTCCGTAAGGACCATGGGGAATAGCGGCTCCGCAGGAGACTGGGCACAAAAGTAAAGCTTTAGGACTACCTGATGTGCACTGGCTCCTCCCCCTATGACCCTCCTCCAAGCCTCAGTTAGGATACTGTGCACGGACGAGCGTACACAATAAGGAAGGATTTTGAATCCCGGGTAAGACTCATACCAGCCACACCAATCACACCGTACAACCTGTGATCTGAACCCAGTTAACAGCATGATAACAGAGGAGCCTCTGAAAAGATGGCTCACAACAATAATAACCCGATTTTTGTAACAATAACTATGTACAAGTATTGCAGACAATCCGCACTTGGGATGGGCGCCCAGCATCCACTACGGACTACGAGAAATAGAATTATCGGTAAGTAAATTCTTATTTTCTCTGACGTCCTAGTGGATGCTGGGAACTCCGTAAGGACCATGGGGATTATACCAAAGCTCCCAAACGGGCGGGAGAGTGCGGATGACTCTGCAGCACCGAATGAAAGAACTCCAGGTCCTCCTCAGCCAGGGTATCAAATTTGTAGAATTTAGCAAACGTGTTTGCCCCTGACCAAGTAGCTGCTCGGCAAAGTTGTAACGCCGAGACCCCTCGGGCAGCCGCCCAAGATGAGCCCACCTTCCTTGTGGAATGGGTTTTTACAGATTTTGGCTGTGGCAGGCCTGCCAGAGAATGTGCAAGCTGAATTGTACTACAAATCCAACGAGCAATAGTCTGCTTAGAAGCAGGAGCACCCAGCTTGTTGGGTGCATACAGGATAAACAGCGAGAAAAGGTCAGTATGGTGCCGCACAGGACCCTAAAGAATTTTTCTTTGTAATGGGCTCTTATGAAATTTGTACCTTGTAAACCAACAGTGCATATGCATGCGAAATGCCTGTATAGGTCTTTAAGGAGTTACTGTAGTTGGTGGTGCACCCAGAGTCAATAATACATGTCAATATTAGCAAAAGAAAAAGATAGACTCTGTGTTGGGGCACGCTTGAAAAAATAAGAATTTACTTACCGATAATTCTATTTCTCGGAGTCCGTAGTGGATGCTGGGGTTCCTGAAAGGACCATGGGGAATAGCGGCTCCGCAGGAGACAGGGCACAAAAAGTAAAGCTTTACGATCAGGTGGTGTGCACTGGCTCCTCCCCCTATGACCCTCCTCCAAGCCTCAGTTAGGTACTGTGCCCGGACGAGCGTACACAATAAGGAAGGATTTATGAATCCCGTGTAAGACTCATACCAGCCACACCAATCACACCGTACAACCTGTGATCTAAACCCAGTTAACAGTATGATAACAGCGGAGCCTCTGAAAAGATGGCTCACAACAATAATAACCCGATTTTTGTAACTATGTACAAGTAATGCAGATAATCCGCACTTGGGATGGGCGCCCAGCATCCACTACGGACTCCGAGAAATAGAATTATCGGTAAGTAAATTCTTATTTTCTCTATCGTCCTAGTGGATGCTGGGGTTCCTGAAAGGACCATGGGGATTATACCAAAGCTCCCAAACGGGCGGGAGAGTGCGGATGACTCTGCAGCACCGAATGAGAGAACTCCAGGTCCTCCTTAGCCAGGGTATCAAATTTGTAGAATTTTACAAACGTGTTCTCCCCCGACCACGTAGCCGCTCGGCAGAGTTGTAAGGCCGAGACCCCTCGGGCAGCCGCCCAAGAAGAACCCACCTTCCTTGTGGAGTGGGCTTTTACCTATTTTGGCTGTGGCAGGCCTGCCACAGAATGTGCAAGCTGAATCGTACTACAAATCCAGCGAGCAATAGTCTGCTTAGACGCAGGAGCGCCCAACTTGTTGGGAGCATATAGTATAAACAGCGAGTCAGATTTCCTGACTCCAGCTGTCCTTGAAATGTATATTTTTAAAGCTCTGACAACGTCCAACAACTTGGAGTCCTCCAAGTCGCTTGTAGCCGCAGGCACTACAATAGGTTGGTTCAGATGAAATGCTGACACCACCTTAGGGAGAAAATGCGGACGAGTCCGCAGTTCTGCCCTGTCCGAATGGAAAATCAGATATGGGCTTTTGTAAGATAAAGCTGCCAGTTCTGACACTCTCCTGGCCGAAGCCAGGGCTAGTAGCATGGTCACTTTCCATGTGAGATATTTCAAATCCACAGTTTTTAGTGGTTCAAACCAATGAGATTTGAGAAAGTCCAAAACAACATTGAGATCCCACGGTGCCACTGGAGGCACCACAGGGGGCTGTATATGCAGCACTCCCTTAACAAAAGTCTGGACTTCAGGAACTGAAGCCAATTCTTTTTGGAAGAAAATCGACAGGGCCGAAATTTGAACCTTAATAGATCCCAATTTGAGACCCATAGACAATCCTGATTGCAGGAAATGTAGGAATCGACCCAGTTGAAATTCCTCCGTCGGAGCACTCCGTCGGAGCACCACGCAACATATTTTCGCCAAATGCGGTGATAATGTTGCGCGGTTACTTCCTTCCTTGCTTTAATCAAAGTAGGAATGACTTCTTCCGGCATGCCTTTTTCCTTTAGGATCCGGCGTTCAACCGCCATGCCGTCAAACGCAGCCGCGGTAAGTCTTGAAACAGACAGGGACCCTGCTGAAGCAGGTCCCTTCTCAGAGGTAGAGGCCACGGATCCTCCGTGATCATCTCTTGAAGTTCCGGGTACCAAGTCCTTCTTGGCCAATCCGGAGCCACTAGTATCGTTCTTACGCCTCTTTGCCGTATAATTCTCAATACTTTTGGTATGAGAGGCAGAGGAGGAAACACATACACCGACTGGTACACCCAAGGCGTTACCAGCGCGTCCACAGCTATTGCCTGCGGATCTCTTGACCTGGCGCAATACCTGTCCAGTTTTTTGTTGAGGCGAGACGCCATCATGTCCACCATTGGTCTTTCCCACCGGGTTACCAGTATGTGGAAAACTTCTGGATGAAGTCCCCACTCTCCCGGGTGAAGGTCGTGTCTGCTGAGGAAGTCTGCTTCCCAGTTGTCCACTCCCGGGATGAACACTGCTGACAGTGCTATCACATGATTCTCTGCCCAGCGAAGAATCCTTGCAGCTTCTGCCATTGCACTCCTGCTTCTTGTGCCGCCCTGTCTGTTCACATGGGCGACTGCCGTGATGTTGTCCGACTGGATCAACACCGGTTTTCCTTGAAGCAGAGGTTCTGCCTGGCTTAGAGCATTGTAGATTGCTCTTAGTTCCAGAATGTTTATGTGAAGAGACGTTTCCAGGCTCGACCACACGCCCTGGAAGTTTCTTCCTTGTGTGACTGCTCCCCAGCCTCTCAGGCTGGCGTCCGTGGTCACCAGGATCCAATCCTGTATGCCGAATCTGCGGCCCTCCAATAGATGAGCACTCTGCAACCACCACAGAAGAGATACCCTTGTCCTTGGAGACAGGGTTATCCGCTGGTGCATCTGAAGATGCGACCCTGACCATTTGTCCAACAGATCCCTCTGGAAAATTCTTGCGTGGAATCTGCCAAATGGAATTGCTTCGTAAGAAGCCACCATTTTTCCCAGGACTCTTGTGCATTGATGTACAGACACCTTTCCTGGTTTTAGGAGGTTCCTGACAAGCTCGGATAACTCCTTGGCTTTTTCCTCCGGGAGAAAAACCTTTTTCTGAACCGTGTCCAGAATCATCCCTAGGAACAGCAGACGTGTTGTCGGAATTAACTGGGATTTTGGAATATTCAGAATCCACCCGTGCTGTTTTAGCACTTCTTGAGACAGTGCTAATCCCATCTCTAGCTGTTCTCTGGACCTTGCCCTTATTAGGAGATCGTCCAAGTATGGGATAATTAATACGCCTTTTCTTCGAAGAAGAATCATCATCTCGGCCATTACCTTGGTAAAGACCCGAGGTGCCGTGGACAATCCGAACGGCAGCGTCTGAAACTGATAGTGACAGTTCTGTACGACGAACCTGAGGTACCCCTGGTGTGAGGGGTAAATTGGAACGTGGAGATACGCATCCTTGATGTCCAAGGATACCATAAAGTCCCCTTCTTCCAGGTTCGCTATCACTGCTCTGAGTGACTCCATCTTGAACTTGAACTTCTTTATGTACAGGTTCAAGGATTTCAGATTTAGAATAGGTCTTACCGAGCCATCCGGCTTCGGTACCACAAATAGAGTGGAATAATACCCCTTTCCTTGTTGTAAAAGGGGTACCTTGACTATCACCTGCTGAGAGTACAGCTTGTGAATGGCTTCCAAGACCGTCACCCTGTCGGAGGGGGACGTTGGTAAAGCAGACTTCAGGAAACGGCGAGGTGGATCCGTCTCTAGTTCCAACCTGTACCCCTGAGATATTATCTGCAGGATCCAGGGATCTACCTGCGAGTGAGCCCACTGCGCGCTGAAATTCTTGAGACGACCCCCCACCGCCCCCGAGTCCGCTTGAGAAGCCCCAGCGTCATGCTGAGGCTTTTGTAGAAGCGGGGGAGGGCTTCTGTTCCTGGGAAGGAGCTTGTCTCTTCCCCCTTCCTCTGCCTCGTGGCAGATATGAATATCCCTTTGCTCTCTTGTTTTTAAAGGAACGAAAGGGCTGCGGTTGAAAAGTCGGTGTCTTTTTCTGTTGGGGAGTGACTTGAGGTAAAAAGGTGGATTTCCCGGCTGTAGCCGTGGCCACCAAATCCGATAGACCGACACCAAATAACTCCTCCCCTTTATACGGCAAAACTTCCATATGCCGTTTTGAGTCCGCATCGCCTGACCACTGTCGCGTCCATAAACTTCTTCTGGCCGAAATGGACATAGCACTTACCCGTGATGCCAGTGTGCAGATATCCCTCTGTGCATCACGCATATAAAGAAATGCATCCTTTATTTGCTCTAAAGACAGTAAAACATTGTCCCTATCCAGGGTATCAATATTTTCAATCAGGGACTCTGACCAAGCTACCCCAGCACTGCACATCCAGGCTGTCGCTATAGCTGGTCGTAGTATAACACCTGTATGTGTGTATATACTTTTTTGGATATTTTCCATCCTCCTATCTGCTGGATCTTTAAGTGCGGCCGTCTCAGGAGAGGGTAACGCCACTTGTTTTGATAAGCGTGTGAGCGCCTTGTCCACCCTAGGAGGTGTTTCCCAGCGCGCCCTAACCTCTGGCGGGAAAGGGTATAAAGCCAATAACTTCTTTGAAATTAGCATTTTTTTTATCGGGGGCAACCCACGCTTCATCACACACCTCATTTAATTCATCTGATTCAGGAAAAACTATAGGTAGTTTTTTCACACCCCACATGATACCCTGTTTTGTGGTACCTGTAGTATCAGCAATATGTAACGCCTCCTTCATTGCCAAAATCATATAACGTGTGGCCCTACTGGAAAATACGGTTGATTCGTCACCGTCGCCACTGGAATCAGTGCCTGTGTCTGGGTCTGTGTCGACCGACTGAGGCAAAGGGCGTTTTACAGCCCCTGACGGTGTTTGAGGCGCCTGGACAGGCACTAATTGATTGTCCGGCCGTCTCATGTCGTCAAACGACTGCTTTAGCGTGTTGACACTATCCCGTAATTCCATAAATAAAGGCATCCATTCTGGTGTCGACCCCCTAGGAGGTGACATCCCCATATTTGGCAATTGCTCCGCCTCCACACCAATATCGTCCTCATACATGTCGACACACACGTACCGACACACAGCAGACACACAGGGAATGCTCTTAACGAAGACAGGACCCCACTAGCCCTTTGGGGAGACAGAGGGAGAGTTTGCCAGCACACACCAAAAGCGCTATATATGACAGGGATAGCCTTATAATAAGTGCTCCCTGTATAGCTGCTTTAATAATATAGTTTTGCCACAATTTTGCCCCCCCTCTCTTGTTTTACCCTGTTTCTGTAGTGCAGTGCAGGGGCGAGCCTGGGAGCCTTCCTGACCAGCGGAGCTGTGTGAGGAAAATGGCGCTGTGTGCTGAGGAGATAGGCCCCGCCCCTTTTTCGGCGGGCTCGTCTCCCGCTCTTTAGTGGATTCTGGCAGGGGTTAAATATCTCCATATAGCCCCCGGAGGCTATATGTGAGGTATTTTTAGCCAAAAAAGGTTTTCATTTGCCTCCCAGGGCGCCCCCCTCCCAGCGCCCTGCACCCTCAGTGACTGCCGTGTGAAGTGTGCTGAGAGGAAAATGGCGCACAGCTGCAGTGCTGTGCGCTACCTTAAGAAGACTGAGGAGTCTTCTGCCGCCGATTCTGGACCTCTTCTCGTTTCAGCATCTGCAAGGGGGCCGGCGGCGAGGCTCCGGTGACCATCCAGGCTGTACCTGTGATCGTCCCTCTGGAGCTAATGTCCAGTAGCCAAGAAGCCAATCCATCCTGCACGCAGGTGAGTTCACTTCTTCTCCCCTAAGTCCCTCGTTGCAGTGATCCTGTTGCCAGCAGGACTCACTGTAAAATAAAAAACCTAAGCTAAACTTTTCTAAGCAGCTCTTTAGGAGAGCCACCTAGATTGCACCCTTCTCGGCCGGGCACAAAAATCTAACTGAGGCTTGGAGGAGGGTCATAGGGGGAGGAGCCAGTGCACACCACCTGATCGTAAAGCTTTACTTTTTGTGCCCTGTCTCCTGCGGAGCTGCTATTCCCCATGGTCCTTTCAGGAACCCCAGCATCCACTAGGACGATAGAGAAACTAAAACTTAACTTTTAATTATAACATGATAAAATTTATGGTACACAGTTCAACACACATATAGTTTATAACATTTAAAGAGAAAAAAATAATAAATGATTCTCACTTTAAGAAGTAATAATTTTGGAGTAATAATTCTCCAAATGATATTATTTGTGGTGACAGTGACACCTGAGATGAAAATATTGAGAATTCTGTTTCTGCATAGGAGAAAATTCTTCCAATGCCTGTTATAGTGGTGTGTCCTGGTAACGATTAATCTGCTATTTCAAAATCACGAAATTTACGGATCAATAATAGTAATATGCCAAAGAACTCTAGATGAGTGTATGAACAGAGAGAAAATTCTATAAGAGGAAGGAAAATTAGAAATGAAAAGTGGTAATGGTCAAAGGTTGCTCCACCACCTCTACTTTTCACACGGATACAGAGATATTTATTACTGCTCCTAATATTCCCTGGAAGTCTCCCATCCAGGTACTGATCAGGCTAATCACTGCTTAGCTTCCAAGATCAGACGAGATTGGGCGTAGCCAGTGAGATATGGCAGTAATATCACATAGATTGTGAATGAGAGAATGTATGGTTATTGACATATACCAGTTAGAGTACTTCTGCTGTCCATTGATGCGTACAGTTATCCTGTTACTTTAAGCATTGCAGGGTAGTTATTTAACTGTCGTCAGGATGAGAGAGTACCGAACAAGTAAGATTCAGGAAACGTATAGGTTCAGAGCCCGTCTTCTGCTGTCAACTGTCATATAATTTAATACAGCGGACAGTGGATGAGAGAGGCGGGTTGTCTGTGCCTATTGAATAATGGTATGAAACTACACAGATATCTTAAGGTTTCTTGTAATAGTGCATATTCCCATTACATACTGTTAATCCTAATAGTGGTAGTCAAGGAGATTTACGCTATTAGCGATGCCCCTGAATTAATGCAGAGGAAATTCAAAGACAGTTATAAGTGATATCTCAAACCATACGTAATAGTATGAAATTTTGTCTCACTAACTGGAGTATGGGAGTGAGAGAGAAAAGAGATATCAGAATAATGTAAAATATCCTAACACTATGAGTAATAAGTAGCAGATTAGGCAAAGAAAATTAATAAACAATTAAGGACAAGACATTTTTTTGTCAAATATACGATACCAGGAGATGAGTGGGCTGAACCGTGCACTGTTCAGCACCACTAGTCACAGACGGCCGTTTCACCTGGAGGTGGCTTGTTCACTGTGTGAAGTGATAGTGGAAGAAAGTCTATTTAAGGCAAAAAGGAAGGGGTGGTCTTAAAATTTTGGGGGTGGTCTAAGGAGTTCAGACCAATCTCAGAAAAGAGGGAATTAGAATGCGTGATGTCACTAAGACATCCTGCATATCACTTCCGGTTTCAAAATCCGGAAGATGTTATTATAAATCTGCATGGAGCCATGTATATGGTTAAGTAGTGCTTATGATATGGCACTAGAGAGGATAGTATTTAAGATTAATTAATAGGGCCGAGATCGAAGTGTTGGCTCCATTGCCGATAGTTTAGCAGTCACTGGAGTTGTCAAGGACGCGTCCCTGGATACGGTAGCGTCATTTCCGGTCGAAAAGACCGGAAGTGGCGTAGATTACCGTTATATTAGGTTCGTGTAAGGCTAAAAAGAGAAGATCACATGGGGCTGAGGATAACTGGGGATGGGCCACTAATAAAGTGAGGGGGTATATATTAAATCAGATGGTGTGGTCATACTAGGAGTGAATACTCCGTGATCGGCGATGGCATAAGTGTACCGTCTTACAGGAAATGTTCAGTGGCGTCACTTCCTGTTTACATCTCTGCATTCATAGTCTGCAGACTTGTGTGGGCATATATCGGGACATGGACACATCATAACTTCCGGTTTAAAAGGCCGGAAGTAGTGAAACACTGTAAACTTTAATTTTATGTATGGCTGATTAAATGGTAGTTATAGACTGGGGATAGCTAATAAGGCCCGCGGAATACTGGAGGAATGTAAAATTTCGTGTTTTGATGTTCCTATTGGTGGGACCATGTACGAGGTAAAGACTCCGTGACCGGAAGTGGCGTCGGAGCGCATTAGTACAGAAAAAAGTTTAATTATAACACTTCCTGTTCTAAAAGGACAGGAAGGGCTGTGTGTAACCATAATTGTGGACAAGAAAAATATAACAAGTAGTATATAAATAATGTTTATGTTATATTGGTTGCTGAGCAACCATGAGGTAGATGAATTAAAAGGGATGTAGAATAGAGAGTTTGTGTTTATAATTTAAGTATATAGATTGTTAGTTGAGTGGCGTCTCTTCTTATTAATATATCTACATTAATAGTATACGGACTACTGTGGGTATCTGTCGGGACATGGACATATGACTTCCGGTTTAAAAGGCCGGAAGTAGTGAGGTCTGTCTCCTTTAATTTTATGTGCAGCTGATTAGAAGGTAATAATAAACTAGGGATGGCTGTTAAGGCCTGCGGAATACTGGAGGATTATGAAAATACATATTTTGATGTCCCTATTAATGGGACCGTATACAAGGTAAAGGCTCCGTGACCGGAAGTGGCGTCGGAGCGCAAAGAGAAAAGCATGGAATTAACTACAAGATTACGTGAACGTGGCTACAGTCATAGGTCTATCAAAAAAGCCAAATGGCACACCAGCCAGACACCAAGGGACAAGTTGATCTTTCCACAGACGAAAACTCACAGATCACGGGAACAAGATAACAAGCTCAGATTCGTGGGCACCTTTTGTAGAGAGTGGAAGGAGATACAAGAATCCATTAACAGACACTGGCCAGTCTTACTTCTAGACAAAGACCTAGCAGAAACAATAGGACAAAAACCCTCCATGAGTTGGAGAAGGTCCAAAAATCTCAAAGACAAACTCACCAGTAGCCATTTCACTAAAAACCCCAAAAAACAGCCAACCATCAAGGGCTCCTTCCCATGTGGAAATTGCAAAGCATGTCCACACATGGTTAAAAAAATCTTCCATTATTGATCGCTATGGAGAAGAGAAATCAATTAACCAATTCATCAACTGCAATGCAGTTGGAGTTGTATACTGCATATCATGTAGTTGTGACATGAAATATGTGGGCATTACCACAAGAGCCCTAAAACAACGTATCCTGGAACACGTAGGCTCTGTAAGAAATGCATCATCTGATTATAAAAAAATGAAAAAAATTAACATCAGTGGCGCGCCACTTCTTTAATCATCATCAGGGCAACCCTAAAGAACTCAAAGCCTTTGGTCTGGAAAGAATCAACTTAGGAATACGCGGAGGAGATTTGATGCAGGAATTGCTTAAACATGAATCTGAATGGACCTTCAAACTTAACTGTCTTGCGCCTCAAGGCATGAACGAACACATAAATTATGGAGTTTTTATCTGATGTTCCATAAGATACCTATACTAATGCTCCCCAATCCAACCTTTTCCCTTCCAATAAATTTCTTTTATCTGGTCTCATCCAATCCACCTCTTCACTTAATATTTTTCACTTAGTCTCTCAGATTTACACCAACCCACACACGTATATAAATGCCTATCTGTCCCTATCTAACCACCTCCTCATTCAATAATCCCACTTACTCCTTCACATTTACACTTATTCACACTCATAAGACATTTCCTACACACCCTTACTTTGACTCACTCATTTATTCACATGCAAACCCATCACCACACACTCCTATTGCACCTACTTGGCACCTAATTCTACTCCCATTACAGTCACTCACAATTCACCCAAACTTACTTATTATCATACAACCTTCTCTGCTTCACTATAGAAACTGTATTTAATTTTAATTTCCTCTTTTTCTCTTTTCTCAATAAACCCATTTGCAACTTTGCTGAATATAATATCCCCATACGTTTCTACTAGATTATTATTCCAAATGAGCTAAAAATTATCATATAATTATTATTATTGGTCATTATTCAACCTTTTTTATCATTATTACATAATTATCATCATTCATCAATATTCATAATTTTTCTTAATTTTTGTTTTTCCCCTTTTAATAAATCTTTATCCCCCTTCTCTTCCTTATTCCCAACTAGCAATCCGTATACAAAAATTATAAAGGCAAACTCCTAATTCTACATTCTTTTATTTCATTTACCCTATGGTTGCTCAGCAACCAACATAACATAAACATTATTGATAGATCACCTTTTACAATTTTGGTTTTGTTTTTGTTTTTATTTGGTTTTTGTTTTTGTCCACAATTATGGTTACACACAGCCCTTCCTGTCCTTTTAGAACAGGAAATTATGTAGCTAAGCTGTTTTCTGCACTTTGCGCTCCGACGCCACTTCCGGTCACGGAGCCTTTACCTTGTATACGGTCCCATTAATAGGGACATCAAAATATGTATTTTCATAATCCTCCAGTATTCCGCAGGCCTTAACAGCCATCCCTAGTTTATTATTACCTTCTAATCTGCGGCACATAAAATTAAAGGAGACAGACCTCACTACTTCCGGCCTTTTAAACCGGAAGTCATATGTCCATGTCCCGACAGATACCCACAGTAGTCCGTATACTATTAATGTAGATATATTAATAAGAAGAGACGCCACTCAACTAACAATCTATATACTTAAATTATAAACACAAACTCTCTATTCTACATCCCTTTTAATTCATCTACCTCATGGTTGCTCAGCAACCAATATAACATAAACATTATTTATATACTACTTGTTATATTTTTCTTGTCCACAATTATGGTTACACACAGCCCTTCCTGTCCTTTTAGAACAGGAAGTGTTATAATTAAACTTTTTTCTGTACTAATGCGCTCCGACGCCACTTCCGGTCACGGAGTCTTTACCTCGTACATGGTCCCACCAATAGGAACATCAAAACACGAAATTTTACATTCCTCCAGTATTCCGCGGGCCTTATTAGCTATCCCCAGTCTATAACTACCATTTAATCAGCCATACATAAAATTAAAGTTTACAGTGTTTCACTACTTCCGGCCTTTTAAACCGGAAGTTATGTGTCCATGTCCCGATATATGCCCACACAAGTCTGCAGACTATGAATGCAGAGATGTAAACAGGAAGTGACGCCACTGAACATTTCCTGTAAGACGGTACACTTATGCCATCGCCGATCACGGAGTATTCACTCCTAGTATGACCACACCATCTGATTTAATATATACCCCCTCACTTTATTAGTGGCCCATCCCCAGTTATCCTCAGCCCCATGTGATCTTCTCTTTTTAGCCTTACACGAACCTAATATAACGGTAATCTACGCCACTTCCGGTCTTTCCGACCGGAAATGACGCTACCGTATCCAGGGACGCGTCCTTGACAACTCCAGTGACTGCTAAACTATCGGCAATGGAGCCAACACTTCGATCTCGGCCCTATTAATTAATCTTAAATACTATCCTCTCTAGTGCCATATCATAAGCACTACTTAACCATATACATGGCTCCATGCAGATTTAGAATAACATCTTCCGGATTTTGAAACCGGAAGTGATATGCAGGATGTCTTAGTGACATCACGCATTCTAATTCCCTCTTTTCTGAGATTGGTCTGAACTCCTTAGACCACCCCCAAAATTTTTAGACCACCCCTTCCTTTTTGCCTTAAATAGACTTTCTTCCACTATCACTTCACACAGTGAACAAGCCACCTCCAGGTGAAACGGCCGTCTGTGACTAGTGGTGCTGAACAGTGCACGGTTCAGCCCACTCATCTTCTGGTATCGTATATTTGACAAAAAAATGTCTTGTCCTTAATTGTTTATTAATTTTCTTTGCCTAATCTGCTACTTATTACTCATAGTGTTAGGATATTTTACATTATTCTGATATCTCTTTTCTCTCTCACTCCCATACTCCAGTTAGTGAGACAAAATTTCATACTATTACGTATGGTTTGAGATATCACTTATAACTGTCTTTGAATTTCCTCTGCATTAATTCAGGGGCATCGCTAATAGCGTAAATCTCCTTGACTACCACTATTAGGATTAACAGTATGTAATGGGAATATGCACTATTACAAGAAACCTTAAGATATTTGTGTAGTTTCATACCATTATTCAATAGGCACAGACAACCCGCCTCTCTCATCCACTGTCCGCTGTATTAAATTATATGACAGTTGACAGCAGAAGACGGGCTCTGAACCTATACGTTTCCTGAATCTTACTTGTTCGGTACTCTCTCATCCTGACGACAGTTAAATAACTACCCTGCAATGCTTAAAGTAACAGGATAACTGTACGCATCAATGGACAGCAGAAGTACTCTAACTGGTATATGTCAATAACCATACATTCTCTCATTCACAATCTATGTGATATTACTGCCATATCTCACTGGCTACGCCCAATCTCGTCTGATCTTGGAAGCTAAGCAGTGATTAGCCTGATCAGTACCTGGATGGGAGACTTCCAGGGAATATTAGGAGCAGTAATAAATATCTCTGTATCCGTGTGAAAAGTAGAGGTGGTGGAGCAACCTTTGACCATTACCACTTTTCATTTCTAATTTTCCTTCCTCTTATAGAATTTTCTCTTTGTTCATACACTCATCTAGAGTTCTTTGGCATATTACTATTATTGATCCGTAAATTTTGTGATTTTGAAATAGCAGATTAATCGTTACCAGGACACACCACTATAACAGGCATTGGAAGAATTTTCTCCTATGCAGAAACAGAATTCTCAATATTTTCATCTCAGGTGTCACTGTCACCACAAATAATAATATCATTTGGAGAATTATTACTCCAAAATTATTACTTCTTAAAGTGAGAATCATTTATTATTTTTTTCTCTTTAAATGTTATAAACTATATGTGTTGAACTGTGTACCATAAATTTTATCATGTAATAATTAAAAGTTAAGTTTTAGTTTTTCAAGCGTGCCCCAACACAGAGTCTCTCTTTTTCTTTTGCTAATATTGACAGGATAAACAGCGAGTCAGATTTCGTGACTCCAGCCGTCCTGGAAACATATTTTCAAGGCCCTGACTACGTCCAACAACTTGGAGTCCTCCAAGTCACTAGTAGCCGCAGGTACCACAATAGGTTGGTTCAGATGAAACACTGAGACCACCTTAGGGAGAAAATGAGGACGAGTCCTCAATTCCGCCCTGTCTGAATGGAAGATCAGATAAGGGCTTTTACAGGATAAAGCCCGCCAATTCTGACACGCGCCTGGCCGAGGCCAGGGCCAACAACATGACCACTTTCCATGTGAGATATTTTAACTCCACAGATTCAAGTGGTTCAAACCAATGTGACTTTAGGAACCCCAAAACTACATTGAGATCCCAAGGTGCCACTGGAGGCACAAAAGGAGGCTGTATATGCAGTACCCCTTTTACAAACGTCTGAACTTCAGGTAGTGAAGCTAGTTCTTTCTGGAAGAAAATTGACAGGGCCGAAATTTGAACCTTAATGGACCCCAATTTTAGGCCCATAGACACTCCTGTTTACAGGAAATGCAGGAATCGACCTAGTTGAAATTCCTCCATCGGGGCCTTACTGGCCTCGCACCACGCAACATATTTTCGCCAAATGCGGTGATAATGCTTTGCGGTTACATCCTTCCTGGCTTGATCAGGGTAGGGATGACTTCATCCGGAATGCCTTTTTCCTTCAGGATCCGGCGTTCAACCGCCCTGCCGTCAAACGCAGCCGCGGTAAGTCTTGGAATAGACAGGGTCCTTGCTGGAGCAGGTCCCTTCTTAGAGGTAGAGGCCACGGGTCCTCCGTGAGCATCTCTTGAAGTTCCGGGTACCAAGTCCTTCTTGGCCAATCCGGAGCCACAAGTATAGTTCTTACTCCCCTCCGTCTTATAATTCTCAGTACTTTTGGTATGAGAGGAAGAGGAGGGAACACATACACTGACTGGTACACCCACGGTGTTACCAGAGCGTCCACAGCTATTGCCTGAGGGTCCCTTGACCTGGCGCAATACCTGTCCAATTTTTTGTTTAGGCGGGACGCCATCATGTCCACCTTTGGTTTTTCCCAATGGTTTACAATCATGTGGAAGACTTCTGGGTGAAGTCCCCACTCTCCCGGGTGGAGGTCGTGCCTGCTGAGGAAGTCTGCTTCCCAGTTGTCCACTCCCGGAATGAACACTGCTGACAATGCTATCACATGATTTTCCGCCCTGCGAAAAATCCTTGCAGCTTCTGCCATTGCCCTCCTGCTTCTTGTGCCGCCCTGTCTGTTTACGTGGGCGACTGCCGTGATGTTGTCCGACTGGATCAGCACCGGCTGACCTTGAAGCAGAGGTCTTGCTTGGCTTAGGGCATTGTAAATGGCCCTTAGCTCCAAAATATTTATGTGAAGTGATGTCTCCAGGCTTGACCACAAGCCCTGGAAATTTCTTCCCTGTGTGACTGCTCCCCAGCCTCGCATCCGTGGTCACCAGGACCCAGTCCTGAATGCCGAGTCTGCGGCCCTCTAGAAGATGAGCACTCTGCAACCACCACAGGAGAGACACCCTTGTCTTTGGTGACAGGGTTATCCGCTGATGCATCTGAAGATGCGATCCGGACCATTTGTCCAGCAGGTCCCACTGGAAAGTTCTTGCGTGGAATCTGCCGAATGGAATTGCTTCGTAGGAAACCACCATTTTTCCCAGGACCCTTGTGCACTGATGCACTGACACTTGGCCTGGTTTTAGGAGGTTTCTGACTAGTTCGGATAACTCCCTGGCTTTCTCCTCCGGGAGAAAACACCTTTTTCTGGACTGTGTCCAGGATCATCCCTAGGAATAGAAGGCGTGTCGTCGGGATCAGCTGCGATTTTGGAATATTGAGAATCCAACCGTGCTGCCACAGCACTATCTGAGATAGTGCTACCCCGACTTCCAACTGTTCCCTGGATCTTGCCCTTATCAGGAGATCGTCCAAGTAAGGGATAACTAAAACTCCCTTCTTTCGAAGGAGTATCATCATTTCGGCCATTACCTTGGTAAAGACCCGGGGTGCCGTGGACAATCCAAACGGCAGCGTCTGAAACTGATAGTGACAGTTCTGTACCACAAACCTGAGGTACCCTTGGAGAAGGGTAAATTGGGACATGTAGGTAAGCATCTTTGATGTCCAGAGAGACCATATAGTCCCCTTCTTCCAGGTTTGCAATCACTGCTCTGAGTGACTCCATCTTGAATTTGAACCTTTGTATGTAAGTGTTCAAGGATTTTAGATTTAAAATTGGTCTCACCGAGCCGTCCGGCTTCGGTACCACAAATAGTGTGGAATAGTACCCCTTTCCCTGTTGCAGGAGGGGTACCTTGATTATCACCTGCTGGGAATACAGCCTGTGAATGGCTTGCAATACTGCCTCCCTGTCTGAGGGAGACGTCGGTAAAGCAGACTTTATGAAACGGCGAGGGGGAGACGTCTCGAATTTCTTGAGACGGGCCCCCACCGTGCCTGAGTCCGCTTGTAAAGCCCCAGCGTCATGCTGAGGACTTTGCGGAGGCGGGAGAGGGCTTTTGTTCCTGGGAACTGGCTGTTTGCTGCAGCCTTTTTCCTCTCCCTCTGCCACGGGGCAGAAATGAGACGCCTTTTGCCCGCTTGCCCTTATGGGGCCGAAAGGACTGCACCTGATAATACGGCGTCTTCTTAGGTTGAGAAGCTACCTGGGGTAAAAATGTGGATTTTCCAGCAGTTGCCGTGGCTACCAGGTCTGATAGACCTACCCCAAATAACTCCTCCCCCTTATAAGGCAATACTTCCATGTGCCTTTTAGAATCCGCATCACCTGACCACTGCCGCGTCCATAAACCTCTTCTTGCAGAAATGGACAGCGCGCTAACTCTTGATGCCAGTCGGCAAATATCCCTCTGTGCATCACGCATATATAAAAATGCATCCTTCAAATGCTCTTATAGTCAGTAATATACTGTCCCTATCTAGGGTATCAATATTTTCAGTCAGGGAATCCGACCACGCCACGCCCGCACTGCACATCCAGGCTGAGGCGATTGCTGGTCGCAGTATAACACCCGTGTGAGTGTATATACATTTAAGGATATTCTCCTGCTTTCTATCGGCAGGTTCCTTTAGGGCGGCCGTATCAGGAGAGGGTAGTGCTACCTGTTTAGACAAGCGTGTGAGCGCTTTATCCACCCTAGGGGGTGTTTCCCAACGTGCCCTATCCTCTGGCGGGAAAGGGTACGATGCCAATAACCTTTTAGGAATTATCAGTTTTTTTATCGGGGGAAACCCACGCCTCATCACACACTTCATTTAATTCCTCGGATACAGGAAAAACTACAGGCAGTTTTTTCTCACCAAACATAATACCCTTTTTTAGTGGTACTTGTATTATCAGAGATATGCAATACATTTTTCATTGCTTCAATCATGTAACGTGTGGCCCTAGTGGAAGTCACGTTTGTCTCCTCATCATCGACACTGGAGTCAGGATCCGTGTCTGTGTCTGCCATTTGAGGTAACGGGCGTTTTAAAGCCCCTGATGGCGTTTGAGACCCCTGGACAGGCACAAGCTGAGTAGCCGGCTGTCTCATGTCGTCAACTGTCTGTCGTAAAGAGCTGACACGGTCACGCAATTCCTTCCATAAGCTCATCCACTCAGGTGTCTACTCCCTAGGGGGTGACAACTCTATAATAGGCAATTGCTCCGCCTCCATCTCATTTTCCTCCTCAAACATGTCGACACAATCGTACCGACACACCGCACACACACAGGGAATGCTCTGATAGAGGACAGGACCCCACTAGCCCTTTGGGGAGACAGAGGGAGAGTATGCCAGCACACACCAGAGCGCTATATATAGACAGGAATACCACTATAAAATGTGCTTTTCCCTTTATAGCTGCTGTTAGTATTAAAACTGCGCCAAATTAGTGCCCCCCTCTCTTTTTTACCCTTTCTTGTAGTGCAGGACTGCAGGGGAGAGTCAGGGAGACGTCCTTCCAGCGGAGCTGTGATGGAAAATGGCGCCCGTGTGCTGAGGAGATAGGCTCCGCCCCCTTCTCGGCGGCCTTTTCTCCCGCTTTTTGGTGAGTTCTGGCAGGGGTTAAAATACATCCATATAGCCCTGGGGGTTATATGTGGTGTATTTATGCCAGCCAAGGTGTTTACATTGCTGCTCAGGGCGCCCCCCCCTAGCGCCCTGCACCCTCAGTGACCGAAGTGTGCCTGAGTAACAATGGCGCACAGCTGCAGTGCTGTGCGCTACCTTGTTGAAGACTGATGTCTTCTGCCGCCGATTTTTCCGGACCTCTTCTTGCTTCTGGCTCTGTAAGGGGGCCGGCGGCGCGGCTCTGGGACCGAGCTCCGAGGCTGGGCCTGTGTTCGGTCCCTCTGGAGCTAATGGTGTCCAGTAGCCTAAGAAGCCCAAGCTACCACCACTTAGGTAGGTTCGCTTCTTCTCCCCTTAGTCCCTCGGTGCAGTGAGCCTGTTGCCAGCAGGTCTCACTGAAAATAAAAAACCTAAAACTAAACTTTCACTAAGAAGCTCAGGAGAGCCCCTAGTGTGCACCCTTCTCGGCCGGGCACAAAAATCTAACAGAGGCTTGGAGGAGGGTCATAGGGGGAGACGCCAGTGCACACCAGGTAGTCCTAAAGCTTTACTTTTGTGCCCAGTCTCCTGCGGAGCCGCTATTCCCCATGGTCCTTACAGAGTTCCCAGCATCCACTAGGACGTCAGAGAAAAAATGTTATATAATATACACACACATTATTATGACCACCTCCTACATTTGACGTCGGCAGCGCGTAGCCCATGAAGTACGTCTTGTGTCGTGTGCTAGCTTGGTGGGTATATAAGGTGTGCGATAGGTCATCTGCACACATATCACTCATTCCTGTCATGGGTAGCAAAAGTTGCAAGGGCGGCAGTATTTCCGAAACAGCGCAGTTTGTGAACTGTTCGAGTGCTACTGTGGTGAAGGTGTATCGTGACTGGACAAATGGCACCATTGCGCATAACCGACATGGCAATTGTAGAGCACCACGTGCCATTAATGTGAGAGGTGAACGTCAGCCACGAAAGTGCGTGAGGGCTGACAGACACGCTCCAGTGGAGCGGCTCACCGTCAAAATAAACCTGGGGTCTACCAGACGTGTGTCTAAAACAACAGGTCAGCCCATCTAGCTGCTGTCCGTGCTGCACACGACGGTTACTCTGGCTATTAGCTGGTGGTCATAATAATGTGACTCATATACACATACAGCAGAATATGCCAGCATAAATCTTTACTATGAATATTACCTCATAATCCTCAACGATTCCCATTCGTTTTAAAGCCATTAAGCGACTGCAATGTAAATAAAAAACATTAAAATCATATTTTTAATTATTTTGCATACATGAATACAACACGTTCTTATGTTACAAAGTGTGTTAAATATTAACTATAATCACATGTTTGATGAGTAATAGGCATAGCTTAATGTACCATTCTTTACTACATGTGATTTTTTTTTTATAGGAATTATTAAACCATACCAAACTTAAAGTCAGTGGTATAATTAAATTGCGCCCGATCTTCTAACTAAAGTGACGGGAGAATGTGGGGGCGATATTCAATTGTGTCTTGTTATCTTGCCCATAGAGTCTTTACGCGGCTAAACCCGACCAAAGTGCTGGGCACGATCACAAAAAGTGCTATTTGGGTGCCCAAGCGGGTCACTTTTTGTGCATTTCAGCTCACCACCCCCGGGGGGTGCGAGCTGAAATGCAGACGCCAACAGCCATCATGCCCAAACAGAGCTACAATTGAATAGTTCCGTTTGTGCGCCATTTAGTGGCTGCCAGAGGGATAGGCTTTGCATTCAGCCCAATGAATTCTTTCTAAATACGATAACCCATAAATTTACACAGTAAACGTTTGTTAGTCAGAAAATAATAGAAAAAAAAAAGTGCACACATTGTTTCCAAGAATGTTGTTTCCTACTAACAACTATAAAGCTATTGTTTCTTCGATAGACGCCCATTGGCCGTTGCAGTCACATTTTTTCACACAGTCTCCAGAGGTGCAAGAAATAAGATTTTAAACCTACCGGTAAATCTTTTTCTCCTAGTCCGTAGAGGATGCTGGGGACTACGTAAGGACCATGGGTATAGACGGGCTCCGCAGGAGACATGGGCACTATAAAGAACTTTAGAATGGGTGTGCACTGGCTCCTCCCTCTATGCCCCTCCTCCAGACCTCCGTTAGAGAAACTGTGCCCAGAGGAGACTGACAGTACGAGGAAAGGGTTTTGTTAATCTAAGGGCAAGATTCATACCAGCCCACACCATATAACATGGAATATACTAACCTGTTAACACAGTATGAAACAAAACCGCATCAGTCCGAGACTGATCAAAACTGTAACATAACCCTTATGTAAGCAATAACTATATACAAGTCTTTCAGAAATATGTCCGCACTGGGACGGGCGCCCAGCATCCTCTACGGACTAGGAGAAAAAGATTTACCGGTAAGTTTAAAATCTTATTTTCTCTTACGTCCTAGAGGATGCTGGGGACTCCGTAAGGACCATGGGGATTATACCAAAGCTCCAGACCGGGCGGGAGAGTGCGGATGACTCTGCAGCACCGATTGAGCAAACAGGAGGTCCTCATCAGCCAGGGTATCAAACTTGTAAAATTTTGCAAAAGTGTTTAAACCTGACCAAGTCGCCGCTCGGCAAAGCTGTAATGCCGAGACGCCTTGGGCAGCCGCCCAAGAAGAGCCCACCTTCCTAGTGGAGTGGGCCTTCACCGAATTTGGTAACGGCAATCCAGCCGTAGAATGAGCCTGCTGAATCGTGTTACATATCCAGCGAGCAATAATCTGCTTAGAAGCAGGAGCGCCAACCTTGTTGGCTGCATACAGGATAAACAGAGCCTCTGTTTTACTAACCCGAGCCATCCTGGCTACATAAATTTTGAAGGCCCTGACTACGTCCAGGGACTTGGAATCCTCCAAGTTACTCGTAACCACCGGTACCACAATAGGTTGGTTCATATGAAACAAAGAAACCACCTTAGGCAAAAATTGAGGACGAGTCCTCAACTCCGCTCTATCCACATGAAAAATCAGATAGGGGCTTTTGTGAGACAAAACCGCCAATTCAGACACCCGCCTTGCCGACGCCAAGGCCAACAACATGACCACCTTCCAAGTGAGAAACTTTAATTCCACTGTTTGAAGGGGCTCAAACAAGTGAGATTTCAGGAACTAACACCACGTTAAGGTCCCATGGTGCCACAGGAGGCACAAAAAGGAGGCTGCATGTGCAGCACTCCCTTTACAAAAGTCTGGACTTCTGGGAGAGAAGCCAATTCCTTCTGAAAGAAAATCGATAAAGCCGAAATCTGTACTTTAATGGAGCCCAATTTAAGGCCCATATCCACTCCTGTCTGCAGAAAGTGGAGAAAACGGCCCAGATGGAAATCTTCCGTAGGAGCATTCTTAGCCTCACACCAAGATACATACTTTCTCCAGATACGGTGATAATGTTTCGCCGTCACCACCTTCCTAGCCTTTATCAGTGTAGGGATGACTTCTTCCGGAATGCCTTTCCCAGCTAGGATTCGGTGTTCAACCGCCATGCCGTCAAACGTAACCGCGGTAAGTCGTGGAACACGCAGGGCCCCTGTTGCAACAGGTCCTCTCTGAGAGGAAGAGGCCACTGATCTTCTGTGAGCATTTCCTGAAGATCTGAATACCAGGCCCTTCGAGGCCAATCTGGAACAATGAGTATTGTCCGCACTCTTTCGTCTTATGATTCTCAATATCTTTGAGATGAGTGGCAGAGGAGAAAACACATACACCGACTGAAACACCCACGGTGTCACCAGGGCGTCCACTGCTGCTGCCTGAGGGTCCCTTGACCTGGCACAATACCTCCGAAACTTCTTGTTGAGGTGTGACGCCATCATGTCTATTTGAGGAAGTTCCCAATGATTTGTTATCTCTGCAAAATTTGATGAAGTCCCCACTCTCCTGGAAGGAGATCGTGTCTGCTGAGGAAGTCTGCTTCCCAGTTGTCCACACCCGGAATGAATACAGCTGACAGAGCACTTACGTGAATTTCCGCCCAGCGAAGAATCCTGGTGGCTTCCGCCATTGCCACTCTGCTCCTTGTCCCGCCTTGGCGGTTTACATGAGCCACGGCTGTGACGTTGTCTGACTGAATCAGAACCGGTAGGTCGCGAAGGAGATTCTCCGCTTGACGAAGGCAGTTGTATATGGCCCTCAATTCCAGTACATTGATGTGTAGACAAGCCTCCTGGCTTGACCATGTCCCCTGAAAGTTTCTTCCTTGTGTGACTGCTCCCCATCCTCGGAGGCTCGCGTCCGTGGTCACCAGAACCCAGTCTTGAATGCCGAACCTGCGACCCTCTAGAAGGTGAGCACTCTGCAGCCACCACAGGAGAGACACCCTGGCCCTGGGGGACAGGCTTATTGTTTGAAGAAGTTGAAGATGGGGCCCGGACCACTTGTCCAGAAAGTCCCACTGAAACGTCCGCGCATGAAACCTGCCGAAGGGGATGGCCTCGTAGGACGCCACCTTTTCCCCAGAACTCGAGTGCATTGATGGACTGACACGCTTTTCGGTTTTAACAGGTCTCTGACCATGTTCTGGAGTTCCTGGGCTTTTTCCACTGGGAGAAAAACCCTCTTTTGTTCCGTGTCCATAACCATGCCCAAGAAAGATAGCCGAGTCGTTGGAACCAACTGCGACTTTGGAAGATTTAGAATCCAGCCATGCTGCTGCAGCACACTCAGGGAGAGTGACACGCTTTTCAGCAACTGATCTCTCGATCTCGCTTTTATCAGGAGATCGTCCAAGTACGGGATAATTGTGACTCCCTGCCTGCGCAGGAGCACCATCATTTCCACCATTACCTTGGTGAAAACCCTCGGGCCGTGGAAAGCCTAAACGGCAACATCTGAAACTGGTAATGACAGTCCTGTACAGCGAATCTCAGGTACGCCTGATGAGTGGGATATATGGGGACATGAAGGTATGCATCCTTTATGGCTAGAGACACCATAAAATCCCCCCCTTCCAAGCTGGAGATAACCGCCCTGAGCGATTCCATCTTGAATTTGAACTTTAAGTACAGGTTTAGGGATTTCAAATTTAGAATGGGTCTGACCGAGCCATCCGGTTTCGAGACCACAAATAGGGTTGAGTAGTACCCCTTCCCCTGTTGTACTAGGGGAACCTCGACAACCACTTGTTGTTGACACAGTTTTTGAATCGCAGCTAACACTATCTCCCTGTCTGGGGAAGAAGCTGGTAAAGTCGATTTGAAACACCGGCGAGGAGGCACGTCTTCGAATTCCAGCTTGTAGCCTTGGGATACAATTTCCATTGCCCAAGGATCCACGTCTGACTGAACCCAGATGTGGCTGAAGAGTCGAAGACGTGCCCCCACCGGGGCAGACTCCCTCAGTGGAGTCCCAGCGTCATGCTGTGGATTTAGCAGAAGCCGGGGAGGACTTCTGCTCCTGGGAACTAGCCGTAGCAGGCAGTTTTTTCCCTCTACCCTTACCTCTGGCGAGGAAGGAAGAACCCCGACCTCTTCTGGACTTATGCGATCGAAAGGACTGCATCTGATATTGCAGCGTTTTCTTCTTTTGCTGTGGAGAAACATAAGGTAAAAAGGTAGATTTACCCGCGGTAGCTGTGGAAACCAGGTCTGCGAGACCTTCTCCAAATAAATCCTCACCTTTGTAAGGTAAAACTTCCATATGTTTCTTTGAGTCGGCATCACCCGACCATTGGCGGGTCCACAGGGCTCGCCTAGCAGAAATCGCCATGGCGTTGGCTCTCGAACCTAGCAGACCAACGTCTCTCTGAGCGTCTCTCATATACAAGACGGCGTCTTTTATGTGATCTAAGGTCAATAAAATGGTATCCCTATCTAGGGTATCGAAGTCAGCTGACAAGGTATCAGTCCAAGCTGCTACAGCGCTACAAACCCAAGCCGACGCTATTGCCGGTCTTAGCAAGGTCCCTGTATGTGTATAAATTGATTTTAAGGTAGTTTCCTGTCTGCGATCAGCAGGATCCTTGAGGGCTGCTGTGTCTGGAGACGGTAGCGCCACCTTTTTGGACAAGCGCGTCAACACCTTGTCCACCCTGGGTGAGGATTCCCACCGCAACCTGTCCTTCGCAGGGAAAGGATACGCCATAAGAATTATTTTGGGAACCTGCAGCTTCTTGTCTGGAGTTTCCCAAGCTTTTTCAAATAACTCGTTCAGCTCTTGAGATGGGGGAAAAGTTACCTCAGGTTTCTTTTCTTTAAACATGTGAACCCTCTAGTCAGGGACAGAGGGGTCATCCGTGATATGCAAAACACCTTTTATTGCAATAATCATATAATGAATACTCTTGGCCACCCTTGGGTGTAACCTTGCATCCTCGTAGTCGACACTGGAGTCAGAATCCGTGTCGGTATCAGTGTCTGTTATTTGGGACAGTGGACGTTTTTGAGACCCTGAAGGGCCCTGTGACACAGTCAAAGCCATTGATTGACTACCTGTATTATCCCTGGACTCTGCTTTGTCCAATCTCTTATGTAACAAAGCCACATTTGCATTTAAAACATTCAGCATATCCATCCAATCATGTGTCGGCGTTGCCGACGGAGACACCACAATCATCTGCTCCCCCTCCTCCTTAGAAGAGCCTGCCGCTTCAGACATGCCGACACACGCGTACCGACACCCCCACACACTCAGGGATATATCTATATGGAGAGACAGAGAGAGAGTATGCCAGCACACACCCAGCGCCAACTGACACTGGAAACCAAATTCCCAGACAAACAGTGCTTTTATACAAATATATAATATACACTCACTGTGCCAATAAAAAGTCCCCCCCCCTCTTTTTTGCCCTCTGTGACCGTGTTCAGCAGGGGAGAGTCCAGGGAGCCAGCTTCTCTGCATGTGCTGTGAAGAAAATGGCGCTGGTTAATGCTGGAGGATCAAGCCCCGCCCCCTCAGCGGCAGACTTCGGTCCCGCTCAAACAATCAAAAAACTGGCGGGGGTAAATAATATACTGCCTCTGTAGTATATGTACATCTGCCAGTGTCCCTTGAGGCTATTAATTGCTGCCCAGGGCGCCCCCCCTGCGCCCTGCACCCTTACAGTGCCCGCTGTTGTGTGTGTGTGTGTGTGTGTGTGTGTGTGTGTGTGTGTGTGTGTGTGTGTGTGTGTGAGCAATGGCACGCAGCGGTTACCTCACTGAAGAACTGAAGTCTTCTGCTGCCTTTGAAGTCTTCTTTCTTCTGCTACTCACCTGGCTACTATCTTCCGGCTCTGTGAGGAGGACGGCGGCGCGGCTCCAGGACGAACGGCGAGGGTGAGACCTGCGTTCCGACCCTCTGGAGCTAATGGTGTCCAGTAGCCTAAGAAGCAGAGCCTATCAGTTAAGTAGGTCTGCTTCTCTCCCCTCAGTCCCACGATGCAGGGAGCCTGTTGCCAGCAGTGCTCCCTGAAAATAAAAAACCCAACAAAATTCTTTTTACAGAGAAACTCAGGAGAGCTCCCCTGTAATGCACCCAGTCTCCTCTGGGCACAGGATCTAACCGAGGTCTGGAGGAGGGTCATAGAGGGAGGAGCCAGTGCACACCCATTCTAAAGTTCTTTATAGTGCCCATGTCTCCTGCGGAGCCCGTCTATACCCATGGTCCTTACGGAGTCCCCAGCATCCTCTAGAACGTAAAAGATAAAAATTTGTTAAAAAGTCAGTAGTGTGTGCACCCAAACCTGGACTTTGGATGCCCATTCAAGTGTTTTTGACCGGTTTAGCCGATTTGCCCGTCTAAACATGGAGCCGCTAGTAGCTATTGCCTGGTGATCACCAAACACTACTACTCTGCACTATGGAAAACACATTTTATATGGACAAGAGGCCACTATGTGTCCTTTCACTCCCATTATTACACCTGTAAACAGTGTGGTACCCACACATGAAAGGATTTCCCCTCTTTCAAATGATGCAGCCATTAGCAGCATGTCAGACAATATCACCATGAAATAAATTAGTTTTCCATAGATGGGGAAGGAAGGCTCCACATCTCCTCCATACTGGCCCAAAAACACGAGGGTACAATAGTCTGAAAGAGGAGAGTCCCATCTCTCAGATAATTCCCCCCCCCTTCCCCTTTTCGGAGTGGGAGAAGGGACCTTCTGACGTATCTAGGGGAGGAGACACGTCACCAGGGGGAGGAGCTACGGGCGAATAGGGCACCCGAAACAGGGCCGTCTTTTCATATGGGCTCAATGGGCACTTGCCCAAGGGCCCCAGGAGTATAAGGGCCCTAAGCTGATAGCTGAGGGTCCCCTCTTTCCAGGGGTACCAGATTTTTGAAAATCGGGCAAGGGGAACCAGAGATATCTGACTTCAAAGCAGTGGTCCCCATCCAAGCCTGTTAATTGCTCTTCCCAGCCAGATATCTTGGATTCTGTTTGACTTATAGTTTTTCTGAGGGTATACTCCAAAAGCTGGGACTCTCCCCTTTTGGTGGACACTGGCAGCTTGTCTCTACTATGCCCAGAGATATCAGCCTTCCAGCAGCTGGTCCCTGCTCCAGCTCTGCACGCCTGGTATACAGTTTTATATTTTCATTGGTGGATTGCTCTGGCTTCTGATCTCTGATCCCCCAAGTCCCCAGCACCTCCTGAAAGGTGAGACTCTCTAGTGTTTTATCACATTCAAAGCTAAGAAATCTATTTCCAGGAACCGGAGATATCTGCAGTCAAGCAAGCTGCCCTCCCACCGGAAAATGTTGAATATTAAGCCCACTCCACTTTCCACCCCTCCCCTGCGTATTAAACACCCCCTACCACCCTGGAAGTCATGTACCAGGACCCCTTCATTCAGCCCAATGCCCCCTTATACAGTTCAGTGGTCTCCCTCCCCATTTCCCACCATCTGTGCAGTAAAGGAGTAATTAGCAGAAATTACTGCTCCAGGTCCTACATGCTGAGCTGAAGATAGAACACCCCCTACCGCCTGCGTGACATCAAAGTTGCCGCTGATAGCACCCCCAACCCCTACAGCTGGAGGATAGGTAGGGGCCCCAGTGTATTGCTGTGCCCGGGGGCCCACACTGCTGTTAAGACGGCCCTGACCCGAAAAGTACCCTCGCGGGCTCGCTTCGCTCGCCACGCTTCGGGCTCGGTGGCTCGCTCCGCTCGCCACCTGATTACTAAAGGTAATAGTTGGTGGCGTGGATAGTAGAGGAACTATCCCGCTGGCATAGCTCCTCCCCCATGTGTCGTGACTCCTCCCCCTTACGGAAAAGGTCCCTTGATTCTAGCATCTACCTTCCCCTTAGTAGCTATAGCATAGTGATAACTGGGCAATGACTGAAACATTACACAAAAATGTCATTAATGCAGACTGGGGAGGACAGTTGAACACCAGGAACTTTTGTTGTCCATTCATCAGTAACAACATGATGAATGTCGATGTGGTCAATGTCAGCATACTAAGCTTGTCGACACATAGCATCCCCATGTCAGCAGCAGCAGCAATGCAGTGTGTGCAGTACCTGTACGGGTTAGAGTCCACCACCTCTGCGCTCATCTTCTCAATCTTTCCCCTGTGGGCCTCCTGCCTCCTCACCCTGCCCAGCTCATCCTCCAGCTCCCGAACCCGAGCCCGCAGCTCCTCAAGCAGCCTTATAGAGGCCATCACAGTGCACGCAGGGGATTAGGAGGCTGGGGGCCCTGCTCGGTGGTGCCGTGGCCTGTGTGATGTAGGGGGAGGAGTGGCACAGCGCTGCTGCCCGGTACGTAGGCGCTGGACAGGAGCACAGTGATGCCGGTAGCCGGGGTACCAGTGCGATGTGTGACAGCTGCTGAGCTGCGCTATAGAGACACGTCTGCAGCCAGGAAGAGGAGGGGCCGCGTCCTGCTCCATGCTGCTTCCCTCATCCTGTAATGACACAACATGCGGGAATACAAATACAACCGGGCATGCTGCGACTTGTAGTAGTCCTGCGTTAGTTGGTGTGTCACATGTTGTGATCTGTCACCAAGCACCTTGCGTGACATGGAAACTCTATGGCACACGGCATATACTGCCTATGATCCCTGGAGTTATACACGATCGTTTTCCTCATGTACTAGAGTAATAAGCCATATTACGTTAAAAAAAAACCCCATCTCATAGAAAGGGCGCCTGCCCACTTCCAATATGGCCGCCATAGCTCACAGCCACTACTTCCTATGAGCTCAGATGCAGGAGGCGTTACCTCTTTTTCAAACAAGTTTTTATCTTTAAGCTTTATTTACAAACTTAACACAGACAAATGGAAAAAATGTGTTAAAGGTACTATTACAGAGGGCAGTCACAACAAGACTGGACTTTATACCCGGCCAGGCTGTTCTTCTCGTTGGGAAATGGCGCAGCAGGAGGCAGACACCAGTGCTGTCAGGGAGAAGCACAGGTTTGATGAGCGCAGGTTAGATGAGTACCTGGCCGTACACCTGCCGGGCTTTGGTTCCTATCCCTCCGCAGCGCTGACAGTCCGGCAATACAGGTGAGAGATGGCACTCCAGCTCCCCAGGCACTCAGCTCCTGTCTGGATTTAATTAAGGGAGCGAAGGTGCGCAAGCCAGTCCCCTTTTCAGCACCTAGCCGGCCTTACTGGCCATGGAAATTGTATAATTTTGTCATACCCTCCAACATTTTACACACAAAAATCGGTACAAATTAGAAAAAGGGGCGTGGCCACGGGTAAAGGGGGCGTGTCCACGCCCCTTTTCCTATACTTTCAATGGAAGTTTGGAGAGCCAAAAATAGGTACAGACCATAAAAAAAAGGTACTGTACCTATTAAAAAGGTACAGTTGGAGGGTATGTTTTGTATGATTGTGTCATCACATGTATTATTGTAACAGTGTGCTTTGCGTAAATAATAATAATAATAACCAAAAAATAAATAAAGGAACAAATGAAGGGGAAAAAAAATCTTTTTTGTACTTGCATTCCGTATTCAAGTGGATGTTAATCATACCCCTTTTACACTCGCAGGAAAATCCCGGGATATTGCACGTGAACGCGCATCATCCCGGGATTCTTCTCAGTGTAAATGGGTACATGGACAATTTCCCGGGACGAGCATCCCGGGATTTCATCCCAGGTCAAAAGCAGGGTTGAACCCGGGACCGTCCCGGGAAGCTGTGTAGTGTGAAAGGGTCCGTCCCGGGATTCACTATCCCGGGACTGTTAAAAGGACTTGGATTGGAGCTTTCTTGGGCTCAGAAAAGCTGATGTTCTCTTTTCTGAGCCCAAGGCCATTTCTAATGACATACTAATGCATTTGCAGGGATATCCCGGGATCAGTGTAAATGGGGCTGTCCCGGGTCGATCCCAGGTCTTAATGCAGTGTGAAAGGGGTCAGTCCCGGGAATGCATCCCGGGAGTGACCCGGGAGTGCGAGTGTAAAAGTGGTATCATAGTTGCCTACCCTCCTTCATTCTGCAGGAGACTCCCTGAAATAGCAGCAATCTCCCTCACTCCCTGACTAGAAATGCAATCTCCCTGATTTCACTTTATCCCCATTATGCAGCTATTACATTTTTTGGGGGGGAAATAAATCAGAGATACATACATTCGAATGGGATCATTAGTGCCATGTCCCTACATTGGTTATAAGGCACAATGGGTAGATGTATTAATCTGGAGAAAGCATAAGGAAGTGATAAAGCAGTGTTAAGTGCAAGGTGATAATGCACCAGCCAATCAGCTCCTAACTGTTAATTTACATATGGGAGCTGATTGGCTGGGGTGTTTACCACCTTGCATTTATCACTGGTTTATCACTTACTTATGCCTTCTCCAGGTTAATACATCTGCTCCAATGATCCCTATGGCCACTTACAGTATATGGAACCTCTTGTAAAACACAATATACGAACAAATCCTGCAAAATATCAGTGTCTTTTCTTCAACAAATAGATCTTATTAACTTTGGGGCTCATTTACACTTGGATGTAAGTCATTTTCATGACACGCCTCTCTGATGTAGCAGTATTCGTCCGTGCTGATAGGTGTTACTTTCACAGTCTCCCTGAAATGCTTTTTCAAAAATAGGCAAGTATGATGTTAATTGATATTTTCTTGTCACAGTATGTACGCAGTAAGGGAGCAGAGCACAAGGCATGATGAGTAGGGGATTGTTAGAATGTCTCGCATATTCACTAATAGGCGGCCGCACGCCTGGTTCCAGCAACAATGCGGCTTGGGCCATACAGGCTGCTCACCAGGTGAGGGTGTTGTGTAGATAGTAGCTGGTCCCAAATGGTAGGGGGTGTGGTCGTGTACCTACAAGGTTAGGACGGGCACGCACCAGCGGTGCACAAGGTATGATAAGTAGGGGATTGTCAGAATGCCTCGCATATTCACCAATAGGAAGCCGCACGCCTGGTTCCAGCACTAATGCGGCTTGGGCCATACAGGTTGCGCGCAAGTGAGGGTGTTATGCAGATGGTAGCTGGTCCCATATGGTAGGGGGCGTGGTCACTTACCAACACGGTTAGGACGGGCACGTCCCAGGTGGTTTCAGTGTTGAGAGACCTTTTACTTGTTTTGTTGTGATTATATTATGGAAATAAAGCTGTGACTTTATTTTATTGGCCAGTTTGCCTGGTCTTATCTCAGTTATTCGTTAGCGCCAAGGCGGGTCGCCGGTAAGTCGGCCTCTCCTTCCTTATGGGTCTGGCAACTTATTTGGGTATACAGAATACCGTCCATGTGATAAACTGTATTCTTTGTATGTTTCTGATTACATTCAGTAACATCGAAACATAGAATTTGACGGCAGATAAGAACCACTTGGCCCATCTAGTCTACCCATTTTTATTTAATTTTTTTTTACCATATTTCTCTAACGTCCTAAGTGGATGCTGGGACTCCGTAAGGACCATGGGGAATAGCGGCTCCGCAGGAGACTGGGCACAACTAAGAAAGCTTTAGGACTAACTGGTGTGCACTGGCTCCTCCCACTATAACCCTCCTCCAGACCTCAGTTAGAATCTTGTGCCCGGCTGAGCTGGATGCACACTAGGGGCTCTCCTGAGCTCCTAGAGAGAAAGTATATTTTAGGTTTTTTTATTTTACAGTGAGATCTGCTGGCAACAGACTCACTGCAGCGAGGGACTAAGGGGAGAAGAAGCGAACCTACCTAACTGGTGGTAGCTTGGGCTTCTTAGGCTACTGGACACCATTAGCTCCAGAGGGATCGACCGCATGGAACCGGCCATTGATGTTCGGTCCCGGAGCCGCGCTGCCGGCCCCCTTACAGAGCCAGAAGCAAGAAGTGATCCGGAAAATCGGCGGCAGAAGACTCCTGTCTTCAACAAGGTAGCGCACAGCACTGCAGCTGTGCGCCATTGCTCCTCTTGCACACCTCACACTGCGGTCACTGATGGGTGCAGGGCACTGGGGGGGGGGGCGCCCTGAGCAGCAATATAAACACCTTGCCTGGCAAAATCATCACAATATATAGCCCCAGAGGCTATATATGTGATAAATACCCCTGCCAGAATCCATAAAAAAGCGGGAGAAAAGTCATCCGAAAAAGGGGCGGAGCTATCTCCCTCAGCACACTGGCGCCATTTCTCCCTCACAGCTCCGCTGGAAGGAAGCTCCCTGGCTCTCCCCTGCAGTCTACACTACAGAGGGGTAAAAAAGAGAGGGGGGGCACTAAATTTAGGCGCAATATACATATATAGCAGCTATAAGGGGATATAATTTAGTTAATCCCTGTATTATATAGCGCTCTGGTGTGTGCTGGCATACTCTCTCTCTGTCTCCCCAAAGGGCTTTGTGGGGTCCTGTCTCCTGTCAGAGCATTCCCTGTGTGTGTGCGGTGTGTCGGTACGGCTGTGTCGACATGTTTGATGAGGAGGCTTATGTGGAGGCGGAGCAGATGCCTATAAATGTGTTGTCACCCCCTGCGGGGCAGACACCTGAGTGGATGGACTTGTGGAAGGAATTACGTGAAAGTGTCGACTCCTTACATAAAAATTTTGATGACATGCCAAATGCGGGACAGCCGGCTTCTCAGCTCGTGCCTGCCCAGACGTCTCAAAGGCCATCAGGGGCTCTAAAACGCCCGCTACCTCAGATGGCAGACACAGATGTCGACACGGATACTGATACCAGTGTCGACGACGAAGAGACTAATGTAATGTCCAATAGGGCCACTCGTTACATGATTGAGGCAATGAAAAATGTTTTACACATTTCTGATGTGACCCCAGGTACCACAAAAAAGGGTATTATGTTTGGAGAAAAAAACTCCCAGTAGTTTTTCCCCCTTCTGAAGAATTAAATGAAGTGTGTGAAGTAGCGTGGGCTTGCCCAGATAAAAAATTGGTAATTTCTAAAAAGTTACTAATGGCGTACCCTTTCCCGCCAGAGGATAGGTCCCGTTGGGAAACACCCCCTAAGGTGGATAAAGCGCTTACACGCTTATCAAAAAAGGTGGCACTACCGTCTCCGGATACGGCCGCCCTAAAGGAACCTGCTGATAGAAAGCAGGAGGCTCTCCTGAAGGCTATATATATACACACTGGTATTATACTGAGACCAGCTATTGCTTCAGCATGGATGTGCAGTGCTGCAGCTGCGTGGTCAGATTCCCTGTCAGAAAACATTGACACCCTAGACAGGGACACTATATTGCTAAACATAGAGCATATTAAAGACGCTGTCTTATACATGAGAGATGCACAGAGGGATATTTGCCGGCTGGCATCAAAAATAAGTGCACTGTCCATTTCTGCCAGGAGAGGGTTATGGACTCGGCAGTGGACAGGTGATGCAGATTCTAAAAGGCACATGGAAGTTTTGCCTTATAAGGGTGAGGAGTTGTTCGGGGATGGTCTTTCAGACCTAGTGTCCACAGCAACGGCTGGGAAGTCAGCATTTTTACCACATGTCCCCTCACAACCAAAGAAAGCATCGTATTATCAGGTACAGTCCTTTCGTCCCCAAAAGAGCAGGCGGGGTAGAGGCGCGTCCTTTCTGCCCAGAGGCAGAGGTAGGGGAAAAAAGCTGCAGCATACAGCCAGTTCCCAGGAACAAAAATCCTCCCCCCGCTTCTTCTTCTAAGTCCGCCGCATGACGCTGGGGCTCAACAGGCGGAGCCAGGTACGGTGGGGGCCCGTCTCAAAAACTTCAGCGATCAGTGGGCTCGCTCACAAGTAGATCCCTGGATCCTTCAAGTGGTATCTCAGGGGTACAGGCTGGAATTTGAGACATTTCCCCCCCGCCGTTTCCTCAAATCTGCCTTGCCAACAACTCCCTCAGGCAGGGAGGCTGTGATAGAGGCAATTCACAAGCTGTATTCCTAGCAGGTGATAGTCAAGGTGCCCCTACTTCAACAAGGACGGAGTTACTATTCCACAATGTTTGTGGTACCGAAACCGGACGGTTCGGTGAGACCCATTTTAAATTTGAAATCCTTGAACACATATATAAAAAAATTAAAGTTCAAGATGGAATCACTCAGGGCGGTTATTGCAAGCCTGGAAGAGGGGGATTACATGGTATCACTGGACATCAAGGATGCTTACCTGCATGTCCCCATTTACCAACCTCACCAGGAGTACCTCAGATTTGTGGTACAGTATTGTCATTACCAATTCCAGACATTGCCGGTCGGCCTGTCCACGGCACCGAGGGTATTTACCAAGGTAATGGCCGAAATGATGATACTCCTTCGAAAAAAGGGAGTTTTAATTATCCCATACTTGGACGATCTCCTGATAAAGGCGAGGTCCAGGGAGCAGTTGTTGGTCGGCGTAGCACTATCTCAGGAGGTGCTACACCAGCACGGTTGGATTCTAAATATTCCAAAGTCACAGCTGGTTCCTGCGACACGTCTACTGTTCCTGGGCATGATTCTGGACACAGTCCAGAAAAAAGTGTTTCTCCCAGAGGAAAAAGCCAGGGAGCTGTCATCTCTAGTCAGAGGCCTCCTGAAACCAAAACAGGTGTCGGTGCATCACTGCACGCGAGTCCTGGGAAAGATGGTAGCTTCCTACGAAGCAATTCCATTCGGCAGGTTCCATGCCAGAACCTTTCAGTGGGACCTGTTGGACCAATGGTCCGGATCGCATCTTCAAATGCATCGGTTGATAACCTTGTCTCCAAGGACCAGGGTGTCTCTGCTGTGGTGGCTGCAGAGTGCTCATCTCAAAGAGGGCCGCAGATTCGGCATACAGGACTGGGTCCTGGTGACCACGGATGCCAGCCTTCGAGGCTGGGGGGCAGTCACACAGGGAAGAAACTTCCAAGGACTTTGGTCAAGTCAGGAGACTTCCCTACACATAAATGTTCTGGAACTGAGGGCCATTTACAATGCCCTAAGTCAGGCAAAACCCCTGCTTCAAAACCAGCCGGTTCTGATCCAGTCAGACAACATCACGGCAGTCGCCCATGTAAACCGACAGGGCGGCACAAGAAGCAGGACGGCGATGGCAGAAGCCACAAGGATTCTCCGATGGGCGGAAAGTCACGTGTTAGCACTGTCAGCAGTGTTCATTCCGGGAGTGGACAACTGGGAAGCAGACTTCCTCAGCAGGCACGACCTCCACCCGGGAGAGTGGGGACTTCATCCAGAAGTCTTCCAACTGATTGTAAACCGTTGGGAAAGGCCACAGGTGGACATGATGGCGTCCCGCCTAAACAAAAAGCTAGAAAAATATTGCGCCAGGTCAAGGGACCCTCAGGCGATAGCTGTGGATGCTCTAGTGACACCGTGGGTGTACCGGTCGGTTTATGTGTTCCCCCCTCTTCCTCTCATACCCAAGGTACTGAGGATAATAAGGAAAAGAGGAGTAAGAACTATACTCATTGTTCCGGATTGGCCAAGAAGAGCTTGGTACCCGGAACTTCAAGAATTGATCTCAGAGGACCCATGGCCTCTGCCGCTCAGACAGGACCTGCTGCTGCAGGGGCCCTGTCTGTTCCAAGACTTACCGCGGCTGCGTTTGACGGCATGGCGGTTGAACACCGGATCCTAAAAGAAAAGGGTATTCCGGAGGAAGTCATTCCTACGCTCATTAAAGCTAGAAAAGATGTAACCGTACAACATTATCACCGCATATGGCGAAAATATGTTGCGTGGTGTGAGGCCAGGAAGGCCCCAACGGAGGAATTTCAGCTGGGTCGATTTCTGCACTTCCTACAGTCAGGGGTGACTATGGGCCTAAAACTGGGTTCCATTAAGGTCCAGATTTCGGCTCTGTCGATTTTCTTCCAAAAAGAACTGGCTTCACTGCCTGAAGTTCAGACATTTGTTAAGGGAGTGCTGCATATTCAGCCTCCTTTTGTGCCTCCAGTGGCACCGTGGGACCTCAACGTGGTGTTGGGTTTCCTGAAGTCACATTGGTTTGAGCCACTTAAAACCGTAGAGTTAAAATATCTCACGTGGAAAGTGGTCATGCTTTTGGCCTTGGCTTCGGCTAGGCGAGTGTCAGAATTGGCGGCTTTGTCATGTAAAAGCCCCTATTTGATTTTCCATATGGATAGAGCAGAATTGAGGACTCGTCCCCAGTTTCTCCCTAAGGTGGTATCAGCTTTTCACTTGAACCAACCTATTGTTGTGCCTGCGGCTACTAGGGACTTGGAGGACTCCAAGTTACTGGACGTAGTCAGGGCCTTGAAAATTTATGTTTCCAGGACGGCTGGAGTCAGGAAGACTGACTCGCTATTTATCCTGTATGCACCCAACAAACTGGGTGCTCCTGCTTCGAAGCAGACTATTGCTCGCTGGATTTGTAGCACAATTCAGCTTGCGCATTCTGCGGCTGGCCTGCCGCAGCCTAAATCTGTAAAAGCCCATTCCACAAGGAAGTTGGGCTCTTCTTGGGCGGCTGCCCGAGGGGTCTCTGCTTTACAACTTTGCCGAGCTGCTACTTGGTCAGGGGCAAACACGTTTGCAAAATTCTACAAATTTGATACCCTGGCTGAGGAGGACCTTGAGTTCTCTCATTCGGTGCTGCAGAGTCATCCGCACTCTCCCGCCCGTTTGGGAGCTTTGGTATAATCCCCATGGTCCTTACGGAGTCCCAGCATCCACTTAGGACGTTAGAGAAAATAAGATTTTACTCACCGGTAAATCTATTTCTCGTAGTCCGTAGTGGATGCTGGGCGCCCGTCCCAAGTGCGGACTGTCTGCAATGCTTGTATATAGTTATTGTTAACTAAAGGGTTATTGTTGAGCCATCTGTTGAGAGGCTCTGTTATGTTCATACTGTTAACTGGGTATAATATCACGAGTTATACGGTGTGATTGGTGTGGCTGGTATGAGTCTTACCCGGGATTCAAAATCCTTCCTTATTGTGTCAGCTCTTCCGGGCACAGTATCCTAACTGAGGTCTGGAGGAGGGTCATAGTGGGAGAAGCCAGTGCACACCAGTTAGTCCTAAAGCTTTCTTAGTTGTGCCCAGTCTCCTGCGGAGCCGCTATTCCCCATGGTCCTTACGGAGTCCCAGCATCCACTACGGACTACGAGAAATAGATTTACCGGTGAGTAAAATCTTATTTTTTTTCTCAAACCTTATTTGATCCTTATTTCTTTGTAAGAATATCATTATGCCTATCCCATGCATGTTTAAATTGCTCTACTGTCTTAGCCTCTACCACCTCTGATGGGAGGCTATTTCACTTGTCCACTACCCTTTCTGTGAAGTAATTTTTCCTAAAATTTCCCCTGAACCTCCCCCCCTCCAGTCTCAGTGCATGTCCTTGTGTCCTATTGCTTCTCTTCATTTGGAGAATGTTTCCCTCCTGGACTTTGTTAAAACTCTTGCAATATTTGAATGTTTCTATCATGTCCCCCCCTTTCCCTTCTCAGCTCCAAACTGTACATATTGAGATTTTTTAGTCTTTCTGGGTATGTTTTGTGATGTAGGCCATGCACCATTTTAGTTGCCCTTCTTTGTACAGTCTCTAATGTATTAATATCCTTTTGAAGATATGGCCTCCAGAATTAAACACAGTATTCTAGATGAGGCCGTATCAACGACCTATACAGTGGCATTATTACTTCTTTCTTTCTGCTGCTGATTCCTCTCCCAATGCAGCCAAGAATCTGACTAGCCTTCCTCATTGCTTTGTAACATTTCTTATCTGCCTTTAAGTTACATGAAATAGTGACTCCAAGATCCCTTTCCTCCTCCGTAGTTTCCAGACTAGAGGGGGGGGGGGGGGGCGCGCTAAGGTGGCATGCTGATTTGAGGGGGCGCTGAGGAGTTACGGAGGAGCAGGGTTTTTTTGTTTTACTGGCAGTGCTGTGCTTCTCCAGTGAAACAGCAGACGGCTTCCGGGGTCTCTGACCCACCTGTCTGCCCACAGCTGGTTCCGACACTGTGCGGGTGATGTCCAGTACCTGGGATCACTCCTATGGGGTATATGCAATTGCGGTCGAATTTCCGAAATTGTCGAAAAACTGGACTTTTTCGCCAAAAAAAAAATAATCGACAATGCAATTCAGTACTTTCCGTCAAAAAAACGGACTTTCAAAATTCGACTTTTTGAAATTCGACATTTGTCAAATTCGACTTTTCTGCAATGGTACAAATGCGGCAATTCGACAAAAGTATATTCAATTGAAGTTTGGAAATTCGACAACAGTGCTTTTAGACAGTAAATTCGTCATTTTCAATCCGCCACACTTTGGTGGGTGAATCTAATAAAAAAAAATTAAAACATGTTTTTTTGTGTTTTTTTTTTTATTGGTAATAACATATCTATTTATATTAGAAGGGATTAGGTACTTGGTTTGTCTTTTTGGGAGGCACAAGTATTATTTATATATTTTTTAAAATATTATTTTTTTTTTATTTTTTTAAATGGAATGGTAAAATCCCGAAAAAAAATGACCACCGAGTCACCGAGGTCACCGAGTCACCGAGGTCCCTTCAGCTAATCAGGAAGCGCTACTTCGTTGCACTCACCTGATTGGCTGTATGCGCGTGTGACCTCAGACAGCGCATCGCAAAGCCTCTCCATTACTTTCAATGGTGGGAACCTTGCGGGTAGCGGTGGGGTTACCCGCGGTCAGCCGCTGACCGCGGGTGACCTCACCGCTGACGCAAAGTTCCCACCATTGAGTATAATGGAGAGGCTTTGCGAGGCGCTGTCCGACAGCTCAGACGTGCAGCCAATCAGCAGAGTGCCAGGACGTTGCGCTCGCTGATTGGCTGAAGGGACCTCGGTGACAGCAGTCACGTGGTGTCCCGGCATTCGGGGAAAGGGGTCTCGTGTAAACATGGGACCCCTTTCAGTGCGTGGTCCGGGTAAATGCGGTTTGTTTTTTTGCCAAGTACGTGGATTTATATCTGGACACTGGATTGAGGTGAGTATAATTTGATTCACAGGTACCCCGGATCGCCGGATCAGGAGACGTGGCAGTCGGCGGGTCAACATAGGTAAGTATGTGTGTGTCGGCAGGTGTGCAATAAAGTTTTACTCTCAAGGTGTGTGTCTCCTGTTTTTATTTGGGTATTTTTTTCCAGTAGTACTACAGGTACCAGCGGGCCCGTTTTTCTCCCGCATGCTGGTACTTGTGGTTCTCCAAGTACCAGCTTGCGGGGGAGGCTTGCTGGGACTTGTAGTACTACAGGAAAAAACAATATTCTTTACATTTTCTCAAGGCTATCAGCCTCCCATCCGCAGCCCTTGGATGGGGGGGGGGACAGCCTCGGGCTTCACCCCTGGCCCTTGGGTGGCTTGGGGGGGGACCCCTTGATTGAAGGGGTCCCCACTCCCCCAGGGTACCCCGGCCAGGGGTGACTAGTTGGATATTTAATGCCACGGCCGCAGGGCGCTGTATAAAAGTGACCTCCGGCTGTGGCATTATCTGTCCAGCTAGTGGAGCCCGATGCTGGTGTAAAAAATACGGGGGACCCCTACTCTTTTTGTCCCCCGTATTTTTTGCACCAGAACCAGGCGCAGAGCCCGGTGCTGGTTTTAAAAATACGGGGGATCCCCTGTCCATTTTCCCCCCGGATTTTTAGAACCAGGACCGGCTCGAAGAGCCCGAGGCTGGTTATGCTTTGGAGGGGGGACCCCACGCCATTTTTTTCCGTGTTTTTCCCCGTTTTTAAAAAAACGGAACAAATCCGTCAAATCGGCCGTTTTTCGGCAGCGGGACTGTCGAATCCGTTTTTTATTGCATATGGTCAATTTCGGCACCCACTTGCCGAAATTAGCCTGTCGAATTGAAAAACGGCCGATAATTTGCCGCGATTCGCCGCTAATTGCATATACCCCTATGTCGGCTACTGTCTTAAACTCTTTTCTTTGCCATGCAGTGCTACGGATAGCGTGCAGTGCACCGTACAAGCTATAGAAGTGAGCTGTTGGTGCTGTTTATCAGCAGGCTATGATTCCGGCTGCCTGCCCAGCACCAACTGATAACAAGTTGCAGGCTACACCACATTGAGAGGACACACTGCCCCAGGCTTATGCTTGTTAACAGGTGCAGTCACCGATGTTACAGGAATCAAAGGTTCACTTTGCTAGCTATCCAATTGACAGTGGAAACTAAGAGCCTGGACAACCTCCAACTCTCACCAAGTATCACTACAGCAGCTTTGTGGTGAGTTTAAAGACAGACTTTATTATCGGCACTGTGCATTAAACAAAATTTGGGTACATACACACAATTCATTTGTTTCATATACACCTTATACACACAGCCTGAAGGTCATTTAATACAATACTATTAAGAATTTTGTGTATTAAACAGAGTTTGTGTACATTGAGCCATCAGAAAACAAAGGTTTCACTATCTCAGTCTAACTCAAAAAATTCTGTATTTCGGAATATTCCGTATTTCGGAGTATACATGGCCAATAAAGTCGATTCTGATTCTGATGTAGTGTAGTGATGTAGCTCAGCGTGTAGGGGATGTAGTATAGTAGTGCAGTGGAAAGGCGAATATAGTGTTATGATATAGTGCAATGTATGGGGACACCCAGAGGAGCATGTATTTGAACACTCTGCTGGAGGTGCATGTGACGCATAGGGCACACGTAGGGGAAAATGGTCCAATAGTATCCCCTTTTTTTCAAAATTTTTGATAATCTAATTACAGGGTATTTCAGTCTGACAGGGTATTGTTTTTTTTTTTTGGGGGGGGGAGAGGTTTTAGGGGCAGGCGCCAAATTACTGTCTTGCCCCGGGTGACGAAAATCCTAGTTTCGGCCCTGCATTTAGCCTTTGGATTTTTGAGACCCAAGTGCATGATTTTGCATTTTATGTCATTAAACTTTAATTGCTACACTTTTGATCATTCCTCTAGTCTACCTAGATCCTCAATCATTTGTTTTACCCCACCTGGTGTGTCTGCCCTGTTGCATACCTTTGTGTCATCTGCAAAAAGGCATACTTTCCCTTTAATGCCATTTGCAATGTCACCAATAAAGATATTAAAAAGCACTGGTCCAAGTACAGATCCCTGGGGTACTCCACTGGTAACATTTCTCTCCTGTGAATGCACTCCATTTACCACAACTATCTGTTTTCTATCCTGCAACCAAAATCTTATCCATTCAATAATCCTAGTATCCAATCCCAAACTTCCAAGTTTATTTAGCAGTCTGCGATGTGGAACAGTGTCAAAAGCCACTAAAGTCTAGATAAGCTACATCCACGGCTCTACCTTTATCCATCACTTTAGTCACAGTCAAAAAAGATGATGGATGAGTGTCAGTGTATGATGTATACAGATGATGTATGCATATAAAGCTAAGGTAAATGGAGAAAGTACATGTAGTGCATACCTGCTTGGTATGCAGTATGTGTCCATTTAAAGGACCTGTAGACACAATTCAATATATCTACCGATATGTACTATACAGTCCATATCTGTAGAAAACAGTGCATATCGCTCTGCGTGGAAACACCTTGCGATTCCTATGCACTGTCCCGCGGGATCGGCATCGCAAGGAAACATATAGTCAGTATTGGCCCTGCCTGTACACTCTATCAGAGGTTTATGCTTCTGGCCACAATATGGGCAATATTGGCGTTATCCTGCATTGCACTATGTGTAGGCGGCTTAAAGGTTCGGTCAATTCTGTTGATATTCTGCATGTCGACACTGATTAAATGTTGACATGGGTCCAGATTCAGACATGGGAGTAAAAGACGCAGCTGCTGTGCAAATATATGCTATGGGGCGTCTTGTTTAAATAGACCCCTCCCTCCAGGCTTCTGTAATCCACTACGTCCGACGTAACCAAGGAATTCATGCTGCTGGTATAGCCAGATTAAGGGGGTGACGTAGGGGATACTGTACCCTGGGCCCCCTTTGTCAGGGGCCACGTCAGCCGAAGCATGCTGACTTTACTAGCTCTCCTTTTTGTGCGTCAGCAGAACCAGGTAGCCAGAATGAGAGGACAGTATACAGTGCAGACCGAGACACAGGAGCAGTGCCGTAACTAGACACTTTAGCGCTGTGTGCAAGAAACCGCATCGGCGCCCTCCCCCCCTCCTCCCCCGTATATAAAATAAAGCCGGCGCGTGCCAAAAATATAGGGGTGTGGCGCTTCATGGGGAAGGGTGTGGCCACAGAGATCTCTTCTACACATTATGGCAGGCAGATTCCCCCTTTTTACACATTACGACAGGCAGAGTTCCCTTTTTACACATTACGGCAGCAGAGTCCACTTTTAACACATTAGGCAGGGTCTCCCTTTTTACACATTAGGCAGGCCAGAGCGGTAACTAGACATTTCTCTATCGTCCTAGTGGATGCTGGGGTTCCTGAAAGGACCATGGGGAATAGCGGCTCCGCAGGAGACAGGGCACAAAAAGTAAAGCTTTCCGATCAGGTGGTGTGCACTGGCTCCTCCCCCTATGACCCTCCTCCAAGCCTCAGTTAGATTTTTGTGCCCGGCCGAGAAGGGTGCAATCTAGGTGGCTCTCCTAAAGAGCTGCTTAGAAAAGTTTAGCTTAGGTTTTTTATTTTACAGTGAGTCCTGCTGGCAACAGGATCACTGCAACGAGGGACTTAGGGGAGAAGAAGTGAACTCACCTGCGTGCAGGATGGATTGGCTTCTTGGCTACTGGACATCAGCTCCAGAGGGACGATCACAGGTACAGCCTGGATGGTCACCGGAGCCTCGCCGCCGGCCCCCTTGCAGATGCTGAAACAAGAAGAGGTCCAGAATCGGCGGCAGAAGACTCCTCAGTCTTCTAAAGGTAGCGCACAGCACTGCAGCTGTGCGCCATTTTCCTCTCAGCACACTTCACACGGCAGTCACTGAGGGTGCAGGGCGCTGGGAGGGGAGCGCCCTGGGAGGCAAATGAAAACCTATTTGGCTAAAAAATACCTCACATATAGCCTCCGGGGGCTATATGGAGATATTTAACCCCTGCCAGAATCCACTAAAGAGCGGGAGACGAGCCCGCCGAAAAAGGGGCGGGGCCTATCTCCTCAGCACACAGCGCCATTTTCCTTACACAGCTCCGCTGGTCAGGACGGCTCCCAGGTCTCTCCCCTGCACTGCACTACAGAAACAGGGTAAAACAAGAGAGGGGGGGCAAAATAGTGGCAAAAATTATATTATAAAAGCAGCTATACAGGGAGCACTTATTATAAGGCTATCCCTGTCATATATAGCGCTTTGGTGTGTGCTGGCAGACTCTCCCTCTGTCTCCCCAAAGGGCTAGTGGGGTCCTGTCTTCGTTAAGAGCATTCCCTGTGTGTCTGCTGTGTGTCGGTACGTGTGTGTCGACATGTATGAGGACGATATTGGTGTGGAGGCGGAGCAATTGCCAAATATGGGGATGTCACCTCCTAGGGGGTCGACACCAGAATGGATGCCTTTATTTTTGGAATTACGGGATAGTGTCAACACGCTAAAGCAGTCGTTTGACGACATGAGACGGCCGGACAATCAATTAGTGCCTGTCCAGGCGCCTCAAACACCGTCAGGGGCTGTAAAACGCCCTTTGCCTCAGTCGGTCGACACAGACCCAGACACAGGCACTGATTCCAGTGGCGACGGTGACGAATCAACCGTATTTTCCAGTAGGGCCACACGTTATATGATTTTGGCAATGAAGGAGGCGTTACATTTAGCTGATACTACAGGTACCACTAAACAGGGTATTATGTGGGGTGTGAAAAAACTACCTATAGTTTTTCCTGAATCAGAAGAACTAAATGAGGTGTGTGATGAAGCGTGGGTTGCCCCCGATAAAAAGATGCTAATTTCAAAGAAGTTATTGGCTTTATACCCTTTCCCGCCAGAGGTTAGGGCGCGCTGGGAAACACCTCCTAGGGTGGACAAGGCGCTCACACGCTTATCTAAACAAGTGGCGTTACCCTCTCCTGAGACGGCCGCACTTAAAGATCCAGCAGATAGGAGGATGGAAAATATCCAAAAAAGTATATACACACATACAGGTGTTATACTACGACCAGCTATAGCGACAGCCTGGATGTGCAGTGCTGGAGTAGCTTGGTCAGAGTCCCTGATTGAAAATATTGATACCCTGGATAGGGACAATGTTTTACTGTCTTTAGAGCAAATAAAGGATGCATTTCTTTATATGCGTGATGCACAGAGGGATATCTGCACACTGGCATCACGGGTAAGTGCTATGTCCATTTCGGCCAGAAGAAGTTTATGGACGCGACAGTGGTCAGGCGATGCGGACTCAAAACGGCATATGGAAGTTTTGCCGTATAAAGGGGAGGAGTTATTTGGAGTCGGTCTATCAGATTTGGTGGCCACGGCTACAGCCGGGAAATCCACCTTTTTACCTCAAGTTACTCCCCAACAGAAAAAGACACCGACTTTTCAACCGCAGCCCTTTCGTTCCTTTAAAAACAAGAGAGCAAAGGGATATTCATATCTGCCACGAGGCAGAGGAAGGGGGAAGAGACAGCAACAGGCAGCTCCTTCCCAGGAACAGAAGCCCTCCCCCGCTTCTACAAAAGCCTCAGCATGACACTGGGGCTTCTCAAGCGGACTCGGGGGCGGTGGGCGGTCGTCTCAAGAATTTCAGCGCGCAGTGGGCTCACTCGCAGGTAGATCCCTGGATCCTGCAGATAATATCTCAGGGATACAGGTTGGAACTAGAGACAGATCCACCTCGCCGTTTCCTGAAGTCTGCTTTACCAACGTCCCCCTCCGAAAGGGAGACGGTCTTGGAAGCCATTCACAAGCTGTACTCTCAGCAGGTGATAGTCAAGGTACCTCTTCTACAACAAGGAAAGGGGTATTATTCCACTCTATTTGTGGTACCGAAGCCGGATGGCTCGGTAAGACCTATTCTAAATCTGAAGTCCTTGAACCTGTACATAAAGAAGTTCAAGTTCAAGATGGAGTCACTCAGAGCAGTGATAGCGAACCTGGAAGAAGGGGACTTTATGGTATCCTTGGACATCAAGGATGCGTACCTCCACGTTCCAATTTACCCCTCACACCAGGGGTACCTCAGGTTCGTCGTACAAAACTGTCACTATCAGTTTCAGACGCTGCCGTTCGGATTGTCCACGGCACCTCGGGTCTTTACAAAGGTAATGGCCGAGATGATGATTCTTCTTCGAAGAAAAGGCGTATTAATTATCCCATACTTGGACGATCTCCTGATAAGGGCAAGGTCCAGAGAACAGCTAGAGATGGGATTAGCACTGTCTCAAGAAGTGCTAAAACAGCACGGGTGGATTCTGAATATTCCAAAATCCCAGTTAATGCCAACAACTCGTCTGCTGTTCCTAGGGATGATTCTGGACACGGTTCAGAAAAAGGTTTTTCTCCCGGAGGAAAAAGCCAAGGAGTTATCCGAGCTTGTCAGGAACCTCCTAAAACCAGGAAAGGTGTCTGTACATCAATGCACAAGAGTCCTGGGAAAAATGGTGGCTTCTTACGAAGCAATTCCATTCGGCAGATTCCACGCAAGAATTTTCCAGAGGGATCTGTTGGACAAATGGTCAGGGTCGCATCTTCAGATGCACCAGCGGATAACCCTGTCTCCAAGGACAAGGGTATCTCTTCTGTGGTGGTTGCAGAGTGCTCATCTATTGGAGGGCCGCAGATTCGGCATACAGGATTGGATCCTGGTGACCACGGACGCCAGCCTGAGAGGCTGGGGAGCAGTCACACAAGGAAGAAACTTCCAGGGAGTGGGGACGAGCCTGGAAACGTCTCTTCACATAAACATTCTGGAACTAAGAGCAATCTACAATGCTCTAAGCCAGGCAGAACCTCTGCTTCAGGGAAAACCGGTGTTGATCCAGTCGGACAACATCACGGCAGTCGCCCATGTGAACAGACAGGGCGGCACAAGAAGCAGGAGTGCAATGGCAGAAGCTGCAAGGATTCTTCGCTGGGCAGAGAATCATGTGATAGCACTGTCAGCAGTGTTCATCCCGGGAGTGGACAACTGGGAAGCAGACTTCCTCAGCAGACACGACCTTCACCCGGGAGAGTGGGGACTTCATCCAGAAGTCTTCCACATGCTGGTAACCCGTTGGGAAAGACCAATGGTGGACATGATGGCGTCTCGCCTCAACAAAAAACTGGACAGGTATTGCGCCAGGTCAAGAGATCCGCAGGCAATAGCTGTGGACGCGCTGGTAACGCCTTGGGTGTACCAGTCGGTGTATGTGTTTCCTCCTCTGCCTCTCATACCAAAAGTATTGAGAATTATACGGCAAAGAGGCGTAAGAACGATATTAGTGGTTCCGGATTGGCCAAGAAGGACTTGGTACCCGGAACTTCAAGAGATGATCACGGAAGATCCGTGGCCTCTACCTCTAAGGAGGGACTTGCTTCAGCAGGGTCCCTGTCTGTTTCAAGACTTACCGCGGCTGCGTTTGACGGCATGGCGGTTGAACGCCGGATCCTAAAGGAAAAAGGCATGCCGGAAGAAGTCATTCCTACTTTGATTAAAGCAAGGAAGGAAGTAACCGTGCAACATTATCACCGCATTTGGCGAAAATATGTTGCGTGGTGCGAGGATCGGAGTGCTCCGACGGAGGAATTTCAACTGGGTCGATTCCTACATTTCCTGCAATCAGGATTGTCTATGGGTCTCAAATTGGGATCTATTAAGGTTCAAATTTCGGCCCTGTCGATTTTCTTCCAGAAAGAATTGACTTCAGTCCCTGAAGTCCAGACTTTTGTTAAGGGAGTGCTGCATATACAGCCTCCTGTGGTGCCTCCAGTGGCACCGTGGGATCTCAATGTGGTTTTGGACTTTCTAAAATCTCATTGGTTTGAACCACTAAAAAATGTGGATTTGAAATATCTCACATGGAAAGTGACCATGCTACTAGCCCTGGCTTCGGCCAGGAGAGTGTCAGAACTGGCAGCTTTATCTTACAAAAGCCCATATCTGATTTTCCATTCGGACAGGGCGGAACTGCGGACTCGTCCGCATTTTCTCCCTAAGGTGGTGTCAGCATTTCATCTGAACCAGCCTATTGTAGTGCCTGCGGCTACAAGTGACTTGGAGGACTCCAAGTTACTGGACGTTGTCAGAGCATTGAAAATATATATTGCAAGGACAGCTGGAGTCAGAAAATCTGACTCGTTGTTTATATTGTATGCACCCAACAAGATGGGTGCTCCTGCGTCTAAGCAGACGATTGCTCGTTGGATCTGTAGCACAATCCAACTTGCACATTCTGTGGCAGGCCTGCCACAGCCTAAATCTGTAAAGGCCCACTCCACAAGGAAGGTGGGCTCATCTTGGGCGGCTGCCCGAGGGGTCTCGGCATTACAACTTTGCCGAGCAGCTACGTGGTCAGGGGAGAACACGTTTGTAAAATTTTACAAATTTGATACTCTGGCTAAGGAGGACCTGGAGTTCTCTCATTCGGTGCTGCAGAGTCATCCGCACTCTCCCGCCCGTTTGGGAGCTTTGGTATAATCCCCATGGTCCTTTCAGGAACCCCAGCATCCACTAGGACGATAGAGAAAATAAGAATTTACTTACCGATAATTCTATTTCTCGGAGTCCGTAGTGGATGCTGGGCGCCCATCCCAAGTGCGGATTATCTGCAATAATTGTACATAGTTATTGTTAACTAATTCGGGTTATTGTTGTAGGGAGCCATCTTTCAGAGGCTCCTCTGTTATCATACTGTTAACTGGGTTTAGATCACAAGTTGTACGGTGTGATTGGTGTGGCTGGTATGAGTCTTACCCGGGATTCAAAATTCCTCCCTTATTGTGTACGCTCGTCCGGGCACAGTACCTAACTGAGGCTTGGAGGAGGGTCATAGGGGGAGGAGCCAGTGCACACCACCTGATCGGAAAGCTTTACTTTTTGTGCCCTGTCTCCTGCGGAGCCGCTATTCCCCATGGTCCTTTCAGGAACCCCAGCATCCACTACGGACTCCGAGAAATAGAATTATCGGTAAGTAAATTCTTATTTTTGGTGCCCTGTGCCAAAAATAGTGGTCAGTCTCATTACACCTCACAGTAGCCTCCGTCAGTCACATTACACCGCACAGTGGCATCCGTCAATCACATTACACTGCACAGTGGCATCCGTCAATCACATTACACTGCACAGTGGCATCCGTCAGTCACATTACGACTTCTGTTCTGTCCCCCCTAGAGTGGGAAGCACTCTCTCACTGCCTGCTGCTGTAATGTAATCTGCATACAGCAGACAGACATTGGGGCAGGAGGGGTGTCACGAAGAAGTGGGCGCGGCTTTGGGCAGCCACTGTGATAGGATTAGCTGCGGCTGGATATGGGGAGCCGGAAGGGGGTGGGCAGCTACAGCGCTGGTGCCGCGGCATTTGCAGGAGAAGGGGCCAGGCGTACTACCTCGCCAGTTAGTGCTGCAGCGAGCGGCAGTAGTCGCTTTTGCGCTGTGTGCCAGGCACTGCTCGCCCATAGGTAGTTACGGCCCTGCACAGGAGTACCAAAGTAGAAATAGGAAGGGGGAGAGCTGTAAGTGACCCAGGAATCTCCTTCTTTTCTGTGTTGAAATACCTTTCTTATCAATTAAATAGTTCAACACAGGTGAAAGATGCGATCACACTGTGATTGGTGGCGAGCGGGTTTCAACACAGCATTATGGTAGAGTGGCATGTCCGGACCGTTTTAAGGGTGGTGCGTGACATCACACGCAGCCGCTGCTGGAAAAACATGGCAGTGGTGTGACCTCCTTCCCAGTCAGGCTGTGCAGGCAGGAGTCGACCCTAGTTGCTGCGATCATTATCTAATTGCAATACGATTGCAGCGCAGGGAAGTGATTAGCATGCCGGGCAGCCACCAGTATGCGATCCTAAGCAGTTGCAGTTTTGCTATTTTAGAAAAACTGCAACTGAAGCTGAATAAGGTCCATGATCTTGATTTACAAGCGAAGCAAAAAACAAGCAACTAGGCAAATCCATGCTGCACTGCAGGTGGGGCAGCTGCATACTGTGCTTGCCTACTCTCCGGTATTCTGTGGGAGACACCCAGTTTTTCAGGTAGTTCCCTTCCCTCCCCCTTCCCTGCATCTCCGGAAGTGTATGTACCCCTTCCGCATTCTGTTCACTTCCCAGAGAAGTGGGCAGAAGGCCGAAATAAATACAAGGAATCAGCATTGCTAGTAGAGGGGGTTGGGTCTAATGACACAATTGTATGCTAAGCGTATAAATGTAGCCCCACCCATATGCACATTTTTAGCCAATCCTACCGCTTTCCCTTGAGGGGCGGGGCCTAACTAATCACTTAGCCCGGCCCTGTCACCGCCCACCTGCTTCTCCTCTCCGGTCATCTCCCAGAGAGGAAAGCTTTAAAGTAGGTAAGTATGGGCAGATGTAACATGTGCAGAGAAATTTAGATTTGGGTGGGGTGCCTGAAAACTGAAGTCTAAATTGCCGTGTAAGAATAAAGTTTTAACATTGTGGGCTACATGCAAAAGCAGCCAGTATTTACCTTGCGCAGATAAAATATAAATTTTTATGCTCCCCCTCCAGACACAAAGTAACTTGCTTTTTTTGCTTTACGTACAAATTTAAATCAGGCCCTGTGTTAGATTATCTCCAAGTGATAATTAGATTGTGTTTAAGTGTGTGATATTCTGACCATATAGTGCACATTTATGTATCTAATGCCATAAGTCATATAATAACATTATTATTTTTGTAGATCAGGACAGTCCAACCCTACATTTTTTCTACAGAAGGGTCCAAAGAAATTTGTTCTCAGGAAGAAGCCTCATGGCCCACTGCTACCTGGAGCACATCGGGTAACTTTTATTGTTTTCATCTCCTTTATTAAAAGTGAATTTTCAAGTCGCTTATGCGTACTCTATTTCATTGTGCAGGTATAGAAGAAGCGCATAGAAACATGAGAGACTGATTTTCTTTACTTGTTTTTGATTATGTCCCAGAATCTTGAGAATTATGTTTTTTTTCTTATGAAATCCTGTATTGTACCACACAATTAAGAAACAATTCAACATAGGGCAGGGGGAAAATAATTTGGTATAAAATTTCCAAAAGTTGAAATACAACAGAAAGTGAAAAATATTGAAAAGACACATAGGGGTATATGCAATTCACGGCGAATCGCGGCAAATTATCGCCGTTTTTTAATTCGTCACAATTCGACAGGTGAATTCCGGCAGGTGCCTGCCGGAATTCACCATATTCAATGAAAAACGGATTTGACAGTCCCGCGGGCGAAAAACGGCCGATTTGCCGGATTTTGTCGCGAATTAAAAAAACGGGGAAAAACGGGAAAAACCCGGAAAAAAATGGCGTGGGGTCCCCCCTCCAAAGCATAACCAGCCTCGGGCTCTTCGAGCTGGTCCTGGTTCTAAAAATGCGGGGTAAAAATTGACAGGGGATCCCCCGTATTTTTAAAACCAGCACCGGGCTCTGCACCTGATGCTGGTGCAAAAAATACGGGGGACAAAAAGAGTAGGGGTCCCCCGTATTTTATACACCAGCATCGGGCTCCACTAGCTGGACAGATAATGCCACAGCCGGGGGTCACTTTTATACAGCGCCCTGCGGCCGTGGCATTAAATATCCAACTAGTCACCCCTGGCCGGGGTACCCTGGGGGAGTGGGGACCCCTTCAATCAAGGGGTCCCCCCCCCAGCCTCCCAAGGGCCAGGGGTGAAGCCCGAGGCTGTCCCCCCCCCATCCAATGGGCTGCGGATGGGAGGCTGATAGCCTTGTGAAAAATGTCAGAATATTGTTTTTTCCAGTAGTACTACAAGTCCCAGCAAGCCTCCCCCGCAAGCTGGTACTTGGAGAACCACAAGTACCAGCATGCGGGAGAAAAAACGGGCCCGCTGGTACCTGTAGTACTACTGGAACAAAAATACCCAAATAAAAACAGGAGACCGACACCGTGACAAGAACAACTTTATTACACACTGCCGACACACACATACTTACCTATGTTGACACGCCGACTGCCACAGTCTCCGACGATCCGAGGTACCTGTGAAAAAAATTAGACTCACCTCAATCCAGTGTCCGGGAGATAATCCACGTACTTGTTAAAAAAAAAACACGAACACCCGTACCAGCGGACTGAAAGGGGTCCCATGTTTACATATCAGACCCCTTCCCCCGAATGCCGGGACACCACGTGACTCCTGTCACTGAGGTCCCTTCAGCCAATCAGGAAGCGCTACTTCCGTGGCGCTCACCTGATTGGCTGTGCGCGTGTGACCTCAGACAGCTCATCGCAAAGCCTCTCCCATTACTTTCAATGGTGGGAACTTTGCCGTCAGCGGTGGGGTTACCCGCGGTCAGCCGCTGACCGGCGGGTGACCCCATCGCTAGCCGCAAAGTTCCCACCATTGAATATAATGGAGAGGCTTTGCGATGCGCTGTCAGCTCAGACGCGCACAGAGCCAATCAGCAGAGTGCAAGGACGTTGCGCTCGCTGATTGGCTTACGAGACCTTTCAGTGACAGCTGTCACGAGGGGGTCTCTCTGCATTCGTGGAAAGGTGTCCCATGTGTCAACATGGGACCCCTTTCAGTCCGTGTGGTACGGGTGTCCGGTTTGTTTTTTTGACAAGTTCGTGGATTTACCTCTGGACCATGGATGAGGTGAGTGTATTTATCTTTTCTTTTCAGGTACCCCTGGATTCTACTTGGAGAAGAGGACCGATGTCGGCGTGTGAACATAGGTAAGTATGTGTGTGTCGACGTATGAAATAAAGTTTTACTTTCACGGTGTCGGTCTCCTGTTTTTATTTGGGTATTTTTTTCCCAGTAGAACTACAGGTACCAGCGGGCCCGTTTTTCTCCCACATGCTGGTACTTGTGGTTCTCCAAGTACCAGCTTGCGGGGGAGGCTTGCTGGGACTTGTAGTACTACTGGAAAAAACAATATTCTGACATTTTTCACAAGGCTATCAGCCTCCCATCCGCAGCCCATTGGATGGGGGGGACAGCCTCGGGCTTCACCCCTGGCCCTTGGGTGGCTGGGGGGGGACACCCCTTGATTGAAGGGGTCCCCACTCCCCCAGGGTACCCCGGCCAGGGGTGACTAGTTGGATATTTAATGCCACGGCCGCAGGGCGCTGTATAAAAGTGACCCCCGGCTGTGGCATGATCTGTCCAGCTAGTGGAGCCCGATGCTGGTGTATAAAATACGGGGGACCCCTACTCTTTTTGTCCCCCGTATTTTTTGCACCAGCATCAGGCGCAGAGCCCGGTGCTGGTTTTAAAAATACGGGGGAACCCCTGTCAATTTTCCCCCCGCATTTTTAGAACCAGGACCAGCTCGAAGAGCCCGACACTGGTTATGCTTTGGAGGGGGGACCCCACGCCATTTTTTTCAGGGATTTTACCATTCCATCCAAAAAATAAAAAAATATTATTTTTAAAAATATATAAATAATACTTGTGCCTCCAAAAAAGACAAACCAAGTACCTAATCCCTTCTAATATAAATAGATATGATATTACCAAGAAAAAAAAACACAAAAAAAACATGTTTTAATTTTTTTTTATTAGTTTCACCCTCCAAAGTGTGTCGGATTGAAAATGACGAATTTACTGTCTAAAAGCACTGTTGTCGAATTTCCAAACTTCCATTGAATAGGCTTTGGTCGAATTGCAGCATGTGTATCATTGCAAAAAAGTCGAATTTGTCAAAAGTCGAATTTCAAAAAGTCGAATTTTGAAAGTCCGTTTTTTTGTCGGAAAGTACTGAATTGCATTGTCGATTTTTTTTTTTTTTTGGCGAAAAATTCCCGAAATTCGACAATTTCGGGAATTCGACCGCAATTGCATATACCCCATAGGGGGATATCCTATTTCCTGTGGTACTTTAATGTTGCTAATAGGTTTGCTGGGGACTATCCTATTCATCTCAAAGCCGGTGTCCTTTTCTCCCCCGACGCCGGCACTTATTAGGGATTATGGATAAGCAGCGATAACATCATCGTACAATCGAAGGTCCAATTTCGTCCATTAAAAACTGCCTCTAATTGGATACCGCGATAATGACGGTCAGTCATTAACCGCGATTTTGCCCAGTTTTAGCGGTCGAAATTGCATTGGGGCTAATTGAACCCCCCCCCCATCATATTCCCTGAAGTACAGGGAACATAGAAACATAGTACAGGTTGAGTATCCCATATCCAAATATTCAGAAATACGGAATATTCCGAAATACGGACTTTTTTGAGTTAGATTGAAATAGTGAAACCTTTGTTTTCTAATGGCTCAATGTACACAAACTTTGTTTAATACACAAAGTTATTAAAAATATTGTATTAAATGATCTTCAGGCTGTGTGTATAAGGTGTATATGAAACATAAATGAATTGTGTGAATGTATACACACTTTGTTTAATGCACAAAGTTATAAAAAATATTGGCTAAAATTACCTTCAGGCTGTGTGTATAAGGTGTATATGAAACATAAATGCATTCTGTGCTTAGATTTAGGTCCCATCACCATGATATCTCATTATGGTATGCAATTATTCCAAAATACGGAAAAATCCCATATCCAAAATACCTCTGGTCCCAAGCATTTTGGATAAGGGAGACTCAACCTGTAATAGGGAATAAAATACACACTAATAAAGAATATCCACAGTAGAAAGGGGTACTAATGTAACTAAAAGAAGGGTCAGAAATAATAATGGACAAAAGTAAAAGGATGCAGTTACTTTAGCAATGGGCGTGTATCTGGCAGCCTTTCTGTATAGAAATACAAGTGAGGAACATCATAAAGGAAAGGGGGATGGGGGGGGGGGGGGGGGGGACTATCACTGACAGTTGTTATACAACACCTCTCAACTAATCATGGAACTAATAACTAAGGATTAAACCGAATACGTACGTATTCCCGGCTGACGGGATGGCGGTTGTCAGTATCCCGACAGTGGCATCCAGCCCTCCAGAATGCCGGTAGCGGGGTGAGCGCAAAGAGTCCCCGTGTGGGCTCGCTGCGTTCGCCACAGGTTCTGTTCCCACTCTATAGGTGTCGTGGACAACCACGAGTGGGAACAGTTCCTGGGCGCTGGGATTCCGGCTGTCGCCATTTTTTGCTGTCGGGATTCCGGCATCTGTGCCCTGACTGCCGGGATCCTGACAGCCGGCAAATTAACTGCATCCCAATTAAACATGACATCCATAATCATGCAATCCTTCAGCATTGTAAATCAAGCGTTATGTTTGCTCTTTGAAGGATTCAAGATTGCAAATGGTCTAGGAGTCTCCTTTATGTATACTCCCCAGTTTGAAAAAAACTTTATCTCCTGACTCAGTATCAAAGGTGGTAATTCTCTGTTCAAGGTACAATAGTCTATGATTATTTGCTTAAAGATAACAAGGGAGCAGTATTTTCTCTATCGTCCTAGTGGATGCTGGGGTTCCTGAAAGGACCATGGGGAATAGCGGCTCCGCAGGAGACAGGGCACAAAAAGTAAAGCTTTTCCAGATCAGGTGGTGTGCACTGGCTCCTCCCCCTATGACCCTCCTCCAGACTCCAGTTAGATTTTTGTGCCCGGCCGAGAAGGGTGCAATCTAGGTGGCTCTCCTAAAGAGCTGCTTAGAAAAAGTTTAGCTTAGGTTTTTTATTTTACAGTGAGTCCTGCTGGCAACAGGATCACTGCAACGAGGGACTGAGGGGAGAAGAAGTGAACTCACCTGCGTGCAGGATGGATTGGCTTCTTGGCTACTGGACATCAGCTCCAGAGGGACGATCACAGGTACAGCCTGGATGGTCACCGGAGCCGCGCCGCCGGCCCCCTTGCAGATGCTGAAGTCAGAAGAGGTCCAAAATCGGCGGCTGAAGACTCCTGCAGTCTTCTAAAGGTAGCGCACAGCACTGCAGCTGTGCGCCATTTTCCTCTCAGCACACTTCACACGCAGTCACTGAGGGTGCAGGGCGCTGGGGGGGGGCGCCCTGGGAGGCAAATGTAACCTATATAAAGGCTAAAAATACCTCACATATAGCCCCCAGAGGCTATATGGAGATATTTAACCCCTGCCTGGATTCACTAAATAGCGGGAGACGAGCCCGCCAAAAAAGGGGCGGGGCCTATCTCCTCAACACACGGCGCCATTTCCTCTCACAGCTCCGCTGGTCAGGACGGCTCCCAGGTCTCTCCCCTGCACTGCACTACAGAAACAGGGTAAAACAGAGAGGGGGGGCAAATTTATGGCGATATTTTTATATATATAAAGCAGCTATAAGGGAGCACTTATTATAAGGCTATCCCTGTTATATATAGCGCTTTTGGTGTGTGCTGGCAAACTCTCCCTCTGTCTCCCCAAAGGGCTAGTGGGTCCTGTCTTCGTTAGGAGCATTCCCTGTGTGTCTGCTGTGTGTCGGTACGTGTGTGTCGACATGTATGAGGACGATATTGGTGTGGAGGCGGAGCAATTGCCAAATATGAGGATGTCACCCCCTAGGGAGTCGACACCAGAATGGATGCCTTTATTTATGGAACTACGGGATAGTGTCAACACGCTAAAGCAGTCGTTTGACGACATGAGACGGCCGGACAATCAATTAGTGCCTGTCCAGGCGACTCAAACACCGTCAGGGGCTGTAAAACGCCCTTTGCCTCAGTCGGTCGACACAGACCCAGACACAGGCACTGACTCCAGTGGTGACGGTGACGAATCAACCGTATTTTCCAGTAGGGCCACACGTTATATGATTTTGGCAATGAAGGAGGCGTTACATTTAGCTGATACTACAGGTACCACTAAACAGGGTATTATGTGGGGTGTGAAAAAACTACCTATAGTTTTTCCTGAATCAGAAGAATTAAATGACGTGTGTAATGAAGCGTGGGTTGCTCCTGATAAAAAGCTGAAAATTTCAAAGAAATTATTGGCATTATACCCTTTCCCGCCAGAGGTTAGGGAGCGCTGGGAAACATCTCCTAGGGTGGACAAGGCGCTAACACGCTTATCTAAACAAGTGGCGTTACCCTCTCCTGAGACGGCCGCACTTAAAGATCCATCAGATAGGAGGATGGAAAATATCCAAAAAAGTATATACACACATGCAGGTGTTATACTACGACCAGCTATAGCGACTGCCTGGATGTGCAGTGCTGGGGTAGTTTGGTCAGAGTCCCTGATTGAAAATATTGATACCCTGGACAGGGACAATATTTTACTGTCGTTAGAACAAATAAAGGATGCATTTCTTTATATGCGTGATGCACAGAGGGATATCTGCACACTGGCATCACGGGTAAGTGCTATGTCCATTTCGGCCAGAAGAGCTTTATGGACGCGACAGTGGACAGGCGATGCGGATTCAAAACGGCATATGGAAGTTTTGCCGTATAAAGGGGAGGAGTTATTTGGAGTCGGTCTATCAGATTTGGTGGCCACGGCTACAGCCGGGAAATCCACCTTTCTACCTCAAGTCACTCCCCAACAGAAAAAGGCACCGACTTTTCAACCGCAGCCCTTTCGTTCCTTTAAAAATAAGAGAGCAAAGGGCTATTCATATCTGCCACGAGGCAGAGGTCGAGGGAAGAGACAGCAACAGGCAGCTCCTTCCCAGGAACAGAAGCCCTCCCCGGCTTCTACAAAAGCCTCAGCATGACGCTGGGGCTTCTCAAGCGGACTCGGGGACGGTGGGCGGTCGTCTCAAAAATTACAGCGCGCAGTGGGCTCACTCGCAAGTAGATCCCTGGATCCTGCAGATAATATCTCAGGGGTACAGGTTGGAATTAGAGACAGATCCACCTCGCCGTTTCCTGAAGTCTGCTTTACCAACGTCCCCCTCCGAAAGGGAGACGGTTTTGGAAGCCATTCACAAGCTGTACTCTCAGCAGGTGATAGTCAAGGTACCTCTTCTACAACAAGGGAAGGGGTATTATTCCACTCTTTTTGTGGTACCGAAGCCGGATGGCTCGGTAAGGCCTATTCTAAATCTGAAGTCCTTGAACCTGTACATAAAGAAGTTCAAGTTCAAAATGGAGTCACTCAGAGCAGTGATAGCGAACCTGGAAGAGGGGGATTTTATGGTATCCTTGGACATCCAGGATGCGTATCTCCACGTTCCAATTTACCCCTCACACCAGGGGTACCTCAGGTTCGTTGTACAAAACTGTCACTATCAGTTTCAGACGCTGCCGTTCGGATTGTCCACGGCACCTCGGGTCTTTACAAAGGTAATGGCCGAGATGATGATTCTTCTTCGAAGAAAAGGCATATTAATTATCCCATACTTGGACGATCTCCTAATAAGAGCAAGGTCCAGAGAACAGCTAGAGATGGGATTAGCACTGTCTCAAGAAGTGCTAAAACAGCACGGGTGGATTCTGAATATTCCAAAATCCCAGTTAATGCCGACAACTCGTCTGCTGTTCCTAGGGATGATTCTGGACACGGTTCAGAAAAAGGTTTTTCTCCCGGAGGAAAAAGCCAAGGAGTTATCCGAGCTTGTCAGGAACCTCCTAAAACCAGGAAAGGTGTCTGTACATCAATGCACAAGAGTCCTGGGAAAAATGGTGGCTTCTTACGAAGCAATTCCATTCGGCAGATTCCACGCAAGAATTTTCCAAAGGGATCTGTTGGACAAATGGTCAGGGTCGCATCTTCAGATGCACCTGCGGATAACCCTGTCTCCAAGGACAAGGGTGTCTCTTCTGTGGTGGTTGCAGAGTGCTCATCTATTGGAGGGCCGCAGATTCGGCATACAGGATTGGATCCTGGTGACCACGGACGCCAGCCTGAGAGGCTGGGGAGCAGTCACACAAGGAAGAAACTTCCAGGGAGTATGGACGAGCCTGGAAACGTCTCTTCACATAAACATTCTGGAACTAAGAGCAATCTACAATGCTCTAAGCCAGGCAGAACCTCTGCTTCAGGGAAAACCGGTGTTGATCCAGTCGGACAACATCACGGCAGTCGCCCATGTGAACAGACAGGGCGGCACAAGAAGCAGGAGGGCAATGGCAGAAGCTGCAAGGATTCTTCGCTGGGCAGAGAATCATGTGATAGCACTGTCAGCAGTGTTCATCCCGGGAGTGGACAACTGGGAAGCAGACTTCCTCAGCAGACACGATCTTCACCCGGGAGAGTGGGGACTTCATCCAGAAGTCTTCCACATGCTGGTAACCCGTTGGGAAAGACCAATGGTGGACATGATGGCGTCTCGCCTCAACAAAAAACTGGACAGGTATTGCGCCAGGTCAAGAGATCCGCAGGCAATAGCTGTGGACGCGCTGGTAACGCCTTGGGTGTACCAGTCGGTGTATGTGTTTCCTCCTCTGCCTCTCATACCAAAAGTATTGAGAATTATACGGCAAAGAGGCGTAAGAACGATACTAGTGGTTCCGGATTGGCCAAGAAGGACTTGGTATCCGGAACTTCAAGAGATGATCACGGAAGATCCGTGGCCTCTACCTCTAAGGAGGGACTTGCTTCAGCAGGGTCCCTGTCTGTTTCAAGACTTACCGCGGCTGCGTTTGACGGCATGGCGGTTGAACGCCGGATCCTAAAGGAAAAAGGCATGCCGGAAGAAGTCATTCCTACTTTGATTAAAGCAAGGAAGGAAGTAACCGTGCAACATTATCACCGAATTTGGCGAAAATATGTTGCGTGGTGCGAAGATCGGAGTGCTCCGACGGAGGAATTTCAACTGGGTCGATTCCTACATTTCCTGCAATCAGGATTGTCTATGGGTCTCAAATTGGGATCTATTAAGGTTCAAATTTCGGCCCTGTCGATTTTCTTTCAAAAAGAATTGGCTTCAGTCCCTGAAGTCCAGACCTTTGTTAAGGGAGTGCTGCATATACAGCCTCCTGTGGTGCCTCCAGTGGCACCGTGGGATCTCAATGTGGTTTTGGACTTTCTAAAATCTCATTGGTTTGAACCACTAAAAAAGGTGGATTTGAAATATCTCACATGGAAAGTGACCATGCTTCTAGCCCTGGCTTCGGCCAGGAGAGTGTCAGAACTGGCAGCTTTATCTTACAAAAGCCCATATCTGATTTTCCATTCGGACAGGGCAGAACTGCGGACTCGTCCGCATTTTCTCCCTAAGGTGGTGTCAGCATTTCATCTGAACCAGCCTATTGTAGTGCCTGCGGCTACAAGTGACTTGGAGGACTCCAAGTTACTGGACGTTGTCAGAGCATTAAAAATATATATTGCAAGGACAGCTGGAGTCAGAAAATGTGACTCGTTGTTTATATTGTATGCACCCAACAAGATGGGTGCTCCTGCGTCTAAGCAGACGATTGCTCGTTGGATCTGTAGCACAATCCAACTTGCACATTCTGTGGCAGGCCTGCCACAGCCTAAATCTGTAAAGGCCCACTCCACAAGGAAGGTGGGCTCATCTTGGGCGGCTGCCCGAGGGGTTTCGGCATTACAACTTTGCCGAGCAGCTACGTGGTCAGGGGAGAACACGTTTGTAAAATTTTACAAATTTGATACTCTGGCTAAGGAGGACCTGGAGTTCTCTCATTCGGTGCTGCAGAGTCATCCGCACTCTCCCGCCCGTTTGGGAGCTTTGGTATAATCCCCATGGTCCTTTCAGGAACCCCAGCATCCACTAGGACGATAGAGAAAATAAGATTTTACTTACCGATAAATCTATTTCTCGGAGTCCGTAGTGGATGCTGGGCGCCCATCCCAAGTGCGGATTATCTGCAATAATTGTACATAGTTATTGTTAACAAATTCGGGTTATTGTTGAAGAAAGCCATCTTTCAGAGGCTCCGCTGTTATCATACTGTTAACTGGGTTTAGATCACAAGTTGTACGGTGTGATTGGTGTGGCTGGTATGAGTCTTACCCGGGATTCAAAATCCTCCCTTATTGTGTACGCTCGTCCGGGCACAGTACCTAACTGGAGTCTGGAGGAGGGTCATAGGGGGAGGAGCCAGTGCACACCACCTGATCTGGAAAAGCTTTACTTTTTGTGCCCTGTCTCCTGCGGAGCCGCTATTCCCCATGGTCCTTTCAGGAACCCCAGCATCCACTACGGACTCCGAGAAATAGATTTATCGGTAAGTAAAATCTTATTTTTTTATACAGAATGGGAGACTAGTCTGCTTACTTATCGTCACACATACAATTAGAAAGAGAATTAACGGTTTGACTCAGACATGAGATCTCCAGGCTGTAAAATCTGCAAAAGATAGTGCCTGAGCATACAGACATAATTGAAGGTGAAATTGCCATTAAGATAATTGAAAAGTGTTTCCCACAAAACCACAAGTTATGAGCTAAAGTAGCGTTAAACAATGGAATGTAGCACAATCCGCTTCATTAATTACAAAATCTATCCTGTGAAATGGAGAAACATACATTCTGTTCAAGTGCAGAGAAGCATTTTCTGTAGCGATGCGAATGGCACGGCAGGCAGATAACTGTGTATATTCAAGCAAGAAAATGCAGCATCAAAATGTAAAGAAGTCATCAGAGTCCCATGAGGGAATACACAGAACAGGTTAATGAATCATACATTTTACCTCTTTGGAATAGACAAGTAGCCTAAACAGGGGTCAAAAATAGAAATTGCGGAACGCTTTATAGAAGTGATATAATGAGAAGCATTGGATAAACATTAAGAAATATTCATGCAGGAGAAGGCATTTTTCTCAAAGTAGTTGGAAACTTAGGAGAAAATCTCTGGGATCTAAGGCATCCTTTATAGTTTGAATGCCTTTGGAAGACCATAACATAAATGTAGGGTTGTCTAATGACGGAGGGAAAGACCAGTTACCCCATAAGGCAGTGGTGGGGAACCTCCGAACCGCGGGCCGTATAAGGCCCGCGAAGCCGTTTGGTCCGGCCCACCAGCTTGTGTCAGTGAGACACGCTGCTGCTCAGTCCGGCGGCAGCGTGTCTCAGCTGTCAGAACAGGGAGGAGAGCGCGGCTGTCGGGTGGGAGCGGCGGCGTGTATGACTTGAAACCAGCCGCCGGTTCGTGAGCCAATCAGAAGCCGCGGCTGCCGGTCCGCGAGCTCTGATTGGCTCTCGAACCGGCGGCTGGTTTCAAGTCCTAGATGCCGACGCCGCCCAACATAGCCGCGCTCTCCTCCGTGTCCCGCCGAAAGCAGCACGGTAAGCAGCACGGAGGGGAGGGGGGGCAGGGCAGGGCATCTGTATACCTGGCACTGTGGGGGGCATCTGTATACCTGGCACTGTGGGGGGCATCTGTATACCTGGCACTGTGGGGGGCATCTGTATACCTGGCACTGTGGGGACATCTGTATACCTGGCACTATGAGGGGCATCTGTATACCTGGCACTGTGGGGGCATCTGTATACCTGGCACTGTGGGGGCATCTGTATACCTGGCACTGTGGGGGGCATCTGTATACCTGGCACTGTGGGGGGCATCTGTATACCTGGCACTGTGGGGGGCATCTGTATACCTGGCACTGTGGGGACATCTGTATACCTGGCACTATAAGGGGCATCTGTATACCTGGCACTGTGGGGGCATCTGTATACTTGGCACTGTGGGGGCATCTGTAGACCTGGCACTGTGGGGACATCTGTAGACCTGGCACTGTGGGGACATCTGTAGACCTGGCACTGTGGGGACATCTGTATACCTGGCACTGTGAGGGGCATCTGTATACCTGGCACTGTGGGGACATCTGTATACCTGGCACTGTGAGGGGCATTTGTATACCTAGCACTGTGGGGGCATCTGTATACCTGGCACTGTGAGGGGCATTTGTATACCTGGCACTGTGGGGACATCTGTATAAATGGCACTGTGGGGACATCTGTATACGTGGCACTGTGGGGACATCTGTATACCTGGCACTGTGAGGGGCATTTGTATACCTGGCACTGTGGGGGCATCTGTATACCTGGCACTGTGGGGGCAATTGTGGATCTGGCACCGCACTATTGGGGGCATATGTGTATCACGTCCCATTTTAACTGGCCACACCCATTTTTTGGCACGCGCGCCTCCGGCGCGCCCACACAGTACCTCTAAGGGGCAGACCTACTGGGGGGCAGGGTAATTTTTTAAGTTGAGAATTTTTGTATGGCCCCCGAAGGATTTTATAAATATCCAAATGGCCCTCGGTAGAAAAAAGGTTCCCCACCCCTGCCATAAGGAGACATAGTGCGGAATATTGATAATTACTGGAAAAAGACTTGTTGAGCGCAAGCCAGTAGTAGGGGCCACCTGCTTGGTAGAGATGTGGTCAGGATCCTGGCAGTTGGATCCCAACAGAATACCAACAGCGGAATCCCGATAGTAAATACTGGGCTTAGGGTTAGGCACTAGGTTGGGGAGGTTAGGGTTAGGCTGCGGGAGGGGACTATTACAGTTAGGCTTTGGGGGATGGGGGAGGTTGGAGTTAGGCTGCGTGGGTGGAGGTTAAGGTAAGGCTGTGGGAGGGGTGATTTAGGGATAGGGGTAGAGTGAAAATACTTACCGGGATTCGTTGGGATGCTGCTGTCGTGATTGTGATTGCCGAGATGTCGTACTCAACCCACGTAGTGGGGTCTGAATCAAATCTGCACAGGCATTTGGATGAAGGTGTTCTTGAATACAAAAATGCAAAGATAAAAAAATTATTAGCTAAAACCTGCATTAAAGGGGCAGTATTGAGAACGCGTAATACTTGGAAAAGTCGATCAGGAAAGCCAAACCTAGATTAGCTAAGATTTTGGTGAAAAGTTTATAATCAGAGTTTAAAAGAGAAATGCGGCAATAAGAACAAGGGGATCACAACCCAGTTACAGGAGTACTTTAATAATTGCAGAGTTAAAGTGTGGGGCAGAAGGGGCACCTCCCAGAAGGCCATTAAAAAAACTCAGCAAGAGAATCAACCAGCATGAGGGCTAAGACGTTTATAAAGCTCCCCACCAGATCCATCAGGACCAGGTGATTTCAGCAACAGGGCAAAGACGTTTATAAAGATCCCCACCAGAAACATCAGGACCAGGTGATTTCAGCGACAGGGCAAAGATGTTCATAAAGATCCCCACCAGAAACATCAGGACCAGGTGATTTCAGCGACTTTTAAGGTTTTTAATAACCTGATGTACCTCCTCAGCTGTCATATGAACTATAAGAGACCACTTTTGTCAGGGTAGGTAAGTTAACCTCACTCCAAAAAAAAAATCCTGGAAAAAAAACAGATAATGATATTTCCCAGAATGACAAAGTTGGTCTCCATGATCTGAAAGTACTGCTGAATAAGTGATGCTCTGCTCACCCCTAAGGAGATTGAAGAAAGGCCTACCAGGTTTATTACCTTGTCTGAAAAAATGAGATTCCCCCCTGGTAAATATCTATTATTCGTTTGGGTTGAAAGCCTGTTAGAAATGCGCTTTGCTGTCTTGATATGCTAACTCAGGGTCTAATTCATGTTTGTACACGCATGCCTGCGCAGCTGCATTTTTTTCAGCCTACAGACTTGCTAATCACTGCAAGTGAAGCAGACGCCCATAGAAGGCTACAGACACCCACTGTAGCCATCACAAGGTCCTCAGCAATTGCATACACATACACAGCATTGACGCAGTAATGAGGAACATCACCTCCCTCAATGAGTCTGTGGTCACTCAGACTGGCCACTGCAGCACGACGCTTCTGCCATGTTTCTCTGCATACATGATCGCAGCTGAAGGCAGATAAATGCCCAGAAAATGACAATAACTCAGCTACGTTTTTGCGTCCACCCCTTGTTACCTCCCCCAAACGGTCCCTCCTGTCAATCACTCTGTGTTTAAATTCTCACTGCAAGTAGCATCACAAAGGTACTTTAGCACATGCGCAGTACAATCACGGCGCATGCATAGTCTACCGTTAATTGACAAGATGCAGGAAATACACTTAATGAAAACACATTGCAGTAAGCAACTACCAACATTTTTTTAAATAAATAATAAAGGGGTATATAAACCAGAGAAAAAGAAAACAGCAATAAACCAGCAAGGTGAAGAACAGAAAGAAGAAAAAAATACCACCCACGCAGCAGAGAGGCAAAACCATTGCATATCTGACATAAAGAACATACAGTACAATGTAACAAAACACAAGTGGCACAACATAGTAAAAATTCAAACAATTAAAGAATGCATGAGCAAAACATGTAAAAACAAGCAGAACGTTAAAAATGGTCGATCCCAGACTTCAACAATGGTAATTACAGTAAGTGGTTTCCTGTAATAAAAGTCTGGAGACAGCACAAACATTGCACAGCACCTTGTTTAGGGAAATCGCTATCGCATTCCATTAGGATATTATAATAGGATGTATCAGTCTAGGACCTGTTAAAAAAAAAAAAAAAAACAGCAAAAAATTAAAACTGCACAATTAACAAGAGGTGTCTGGTAATTTATCCACTGCAATTTCCTTTTGTAAATATGCTTTAGCATCTTTTGCAGAGGTAAAGTCCTTTTAACCTTGAGCTGTGAAGAGCCAGGGTTCAGCTGGATAAATTGAAGCAAATTTCCTCTTAATTTGCCAAGATAGGAACATATTGGCGTCATCTCTTTCTGGGCTCTCGTGACCTAGACTGAATAATCATGAAAAATATAAAGACTTTCCCATTGAATATAACATAGTCTCTCCTGCAGACTAGATGATATCTGTGTACATACTATAGTTTAAGCATCAGAATACGACTACAAGGACGTGAAGTAGTCTCATCTCTGGCCCAATCTGTGAGTTTGCTCAATGGCTAGTGACTGAAAATCAGCAACATTCAGAAGTTTTTGCGAATGTGATAGGAGACCCTTCATAAGATACGGGTCTTTGTATGTCTCGTAAACTCACCAGCGAAGATCTGTTCTCCAAATCATCGACTTTGGCTAATAAATAACACTGGTTAGTAGTAAGGTCAGCCGTGTGCTGTTTCAGTTCAGCTATGAAAATTGACCCCAATTTGATGTTTATTAAGCAACACTTGATGCAACGTGGAGCGAAGCTTGTCTTTTGATTTTTGTCAGGGTGGTCATAATCTTGTCAGCTTGTTGCTTCATAAGAGGTTCCATGGTTTGTTATACAGCAGTGACATGCAGTGGGGTGAGGTAGAGCCTTTCCTGTCATACTAACGTTTGCGCCAGAGTTTTGACTGTATAAAGTATATGAAAAATACAAAGAATATGTTTGAAATATCTTCTTCGTATTATTCTAATCATTTTTTTAGACAAAACTCTGGTAAAAGTCTGTGGCTGGTGAGGCAGTGCCTCACCTGCTTATCTTTTCCACACATCTCTGATTAAAACTCAACAAATTTCCAGGAGTTTATGCTGCTGCATCTATGTATAATGCCCAGATGTACCCGTTGGCTCATATATTGCGTGTAAATCTGGCACTGGTGCTAACCAGTGCCTCTTGAGCCATTTAGCTCACCGCACGTCCCTGCTATACAGATGTAGCAACATTCATTGTTGCAGTGATACGTGCGCAAGCATCGCAGCGACCGTGTGCAAATAATTGCAGGTGCGGTGAAGTGGCCACATCTGTATTTCCTTGACAACCTCCCAATAAGACAAGGAGGGACAACTGAATTTTGGCCATTAAGTTTTTACTGAGGGCGGAGGAAAAGTCCAGTAGGAGATATTTAACAACACAAAGCAAGAGAGTTGACAGTAATGTAGCTTAAAAAACTGAATATTAAGCCATCCAGTTTTGTCACATTAAAAATTAAAGGATTATAGAGTCCATGGTGGAAGCTCCACCTGGCAGGGTAAACATAGAAAATACTGTCGCAGCTTGAAAATTAAATAAAAAAATATAGGTCGGTAGATGTTCCAATATATCAGTCAATAAACGGCACGTAAATATCACAGTAGAGGAAAGCATTTGTCACGATCCGGGTATCTGGACGCCATTTCTTACCCATCAGATGCCTCCTAAGGCTGGCTCAGCGCTCCAGGACCGGATCCCATCTGTTATCCTGATGTTTACATTCCTGTATCCTCTCCTGTCACTCTGAGACGCTGTCACAGTAAACGCCATATTACACCTGGCATGGCGTCTCCCGCGGCCTCCGCCGCCGTCCCTGAGCTTCTGCATGCAGAGTGTCTGAGTGTCGATTACGTCAGCCGCGGCCTCCGCTGTGTCCGCGTGGTTGGATGTGCACCTGTCAGCTTGGCGCCTCCTGTCTCCGGTGGCCGGCGCCGCCATTACTGTTTTCATTACCACATGGATTACAAACCAAACTTCCCTCCAAGTGTCTGCATGGGCGCAGCCATCTTGGATTCTGTCAGCTGATCATTTCCACCAATCTGTTCTCAGTATTGATAATCTGCATAATTGCCTAGCCAATCCCTTCCTTGCTGCAGGTATAAATACACTGTGCCTGAGCAAGGAAGGCGTCAGTGCTTTGGTTGTCAAACCTAGTTCCTGTTTGTCTCTCTCCTGTGATTGTCTTCCAGGTTCCAGCTCCTGTCTCAAGACTTCCACCATAGAGACCCGCACCAGCATTCCACCTGCGGTGTAGCCTGACTCTCCGATCCATTGTGGATTCATCTGTTTCCAGCTACAACATTACCTGCTTCCAGCCCAGCTTCCAGCAGAGTACAGCTTCTCTTAAAGGGCCGGTGTCCTTTCTACAGTTTACCACTCTCCACCGGTATTATTATTTCTCCGCTCTCAAACTCTACATTTCATTCATATTGCATCGCTCTCAAGCTTCATTTATTATTTAACTGGTTCCAGCCAGTATCCACTCCGTGCCAACATCTGTCTGGTTCCAACCAGAACCCACAGCAGCTATTTTATTTACAGCAGTCCAGCTTTCCCTGGAACACCAGCTGGTACGATCCTGGGCTTTCTTCATTGCTACAGTCAGGCCTGGTAAGGACTTTCCAACTCGCAGATAATAAGAACTGTCTCATACTACCAGAGCTCTGTGGTCCCTGCCACCCTGTAGTACCCAGGAACTGTATTATTTCTCTGCTGATTTTATGTTTCTTTTACTGCTACTGTGATGCATGGAGTTTGTCATAAATAAACATCATTGACTTTTATTCAAGTTGTCGTGGTCACGCCTTCGGGCGGTTCTTCTTCATGTTACTTACATGTCCAGGGGTCTGATACAACCTCCCAGGTTCCGGTACATCTCAGCCCCTACAACTGAGGCTGCCTCCCGTCAGCTCAGGCCCTCAGTTGTGACAATAAGCACTGACCTAATGAATCCAGCCGGAGACCAGGATCAAGCGGCCAGGCCGATGCAAGAACTGGCAGCCCGACTAGAACATCAGGAGGCTGCACAGGGCCACATCATCCGCTGTCTCCAGGATCTCTCTACTCGGCTGGATGGGATTCAGACAACTCTCCGTGGATCAGGCGCGTCTGGTGCGTCAACCACAGTGACTCCAGCTATAACCCCACCCACCTTACCCATTTCTGCTCCACGTCTTCATCTTCCAACGCCAGCAAAATTTGACGGATCTCCAAGATTCTGCAGGGGATTTCTCAACCAGTGTGAGATTCAGTTTGAGCTACAACCTGGCAATTTTCCCAGTGACCGTACAAAAATTGCCTACATTATTTCTCTTCTCAGTGGCTCAGCCCTTGATTGGGCATCACCGTTATGGGAGAGGTCCGACACCCTGCTATCTTCTTACACTGCATTCGTGTCAACATTCAGGCGCATCTTCGACGAGCCAGGCCGGGTAACCTCAGCTTCATCCGAGATTCTCCGTTTACGCCAGGGGTCACGTACTGTAGGACAATATCTGATACAGTTCCAGATCCTGGCATCCGAACTGGCATGGAACGACGAGGCCCTGTATGCTGCATTCTGGCATGGCTTATCTGAGCGTATTAAAGATGAGTTAGCTACCAGAGACTTACCCTCTAAGTTAGACGAGCTAATCTCACTCTGCACGAAAGTTGATTTACGTTTCAGAGAGAGAGCAACTGAGCGTGGAAGATCATCTGCTCCAAAATCTTCTGCTCCTCCTCCTCGCCAACTGTCACTAACTAAAGATGAGCCCATGCAAATTGGCCGTTCCCGTTTAACTCCTGCTGAGCGCCAAAGACGTCTCTCCGAGTCTCTCTGTCTTTATTGTGCAGCTCCGTCTCACACCATTAATGCCTGTCCCAAACGTCCGGGAAACTCCAAATCCTAGCTCGCCAAGGAGAGGGCCGGCTAGGAGTAATGATCTCCTCTCCATCTCCTCAAGATTGTAATCTCCCAGTCTCGCTTCAAGTTGCTCAACGTTATCGGAACGTCATTGCCCTCCTTGATTCCGGAGCAGCTGGGAACTTTATTACCGAAGCCTATGTTAAACGGTGGTCCCTACCCACCGAGAGACTTCCTTCGTCCATTTCTTTAACTGCCGTGGATGGCAGCAAAATTTTTGATGCAGTTATTTCTTTAAGGACTCTACCAGTTCGTCTGAGAGTGGGAGTTCTTCATTCCGAACTTATTTCTTTTTTAGTGATTCCAAGAGCCACACATCCTGTGGTCCTGGGCCTTCCATGGCTCCGTCTTCACAATCCTACAATTGATTGGACGACTACGCAAATCCTGGCATGGGGTTCCTCCTGTGCTGAGACATGTTTGTTTAAAGTATTGCCTGTCTGTTCTTCCTCCCCCAGGTCGTCTGATGTTCCACCTCCTCCATATCAAGATTTCACGGATGTGTTCAGTAAAGCTTCTGCTGATATCCTTCCTCCTCATAGAGAATGGGACTGCCCAATTGATCTCGTTCCAGGGAAGGTTCCACCTCGAGGCCGAACTTATCCATTGTCTCTGCCTGAGACGCATTCTATGGAGGAATACATTAAAGAGAACCTAGCAAAGGGGTTCATTCGACCTTCTTCTTCCCCAGCCGGCGCAGGCTTCTTTTTTGTAAAAAAGAAAGATGGTGGTCTGCGGCCGTGCATCGACTACAGAGGTTTGAACGACATTACCATCAAGAACCGATATCCTTTACCCCTGATTACTGAGCTCTTTGACAGAGTTAGCGGAGCTACCATCTTTACAAAGCTGGACTTGAGAGGTGCATACAATCTCATCCGGATCCGTGAGGGTGACGAGTGGAAGACCGCCTTTAACACCCGTGACGGACATTATGAGTACCTCGTCATGCCCTTCGGATTGAGCAATGCTCCAGCTGTCTTCCAGCATTTTGTCAATGAGATCTTCAGAGACATTCTATACCGTCATGTCGTGGTCTATCTAGACGATATCCTCATTTTTGCCAACGATTTAGAGGAACATCGTTTTTGGGTTAAAGAGGTTCTGTCCCGTCTCCGTGTCAATCATCTCTATTGCAAATTAGAGAAATGCGTCTTTGAAGTCAAGTCCATTCCGTTTCTAGGGTACATTGTGTCCGGTTCCGGACTAGAGATGGATCCTGAGAAACTACAAGCAATCCAAAATTGGCCGGTACCCTTAACCCTCAAAGGGGTCCAGAGGTTCTTAGGGTTCGCCAACTATTACCGAAAGTTTATACGAGACTTTTCCACCATTGTGGCGCCTATTACTGCTTTCACTAAGAAGGGTGCTAACCCGTCCAAGTGGTCTGAAGAAGCCATGCAAGCATTTCATCTTTTAAAACAAAGGTTCATCTCTGCGCCTGTTCTGAAACAGCCTGACATCGACTCTCCTTTCATCTTAGAGGTGGATGCCTTCTCCGTTGGAGTAGGAGCGGTGTTATCTCAGAGGGCTAAAGATGGCCATTTACACCCTTGCAGTTTCTTCTCCCGGAAGTTCTCCCCAGCTGAGCGCAACTATGCCATTGGCGACCAGGAGTTGCTAGCCATCAAGCTCGCTCTAGAAGAGTGGAGGTATCTGTTGGAGGGAGCTTCTCATTCAATCACCATACTTACAGACCACAAGAACCTGTTATATCTGAAAGGCGCACAATGTCTCAACCCTCGTCAGGCCAGATGGGCACTTTTCTTTTCCAGGTTCGACTTTAAACTCCAGTTCTGTCCGGGCTCTCAGAATCGCAAGGCCGATGCCCTTTCCCGCTCATGGGAGCAAGAAAATGAGTCAGAGTCTTCAGACAAGCATCCTATTATAAATCCGTTGGCATTCTCCACGGTAGGGATGGACTCTACGCCCCCATCAGGGAAAAGTTTTGTGAAACCGATGCTAAGGAAGAAGCTCATGCATTGGGCCCATGCTTCCCGTTTTGCCGGACATACAGGTATCCAAAAAACCCTGGAGTTTATCTCTAGGTCCTATTGGTGGCCAACTCTGAAAAAGGACGTCTTGGAGTTTATTGCATCTTGTCCAAAGTGTGCTCAACATAAGGTATCCCGCCAGTCGCCTGCGGGGCAACTGGTTCCACTATCTGTTCCCCGTCGACCTTGGACCCATTTGTCGATGGATTTTATTACAGATTTACCCATGTGCAACAAGTTCAATACCATCTGGGTGGTAGTTGACCGGTTAACCAAGATGGCTCACTTCATTCCTCTCACCGGTCTTCCGTCAGCTTCCAAGTTGGCTCAAGTATTCATACAAGAGATCTTCCGACTCCACGGTCTTCCTGAAGAAATTATCTCAGATCGAGGAGTTCAATTCACAGCCAAATTCTGGCGAAGTTTATGTCAAGTCCTCCAAGTCAAGCTAAAGTTTTCCACGGCTTACCATCCTCAGACCAATGGTCAAACCGAGAGGGTGAATCAGGACTTGGAGGCCTTCCTCCGCATCTATGTGTCCTCCTCTCAAGATGACTGGGTTCAATTACTTCCCTGGGCCGAGTTCTGTCATAACAACCAGTATCATTCTTCATCTGCTTCAACACCATTCTTCACTAACTTTGGATTCCACCCTAAAGTCCCTGAGTTCCAACCGCTTCCAGCAACTTCTGTTCCCGCAGTGGATATGACCTTGCATCAGTTTGCCAATATCTGGAAGAGCGTACGATCAGCTCTGCTCAAGGCATCGTTCAGGTACATGAAGTTTGCGGATAAGAAGCGTCGAGCAGTTCCTGCTCTCAAGGTGGGTGATCGGGTATGGTTATCCACGAAGAATTTGAGATTAAGAGTTCCCAGTATGAAGTTTGCACCTCGCTATATCGGTCCTTTCAAGATTGAACAAGTCATCAATCCTGTTGCTTACAGACTTCAGTTGCCTCCCTTCTTAAAAATACCCAGGACATTCCATGTTTCCCTGTTGAAACCGCTGATCTTGAATCGGTTTCATTCCTCACTTCCTCCAACTCCGAAAGTCCAAACTCAACGAGGCGTTGAGTATGAAGTAGCCAAGATCCTGGACTCACGTCACCGTTACGGTCAACTACAATATCTTATTGACTGGAAGGGTTATGGCCCTGAGGAACGTTCATGGACCAATGCTTCTGATGTCCATGCTCCTGCCTTGGTCCGGAGATTCCATTCCAAGTTTTCTCAAAAGCCAAAGAAGTGTCCTGGGGCCACTCCTAAAGGGGGGGGTGCTGTCACGATCCGGGTATCTGGACGCCATTTCTTACCCATCAGATGCCTCCTAAGGCTGGCTCAGCGCTCCAGGACCGGATCCCATCTGTTATCCTGATGTTTACATTCCTGTATCCTCTCCTGTCACTCTGAGACGCTGTCACAGTAAACGCCATATTACATCTGGCATGGCGTCTCCTGCGGCCTCCGCCGCCGTCCCTGAGCTTCTGCATGCAGAGTGTCTGAGTGTCGATTACGTCAGCCGCGGCCTCCGCTGTGTCCGCGTGGTTGGATGTGCACCTGTCAGCTTGGCGCCTCCTGTCTCCGGTGGCCGGCGCCGCCATTACTGTTTTCATTACCACATGGATTACAAACCAAACTTCCCTCCAAGTGTCTGCATGGGCGCAGCCATCTTGGATTCTGTCAGCTGATCATTTCCACCAATCTGTTCTCAGTATTGATAATCTGCATAATTGCCTAGCCAATCCCTTCCTTGCTGCAGGTATAAATACACTGTGCCTGAGCAAGGAAGGCGTCAGTGCTTTGGTTGTCAAACCTAGTTCCTGTTTGTCTCTCTCCTGTGATTGTCTTCCAGGTTCCAGCTCCTGTCTCAAGACTTCCACCATAGAGACCCGCACCAGCATTCCACCTGCGGTGTAGCCTGACTCTCCGATCCATTGTGGATTCATCTGTTTCCAGCTACAACATTACCTGCTTCCAGCCCAGCTTCCAGCAGAGTACAGCTTCTCTTAAAGGGCCGGTGTCCTTTCTACAGTTTACCACTCTCCACCGGTATTATTATTTCTCCGCTCTCAAACTCTACATTTCATTCATATTGCATCGCTCTCAAGCTTCATTTATTATTTAACTGGTTCCAGCCAGTATCCACTCCGTGCCAACATCTGTCTGGTTCCAACCAGAACCCACAGCAGCTATTTTATTTACAGCAGTCCAGCTTTCCCTGGAACACCAGCTGGTACGATCCTGGGCTTTCTTCATTGCTACAGTCAGGCCTGGTAAGGACTTTCCAACTCGCAGATAATAAGAACTGTCTCATACTACCAGAGCTCTGTGGTCCCTGCCACCCTGTAGTACCCAGGAACTGTATTATTTCTCTGCTGATTTTATGTTTCTTTTACTGCTACTGTGATGCATGGAGTTTGTCATAAATAAACATCATTGACTTTTATTCAAGTTGTCGTGGTCACGCCTTCGGGCGGTTCTTCTTCATGTTACTTACATGTCCAGGGGTCTGATACAACCTCCCAGGTTCCGGTACATCTCAGCCCCTACAACTGAGGCTGCCTCCCGTCAGCTCAGGCCCTCAGTTGTGACAGCATTACTGCCACTTCCAAGCAGGAGCTCCTGCATCCACTCCGGCATGCAACTAGGTCACATAACCCCCCCGGGAATTTTTGTCGTTTTAAATAAGGATATAAATTGCATGGTGTGCAGATGGCTCTAGTAATCCTATTTTATATACCATTGCTATTATCGTAGTTTGAGCCACCTGCTAAAGGGAGGGGGGGTTTCTAGGCAACCGGATCCCCCCTCTGTGTTTGCCTATGCTGTTTATGATCATTTTGACTACACACCTCTGATGAAGTTCCAGTCATGCGGTGAAACACATTCTTTCTACAGTTATGATCATTCACTTGTACTGAGTTTTCAAACACTAAGCATCTTCCACAAAACATCTGAGACCAAACTTGCAGACTAACCCGGTGGTTTGGAGAAGACTATACAGTTGCAATTCACTTGCCCAAAGCCCTCCCGAGAGATACCAATAGAAGTTTGTAAACATTTATTAGCCCTTGTATATCATATTTTTAGACTTTACAGAGTCATCTACCACTCCCATACTATCTCTATTCTGGATTCCTATGAGAAGATAACATCTGCGCATATAGAAGGACGATAATTCTACAATAAGCAATAAACCGAGACACTGCCTTTAGAAAAAGACTGTTTTGTAGGCTCAGTGGTGGTATTCAAATAATATATCACGCCCAATCTCCTTTCTAAAATGATCCCCGTTATTGCACATATCGCGCCCATAGTAATCAGGTTTAGCGCGTAAAGGGTTGGGAGCCTCGCTATACCAGTGGTAGCAAGCTGAAATGATGATACCATGCCCATCAGCATAAACAGAACGGGTCTGGAAGGGGGTGGAAAGAATTGAATACCGCCCAGTGCTTCATATATTTCTGTGCCCGTTTTGCTTGTGCAATAATATATTTCTCTTACGTCCTAGAGGATGCTGGGGACTCCAAAAGGACCATGGGGTATAGACGGGATCCGCAGGAGCTTGGGCACACTGAAAAGATTTAAAACTGGGTGTGAACTGGCTCCTCTCTCCATGCCCCTCCTCCAGACCCCAGTTAGACTTTGTGCCCAGGACTGACTGGACACTCACTGGGGGAGCTCTACTGAGTTTCTCTGGAAAATACTTTTGTTAGGTTTTTTATTTTCAGGGAGACCTGCTGGCTACAGGCTCCCTGCAGCGTGGGAGTGAGCGGAGAGAAGCAGACCTACTTCTTCTTAGTTTAAGGGCTCTGCTTCTCGGCTACTGGACACCATTAGCTCCAGAGGGTTCGATCACTTGTTGCGCCTAGCTGCTTGTTCCCGGAGCCACGCCGTCACCCCCTCACAGAAGCCAGAAGAAAGAAGTCAGGTGAGTATGAGAAGATCAGAAGACTTCAGGACGGCAGAAGACTTTGGTAACCAGGTACAGCGCAGCGGTAATGCTGCGCTCCATGCTCCCACACACGATCACTGACGGCACTCACAGGGTGCAGGGCCCTGGTGGGGGGCGCCCTGGGCAACAGGTTACTGGGGTCCGGGAAGCCGGCAAAAGCTTTTTCGGTGCCTCGGCACCGTTTCTCAGCCCCCGCCGGCATTTTCAAATCTGGCGCGCTGAAGCCCGCCGGGAAGGGGCGGAACTTAGCGCGCGGCTCACCAGCGCCATCTTTTTCTCCACGCGGCTGAAGGAGACGCTGGGCCGGGACCTCCATCTCTCCTCACAAGTAACGGGGAATATTTCAGGGGGGGGGCGCAGTGTGGTGCATTTATTACCATTATTTATAGCAACGCTGGTCATATATATCCCGTATAGGGGTATATGGGCGCTGGAGTGTGAGCTGGCATACTCCCTCTGTGTCCTCTGTCTGGGCTTCACTGTAGGCCTGTCCCCTAGCTGAGACATTCTGAGTGGGTGTTGGTTTGCCGATTACACGTGTTGGCATGTCTGAGGCTGAATGTGATTCGCCGGAGGAGGTTGTTGGAGGAGCGGTTGTGGGTCTGGATTTAGGCCTGTCGGTGCAGCCGACACCTGATTTACTCACATTACTAAGTACAATCAATACGAATGTAGCTTCTTTATCAAAGAGGTTAGATAAGTCTGAGTCACAGACGCAGGTGTGGAAAAAGTCCATAGAGGAGGCTTTGTCTCAGGTACAGACCCCATCGGGCTCACAAAAGCGGCCATTTACTCAAGTGGTAGATACTGATACCGACACGGACTCTGATTCTGAGGTCGATTTTTCTGAGGCTGCTTTGCATCCACGTTTAGTGAAGAGTATTCAGTACATGATTGTGGCTATAAAGGATGTTTTACACATTTCTGATGAACCTGCGGTGCAGGAAACAAGGATTTGTTTGTTCAAAGGGAAAAAACCTGAAGTTTCCCCCTCTCATGAAATGAATACTCTTTGTGAAAAAGCTTGGGAGTCGCCAGATAAGAGGTGGCAGATTCCCAAGAGGATTTATATGGCGTATCCTTTCCCCTCTGATGACAGGGAAAAATGCGAGTCGTCTCCAAATGTTGACAAAGCTCTATCTCATTTGTCTAAGAAGGTGGCGCTTCTGTCTTCTGACACGGCAGCTCTCAAGGATACGGCGGATCGCAAGCTGGAGACGTCTCTGAAGTCCATTTTCGCTAATTCGGTGGCGTCGGTGTGGGTGAGTAGTGCTATTGCTAAATGGGTTGAGAATTTAGCTGCTGATATGGATACCCTTGATAAAGATAATGTTCTTTTGACTCTTGGTTATATCAAGGACGCTGCAGATTACCTGAAGGATGCGGCGAATGATGTTTGTCTCTTGGGTTCAAGAGCCAATGCCATGTCAATATCGGCAAGGAGGGCGTTGTGGATCCATCAATGGAATGCGGATGCCGACTCCAAGAGAGCTATGGAAGCTTTACCCTTCAAAGGTAGTGTCTTGTTTGGGGACGGTTTGGCGGACCTGGTCTCTACCGCGACGGCGGGTAAGTCCTCTTTTCTTCCCTATGTTCCCACACAACACAAAAAGGCACCACATCAGCTGATGCAGTCCTTTCGTCCCAACAAATACAGGCATGGAAAAGGTTCGTCCTTCCCCGCTTCAAAAGGTAAAGGAAGGGGTAGGAAGTCGCCTGCCGTGTCAGGCGCCCAGGACTAAAAGTCCTCCCCTGCCTCTACCAAGTCCACCGCATGACGCTGGGGCTTCCCTGGGGGAGTCCGGACCGGTGGGGGGCCGTCTCCGAGTCTTCAGTCAGGTCTGGATGCATTCAGGCCTCGATCCTTGGGTCCTAGAGATTGTATCTCAGGGATACAAACTGGAGTTTCGGGAGGTGCCCCCTCACCGGTTTTTCGTTTCGCCCTTACCAGCGTCTCTTCCGGACAGGGAGCTGGTGCTGGCAGCAATACAAAAATTGTGTCAGCAGAGGGTCATTGTTCCCGTTCCCCCGTCTCAACGGGGGGAGGGGTTCTACTCGAGCCTATTTGTGGTGCCGAAACCGGACGGTTCGGTCAGACCGATTCTGAACCTAAAATCCCTCAATCCATACTTGAAAGTTTTCAAGTTCAAGATGGAATCTCTTCGAGCTGTGATTTCCAGCCTGGAAGGGGGGGGGGGGGGGGATTGTATGGCGTCAGTCGACATAAAGGATGCCTACTTACACGTCCCGATATTTCCTTCGCATCAGGCCTTCCTCAGATTTGAGATACAGGATTCTCATTACCAGTTTCAGACGTTGCCGTTTGGCCTTTCTACGGCCCCGAGGGTTTTCACCAAGGTCGTGGCAGAAATGATGGTTCTCCGTTGCAAGCAAGGGGTTTCAATTATCCCGTACTTGGATGATCTCCTGATAAAGGTGAGGTCCATGGAAAGATTGCTAAGGAGTGTAGATTTGGTGCTGTCGGTGCTGCGACAGCACGGTTGGGTGCTAAATTTGCCAAAATCTCAGTTGATTCCAAGCACCAGCCTGTCTTTTCTGGGCATGATTCTGGACACGGAGTTACAGAGAGTATTTCTTCCACAGGAGAAGGCTCTAGAACTGCAGTCGATGGTCAGGGAACTTCTGAGGCCGAAGACTGTGTCCATCCATCAATGTACGCGGGTTCTGGGGAAGATGGTTGCGGCGTACGAAGCCATTCCATTCGGCAGGTTTCATGCCCGGGTGTTTCAGTGGGACTTGCTGAGCAAATGGTCCGGGTCTCACCTGCACATGCACCGGAAGATAAGTCTATCTCCTCCCAGAGCCAGAATTTCACTCCTGTGGTGGCTACAAGGGTCTCACCTCCTAGAGGGACGCCGGTTCGGTATCCTGGACTGGGTACTACTGACAACGGATGCAAGTCTCCGGGGCTGGGGTGCAGTCACCCAAGGCAGGAACTTCCAGGGGAGATGGTCGCTCCAGGAAGCGGGTCTCCACATAAATGTTCTCGAGTTAAGAGCCATTTACAACGGCCTGCTGCAGGCGAGAAGCCTTCTTCAGGGTCGATCTGTCCTGGTACAGTCAGACAACATCACAGCGGTGGCACATATCAACCGTCAAGGCGGCACAAGGAGCAGAGCGGCAATGGCGGAGGCCACAAGAATCCTTCGCTGGGCGGAACAACACGTGAGCGCTCTGGCAGCAGTTTTCCTTCCAAGAGTAGACAACTGGGAAGCAGACTTCCTCAGCAGACACGATCTCCATCCGGGAGAGTGGGCTCTTCACCAAGAGGTATTTGCAGAAGTGACAAAGCGTTGGGGACTCCCTCTGATAGACATGATGGCGTCTCGTCTCAACAAGAATCTCCTGAGGTATTGTTCCAGGTCAAGGGACCCTCAAGCCAGTTCGGTGGACGCCCTGGTGTCTCCGTGGGTGTTCAAGTCGGTGTATGTGTTCCCTCCACTTCCTCTCATTCCAAAGGTACTGGGGATCATTTGGCGAGCAAGGGTTCAGGCGATTCTCGTAGTTCCAGATTGGCCAAGAAGGGCCTGGTATCCGGATCTTCAGGAATTACTTGTGGAAGATCCTTGGCCGCTTCCTCTAAGAGAGGACCTGTTGTTGCAGGGTCCATGCGTGTTTCCAGACTTACCGAGGCTGCGTTTGACGGCATGGAAGTTGAGCGCCAGATCTTAGCTCGTAAAGGTATTCCCGTGGAGGTCATTCCTACTCTCCTCAAGGCTAGGAAGGAGGTTATGGCGAAGCATTACCACCGTATTTGGAAGAAGTATGTTTCCTGGTGTGAAGCTAAAAGGGCTCCTGCGGAAGAATTTAATTTGGGGCATTTTCTCCACTTTTTGCAGGCTGGTGTATATGCAGGCCTGAAGTTGGGCTCCATCAAGGTGCAGATTTCGGCATTGTCTATTTTCTTTCAAAGGGAATTGGCTGCCCTCCCAGAGGTTCAGACGTTTGTCAAAGGAGTTTTGCATATCAATCCTCCGTTTGTGCCTCCTGTGGCCCCATGGGATCTTGATGTGGTCTTACAGTTTCTCATGTCTTCCTGGTTTGAGCCTTTGCGTAAGGTTGAGTTGAAGTTTCTCACCTGGAAGGTAGTCATGCTGTTGGCACGGGCATCTGCCGGGCGAGTGTCTGAGTTGGCGGCCTTATCTCATAAGAGCCCGTACTTGATCTTTCATTCCGATATGGCGGAACTGAGGACTCGTCAACAATTTTTACCAAAGGTGGTGTCTTCGTTTCACATTAACCAACCTATTGTGGTACCGGTGGCTTTAGATGCTGTGGTAGTTCCAAGGTCTCTGGATGTAGTGAGGGCTTTGAAGATCTACGTCGCCCGTACGGCTGTTGCCAGGAAAACTGAGGCGCTGTTTGTCCTGTATGCTTCCAACAAGATTGGTCATCCTGCGTCAAAACAGACTATTGCGCGCTGGATTTGTAGTACGATTCAGCAGGCTCATTCTTCGGCCGGATTACCGGTGCCGAAGTCAGTGAAAGCCCATTCTACCAGTAAAGTGGGTTCGTCTTGGGCGGCTGCCCGGGGCGTTTCGGCTTTACAGCTTTGCCGAGCGGCTACCTGGTCAAGTTCAAACACTTTTGCTAAGTTCTAGAAGTTTCATACCCTGGCTGATGAGAACCTTGCGTTTGCTCAGTCGGTGCTGCAGAGTCGTCCGCACTCTCCCGCCCGGTCTGGAGCTTTGGTATAAACCCCATGGTCCTTTTGGAGTCCCCAGCATCCTCTAGGATGTAAGAGAAAATAGGATTTTGGTACTTACCGGTAAATCCTTTTCTCCTAGTCCGTAGAGGATGCTGGGCGCCCGTCCCAGTGCGGACTGTTTCTTGTAGTGTTCTCTTGTCGGTTCACATAGTTTATACACGGGTTGTGTATTTCTGATTTCAGCTTGTTGCTGTTGTTCTTTCATACTGTTATCTGGTTTACGGTTACTCGGGTTGTACGGTATGGTTGTGGTGTGGGCTGGTATGTTTGTAGCCCTTAGTTTACACAAAAATCCTTTCCTCGAAATGTCCGTCTCTCCTGGGCACAGTTCCTGTAACTGGGGTCTGGAGGAGGGGCATGGAGGGATGAGCCAGTTAACACCCAGTTTTTAGTCTTTTCAGTGTACCCAAGCTCCTCTGGATCCCGTCTATACCCCATGGTCCTTTTGGAGTCCCCAGCATCCTCTACGGACTAGGAGAAAAGGATTTACCGGTAAGTACCAAAATCCTATTATTCCTCATTTGTGACATCTTAATTATTTTTTGAAAATTATATAATAAAATATCCATTGAATTTAAGTGAAACATGATCTACACATTTATCTACATATATAAAAGCCAAATACCACTGACTGAGTCATCACAGAATCCCCAGATCCATGAGGACTAGGAACTTGAAATTTGGACAGTAGCTATGTTTTATGATGTAGGCACCGACTAAGGCCCTGGTTCTAAAAATACGGGAAACAAAACTTTTACATTTGTTTCATCTTCCTCTTCCTCATATTTTTTTTCCTTCTTCCTCTTCCCTCTTCCTCCTATTATTTTTCTTCGTTCTTCCTCTTATGTTTCTTCCTTCTTCCTCTTCTTTCTTACTTCTTCCTTTTTCTCCTTCCTCCTTATGTTTCTTCCTTCGTCCCTCTTCCTCTTATTTTTCTTCCTCTTCCTTCTTATGCCTCCTTATTTTTTTCCTTCTTGCTCTTCTTCCTCTTATTTTTCTTCCTTCTTCCTCTTCCTCCTTCCTCCTTATTTTTCTTCCTCTTCCTTCTTCCCTCTTCCTCTTATTTTTCTTCCTCTTCCTTCTTCCTATTTTTCCTTCTCTTCTTCCTCCTCTTATTTTTCTTCCTCATCTTTCTTACTTCTACCTCTTCATATTCCTTCTTCCTCTTCTTATTCTTCCTCTTATTTTTCTTCCTCTTCCTCCTTTTATTTTTGTTCTCCCTCTTCCTTCTTCCTCCTCTTATTCTTCTTCTTCATCCCCTTGTTTCTTCCTTTTCCTTCCTCTTTCTTACTACTTCATCTTCCTTCTTCCTCTTCTTCCTCCTCTTTTATTTTTCTTCCTTCTTCCTCTTCTTTCTTACTACTTCATCTTTCTCTTCCTTTTTCTTCCTCCTCTTCCTTATTCCTCCTAATTTTTCATCCTCTTCCTCCTTCCCTCTTCCTCCTATTTTTCCTTCTCTTCTTTTTCTTCCTCTTCTTTCTTCCTTCTTCCTTCTCCCTTTTATTTTTCTTCTCCTTCCTCTTCTTTCCTTCCTCTTCCTTCTTCTTCCCCTTTCTTCTTCCTCTTCCTCCCTCCACCTTCTTTCTTTTTCCTCCTTCCACATTCCTTCTCTTACTCTTCCTTCTTCCTTCCATCTTCCGCTTTCTTCCTCTTCCTCCTCTTATTTTTCTTCCTCTTCCTCCTCTTATTTTTCTTCCTCTTCCTTCCTCCTGTTATTTTTCTTCCTTCCTCCTTTTACTTTTCTTCTTCTCCTTCCTCTTCCTTCTTCCTCTTCTCTCTTCCCTCTTCTCTCTTCACTCTTCTTCCTCCTCTTCCTTCTTCCTCTTCCTATTCCTCCTCTGCCTCCTTTTTTCTTCTTCCTCTGCCTCCTTCCACCTTCCTTCTCTTACTCTTCTTCCTCCTTCCACCTTCCTTCTCTTACTCTTCTTTCTCTTCCTCCTTCCTTCTCTTACTCTTCTTTCTCTACCTCCTCTTCCTTCCTTCCTCCTCTTTTCTTCCTTCTTCTGCCTTTTATTTTTCTTCCTCTTCCCTCTTCTCTCTTCCTTCTTCCACCTTCCTTCTCTTCCATCTTCTTCCCCTTCCTTCTCTCTTCCCTCTTCGTCCTCTTCCTTAATTTCTTCCTTCTTCTCCCTTTGCTTCTACCTTTCTTTTTCCTCTTCCTTCTCCTTCAACCTTCCTTCTTCCGCCTTCCTCTTCCTCCTTCTTTCTCTTCCTCCTCTTCTTCCTTCTTCCTCTTCCTTCCTTCCTCCTCTTACTTTTCTTCCTTTTTCCTCCTTTTATTTTTCTTCCTCTTCTCTTCCTTCTTCCTCTTCTCTCTTCCTTCTTCCTCTTCCTCCTTTTTCCACCTTCCTTCTCTCTTCCCTCTTCTTCCTCCTCTTCCTTCTTAATTTCTTCCTTCTTCCTCCTCTTCCTTCTTAATTTCTTCCTTCTTCCTCCTCTTCCTTCTTCATTTCTTTTCCTCTTCCTTCTCTTCCACCTTCTTTCTCTGGCTCCTCCTTCCTCTTCCTCCTCTTCCTTCCTCTTATTTTTCTTCCTCCTTTTACTTTTCTTCTTCCTCTTCCTTCTTCTTCCTCCTTCCTTCCACCTGCCTTCTCTTACTCTTCCTCCTTTCTCTTCCTTCTTCCTCCTCTTCCTGCCTTCTTCCTCCTCCTCCCCCTCGTCTCTCTTCCCTCTTCTTCTTCCTCCTCTTCTTTCTTCCTCTTTATTTCTTCCTCCTCTTCTTTCTTCCTCTTTATTTCTTCCTTACTCCTCTTCCTACTTCCTCTTTATTTCTCCCTCTTCCCCTCTTCCTTCTTCCTCTTTATTTCTTCCTCCTCTTTTTCCTCTTCCTCCTTTTCCTTCCTCCTCTTTTTCCTCTTCCTCTTCCTCCTTCTTCCACCTTCCTACTCTTCCCTCTTCCTTCCTCTTCCTCTTCCTTTCTCTTCTTCCTCCTTCTTCCCCTTCCTTCTTCCTCTTCGTCTTCCTTCTTCCTCTTCATTTCTTCCTTCCTCCTTTTTTTTTCTCTTGCTCCTCCTCCTTCCTCTTCCATCTTCCTATTCCTTCTCTTATTTTTCTTCCTCCTTTTACTTCTTCCCCTTCCTTCCCTCTTCCTTCTTCCTCTTCCTTTTCTCTCTTCCCTCTTCCTCCTCTTCCTCCTTCCTTCTTCCTTTTCCTCCTCTTCCTCCTTCTTTCTCTTTCCTCCTTTCTCTTTCCTCCTTCTTCCTCTTTCTTCCTCCTTTCTCTTCCTCCTCTTATTTCTCTGACGTCCTAGTGGATGCTGGGGACTCCGTAAGGACCATGGGGAATAGACGGCTCCGCAGGAGACTGGGCACATCTAAAGAAAGCTTTAGGACTATCTGGTGTGCACTGGCTCCTCCCCCTATGACCCTCCTCCAAGCCTCAGTTAGATTTCTGTGCCCGGCTGAGCTGGATGCACACTAGGGGCTCTCCTGAGCTCCTAGGAAGAAAGTATATGTTAGGTTTTTTATTTTCAGTGAGACCTGCTGGCAACAAGCTCACTGCACCGAGGGACTAAGGGGAGAAGAAGCGAACCTACCTAAGTGGTGGTAGCTTGGGCTTCTTAGGCTACTGGACACCATTAGCTCCAGAGGGATCGAACACAGGACCCGATCTCGTCGTCCGTTCCCGGAGCCGCGCCGCCATCCCCCTTACAGAGCCAGAAGCAAGAAGGTGGTCAGGAAAATCGGCGGCTGAAGACTTCTGTCTTCTCCAAGGTAGCGCACAGCACTGCAGCTGTGCGCCATTGCTCCTCATGCACACCACACACTGCGGTCACTGATGGGTGCAGGGCGCTGGGGGGGGGCGCCCTGAGCAGCAATATTAACACCTTGGCTGGCGAACTGACACCATATATAGCCCCAGGGGCTATATAGGTGTTTATTAACCCCTGCCCGAACTTTTACAATAGCGGGAGAAAGCCCGCCGAAAAAGGGGCGGAGCCATCTCCCTCAGCACACTGGCGCCATTTTCCCTCACAGCTCTGCTGGAGGGATCGCTCCCTGACTCTCCCCTGCAGTCCTGCACTACAGAAAAGGGTTAAAAAGAGAGGGGGGGCACAAATTAGGCGCAGTATATATATATATATATTATGCAGCTATAAGGGAAAACACTCTCTATAGGTGATATCCCTGTGATATATAGCGCTCTGGTGTGTGCTGGCATACTCTCCCTCTGTCTCCCCAAAGGGCTTTGTGGGGTCCTGTCCTCTGTCAGAGCATTCCCTGTGTGTGTGCTGTGTGTCGGTACTGCTGTGTCGACATGTATGATGAGGATAATGATGTGGAGGCGGAGCAAATGCCTGTGAATGGGATGTCACCCCCTGCGGGGTCGACACCGGTGTGGATGGACTTATGGAAGGAATTACGTGACAGTGTCAACTCCTTACATAAAAGGTTTGACGACATAGGACAGCCGGCTGCTCAGCTTGTGCCTGTCCAAGCGTCTCGCATGTCATCAGGGGCTCTAAAACGCCCGCTACCTCAGATGGCAGACAGATGTTGACACGGATACCGACTCCAGTGTCGACGACGATGAGACTAGTGTACCTTCCAATAGGGCCACCCGTTACATGATTGAGGCAATGAAAAATGTATTACGCATTTCTGATAATACCCCAGATACCACAAAAAAGGGTATTATGTTTGGTGACAGAAAACTACCAGTAGTTTTCCTGCATCTGAGGAATTGATATGAGGTGTGTGAGGAAGCGTGGACTTCCCCCGATAAGAAATTGATAATTTCTAAGCAGCGTACCCTTTTCCGCCAGAGGATAGGTCACGTTGGGAAATAACCCCTAGGGTAGATAAAGCGGTTACACGCTTATTAAAAAAGGTGGCACTACCGTCACGGATACGGCCGCCCTGAAGGACCTGCTGATAGAAAGCAGAAAACTACCCTTAAAGCTATATACACACACACGGGCATTATATTGAGACCTGCTATTGCCTCGGCATGGATGTGCAGTGCGGCAGCTGCGTGGTCAGATTCCCTGTCGGATAATATTTATACTATAGATAGGGACAATATTTTGCTGAAAATAGAGCATATAAAAGACGCTGTCTTATACATGCGTGATGCACAGAGGGATATTTGCCGACTGGCATCACTAATAAGCGCTATGTAAAACCATTGCCGCCAGACGGGGGTTATGGACTCGGCAATGGTCGGGCGATGCCGATTCAAAACGGCACATGGAAGTTTGCCCTAGAAGGGGGTGGAACTGTTTGGGGATGGTCTTTCAGACCTCGTTTCCACAGCTACAGCTGGGAAATCAAAACTTTTGCCACAAGCTACCCCACAGCAAAAGTAAGCACTGTATTATCAGGTACAGTCCCTTCGGCCCCAGAAAAGTAGAGGGCTAGAGGCTCATCTTTTCTGCCAAGAGGAAAAGGTAGAGGGAAAAAGCTGCAGCACACAGCTAGTTCCCGGGAGCAGAAGTCCTCCCCTGCGTCCGGTAAGTCCACAGCATGACGCTGGGGCTGCTCAGGCGGACCCGGGTACGGTGGGGGCCCGTCTCAGAAATTTTCAGCGCACAGTGGGCTCTCTCACAGGTGGATCCCTGGGTTCTTCAAACAGTATCTCAGAGGTACAGGCTGGAATTCGAGACGTCTCCCCCCCGCCGTTTCCTAAAATCTGCCTTACCGGCAACTCCCTCTGCCAGGGAGGCAGTGTTATTGGCTATCCAAAAAACTGTATTCACAGCAAGTGATTATCAAGGTACCCCTCCTTCAACAGGAAAAGGGTTACTTTTCCACAATGTTTGTGGTACCGAATCCGGACGGTTCGGTGAGACCCATCTTAAATTTAAAATCCTTGAACACATATAACAAAAGATTCAAGTTCAAGATGGAATCGCTCAGGGCGATTATTGCGATCCTGGACGAGGGGGATTACAGGGTCTCTCTGGACATCAAGGATACTTACCTGCATGTCCCCATTTACCCTCCTCACCAGGAGTACCTCAAGATTGTGGTACCGGACTGTCACTATCAGTTCCAGACACTGCCGTTTGGATTATCCACGGCACCGAGGGTCTTTACCATGGGTAATGACCGAAATGATGATACTCCTTCGCAAGAAGGGAGTTTTAATTATCCCGTACTTGGACGATCTCCTGATAAAGGCGAGGTCCAAGGAACAGTTTGTAAGGGGGTAGCACTTTCTCGGGAAGTGCTGCAACAGCAGGACTGGATTCTCAATTCCAAAGTCACAGCTGGTCCCGACGACACGTCTTCTGTTCCTGGGAATGATTCTGGAAACAGACCAGAAAAAACTGTTTCTTCCAATGGAAAAAGCCGAGGAGTTGTCATCTCTAGTCAGAAACCTCCTAAGACCGGGACAGGTGTAGGTACATCAATGCACACGAGTCCTGGGAAAAATGGTAGCTTGGTACGAAGAAATTCCATTCGGAAAGTTCCACGCAAGGATTTTCCAGTGGGACCTGTTGGACAAATGGTCCGGGTCCCATCTCCAGATACAGCAGCGGATAACCCGGTCGGCAAGAACCAGGGTGTCGCTGCGGTGGTGGCTGCAGAGGGCTCATCTACTAGAGGGCCGCAGATTCGGAATACAGGACTGGGTCCTGGTAAACACGGATGCCAGCCTTCGGGGCTGGGGTGCAGTCACACAGGGAGTAAAACTCCAAGGACTGTGGTCCAAACAGGAGATTTCACTTCACATAAATTTTCTGGAGCTAAGAGCCCTTTACAAGGCCGTAAGCCAAACAAGGCCCCTGCTTCAAAACCAGCCGTACTGATCCAATCAGACAACATCACGGCGCTCGCCCATGTAAACAGGCAGGGCGGCACAAGAAGCAGGAGGGCAATGGCAGAAGCCACAAGGATTCCCCGTTGGGCGGAAAATCACGTGGTAGCACTGGCAGCAGTGTTCATTCCGGGAGTGGACAACTGGGAAGCAGACTTCCGCAGCAGACTCCACCCGGGAGAATAGGGACTTCATCCAGAAGTCTTCCAAATGCTGGTAAACCGTTGGGAAAGACCACAGGTGGACATGCTGGCGTCCCGCCTCAATAAAAAAGATATTGCGCCAGGTCACGAGAACCTCAGGCGATCGCTGTGGACGCTCTAGTGACACCGCGGGTGTACCAGTCGGTTTATGTGTTCCCTCCTCTCCATCTCATACCCAAGGTACTGAGGATAATAAGGAAAAGAGGAGTAAGAACTATACTCATTGTTCCGGATTGGCCAAGAAGGGCTTGGTACCTGGAACTTCAGGAGTTGATCTCAGAGGACCCATGGCCTCTGCCACTCAGACAGGATCTGCTGCAACAGGGGCCCTGTCTGTTCAAAGACTTACCGCGGCTGCATTGACGGCATGGCGGTTGAACACCGGATCCTGAGTGAAAAAGGCATTCCGGAGGAAGTCATTCTTATCCTGATCAAAGACAGGAAGGATGTCAGCCTGAAGTTCAGACGTTGTAAGGGAGTGCTGCATGTTCAGCCCCTTTTTTGTGCCCCAGTGGCACCTTGGGATTTCAATGTGGTTTTGAAGTTCCTGGAATCACATTGGTTTGAGCCACTTAAAACCGTGGATTTGAAATATCTCACATGAAAAGTGGTCATGTGTTGGCTCTGGCTTCGGCCAGGCATGTGTCAGAATTGGCGGCTTTGTCATAAAAAAGCCCTTACCTGACTTTCCATATGGATAGGGCAGAGTTGTCCTCACTTTCTCCCGAAGGTGGTATCAGGCTTTCACTTGTACCAACCTATTGTGGTGCCTGCGGCTACTAGGGACCTGGAGGATTCCAAGTTACTGGACGTAGTCAGGGCCCTGAAAAATTATATTTCCAGGACGGCTGGAGTCAGGAAAACTGACTCGCTGTTTATCCTAGATGCACCCAACATGCTGGGTGCTCCTGCTTCTAAGCAGACTATAGCGCGCTGGATTTGTAGCACTATTCAGCTTGCGCATTCTGCGGTGGGACTACCGCAGCCTAACTAGGGTATTCAATTATCCGCAAATTCGCTGCAATTTTTTGGCCGAAAATTTTTCGCGGCAATCGGCCGAAAATTGCCGCGAAAACGCTCCGTTTTTCGACCTATTCAATTCCGACCGGGTTTCACGTGAAAATTCTTGCAGTGAAAAGTGCAGGTGAAAATGGGGAAATCAGCCTGTACCCCAAAAAATGCTAAACTAACATAGGAAAACAGAAGAGAAGTGTGTTAGAGATCACATTAGAGAGTTTTTGGGGACTTAAATTGTGTGAAATGGCGGTTATATGCATTTTTTTTTTAAATGCAAAAAAATGATAGAAAGCAAGTTTTTTTGAGCAAAATAAATGCTCTCACTAAATTTGGGGTACATGAAAATGGGTATAAGTATATATTTGGGTCATTTTAGGGTACTTTAAAAAAAAAAGTGGAAACAGACCGATTACTCCCATCTGCAAGCCTAAAAAACACCTGTCCCACTCATAAAGCACCCCAATATACCTGTCCCATAACTTGAACCCCAATTTCCATCACTTTTTACTTTTTCACCCCAAAAATGACATGTCATTATTGGCCAATTAAAAATAATTAAAAACTTTAACGTGCCTAATTAGTCATAAAGGGGGGTGTCCCAGGAGTTCTGTACCATATCCAAACATTTTTACCTTAAAATAGTGACTTTTCCCAACTTTTCACCTGCTTCAGAGAAGGTGAAGTGAAATTAGTGAAAACATGATCACCGATAAATTTTCCAGGATAATTGAATAGGCTGTAATTGCATTTCACGTGAAAAGTCCGGTTTTTCACCCGAAAACCGGACTTTTCACGTGAAAAGTCCGTTATCACTGCTAATTGAATATGGCCCTAAATCTGTAAAAGCCCATTCCACATGGAAGGGGGCTCATCTTGGGCGGCTGCCCGTGGGGTCTCGGCTTTACAACTTGGCCGAGCTGCTACTTGGTCAGGGGCAAACGCGTTGCAAAATTCTACAAATTTGATACCCTGGCTGAGAAGGACCTTGAGTTCTCTCATTCGGTGCTGCAGAGTCATCCGCTCTCTCCCGCCCGTTTGGGAGCTTTGGTATAATCCCCATGGTCCTTACGGAGTCCCCAGCATCCACTAGGACGTCAGAGAAAATAAGATTTTACTCACCGGTAAATCTATTTCTCGTAGTCCGTAGTGGATGCTGGGCGCCCATCCCTAGTGCGGATTGTCTGCAATACTTGTAAATAGTTATTGTTACACAAATCGGGTTGTTATTGCGAACCATCTATTCAGAGGTTCCATTGTTATCATACTGTTACCGGGGTTCCTATCACGAGTTATATGGTGTGATTGGTGTGGCTGGTATGAGTCTTACCCGGGATTCAAAATCCTTCCTTATTGTGTCAGCTCTTCCGGGCACAGTGTCCTAACTGAGGCTTGGAGGAGGGTCATAGGGGGAGGAGCCAGTGCACACCAGATAGTCCTAAAGCTTTCTTTAGATGTGCCCAGTCTCCTGCGGAGCCGTCTATTCCCCATGGTCCTTACGGAGTCCCCAGCATCCACTACGGACTACGAGAAATAGATTTACCGGTGAGTAAAATCTTATTTTTTCTTCTTCCTCTCTCTTCCTTCCTCCTCTTCCTTCCTCTTCCTCCTCCCTTCCTCCTTCTTTCTTTTCCTCTTTCTCTTCCTCTTTCTTTCTCTTTCCTCCTTCTTCCCCTTCCTTCGTCCCCTTCTCTCTTCCCTCTTCTTCCCCTTCTCTCTTCCCTCTTCTTCCTCTTCATTTCTTCCTCTTCCTTCCTCTTCCTCCATCTTCCTCCTTCCTTCTCTTTCCTCCTCCTTCCTCTTCCTCCTTCTTTCTCTTGCTCCTCCTTCCTCTATACCTTCTTCCTCCTCTTCCTTCGTCTTCCTCCTCTTATTTTTATTCCTTCTAACTCCTTTTACTTTTCTTCTTCCTCTTCCTTATTCTTCCTTTTCTTTCTCTTTCTCCTTTCTCTTTCTCCTTTCTCTTTCTCTTCCTCCTTTCTCTTTCTCTTTCTCTTCCTCCTTCTTTCTCTTTCTACTTTCTTTCTCTTCCTCCTTCTTTCTCTTCCTCCTTCTTTCTCTTTCTCTTTTTCTTCCTCCCTCTTTCTCCTTCTTTCTCTTTCTCCTTTCTCCTTCTTTCTCTTTCTCCTTTCTCTCTCTCTCTCTTCTTTCTTCTTTCTCTTCCTACTCCCTCTTCCTTCTTCCTCTATCCTCTTCCTTCTTTCTTTTTTTTTTTTCATGGAAGGCACGACTTGTCCTTCCCATACCTAAAATATTCCCATGAATGGCTACTTCTTGAGTTTTATGTTTCCTCTTTTGCTAATTCCAGTGACCTGGAACACAGACCTCGCCTTGTTCCAGCCTTTGGGGGTCATTCAGAGTTGATCGCTCGCTGCCGTTTTTCACAGCGCAGCAAACAGGTTACTACTGCGCATGTGTATACACCGCAATGCGCACGCGCGTCGTACGGTTACAAAGCGGAGGAAGAATCCATTCGGACAGCCGATCGCAAGGAGTGTTTGGTAAAACGCAGGCGTGTCCAAGCGTTTGCAGGGCGGGTGCCTGACGTCAATTCCGGGACCAAAAATACTGAAGTGATCGCAAGGGCTGAGTAAGTCCAGAGCTACTCAGAAACTGCAAAAAACTTTTTTGTCCCGCTCGGCTGCACGCGTTCGCACACTTACAAAGCGAAAATACACTCCCTTGTGGGCGGTGACTATGCGTTTGCACGGCTGATAAAAGTAGCTAGTGAGCGATCAACTCGGAATGACCCCCTTTATCTCTACTTTTACCATTACCTGCTTAAAAAGTGGCCATGTACTTTTTTGTTTTCTATCACTGTATTAGTATAAGTCCTGTACCTTGTGTCTTTTGAAAATAAACAGTAAGAAAAAACCTTGACATGCAATATTTAGCATAATGCTGCCTCTGCAGAAACAGTGTGCTATTTGCAGTATGTGAATCTTTCAAATAATGTCTACTGTTTTTTTTAGATTGAGCGAGAATATGAAGTACAGAAGGCATTATTCACTGCCGGATTCCCCGTACCAAAGCCCTTGCTATACTGCACAGATGTGACTGTCATTGGGACGGAATTCTATGTGATGATGCACGTGCAGGTCACTCATATATTTGCTAATACATCAAAATAGTTGATCCAAAAAACAGAAAAAAAATGGAGAAAATGTTCTATCTGTGTTTTTTATTTCACTTCTAAGCTCTGACATATTCATTCCTCACATAAAATTGTGTTGTATACTTTATACAATATTATTTATTATTATTATTATTGTTATTATTATTAACATACGTAAGATTATGCAAATGCATGTTTTTTGGAAGTCTATATTTAAAAATCAGCTTTCAAATATCTGTTTCTGCTGGATACAGCTGGATACATAATTTTTACAATATATTACCTGTACAGCTGACTAACAATTTATTGTACTGACTATCTGCAGGTGTGTCCACACGACATATCTATGAACGATGTCTTTCACAGATATATCATGTCGGCTGTGCAGCACAGTTGATGCAATATATCGTGCATATCTGCCTGTGTTTACAGACAACTGACTGACCCACATGCTGTCAGCTGGAACCACCAACAATGATGTCAACACTGGTTCCTGTAGCCAGACATGTTGGTCGGTTGGTAAGTGTATATGCTGTGTAGCATACTTACCAAATCAGTCGGTCTGCCAGTCGAACGTTCGGTGTAGTGTGCAGCATAGTTCTATTTGTATATTTTTCTTATGTTTAGTTATTTTCGGTAGTTTGGGGTTTATAGAACTTCCTATACACAATTATTACAATGTCTTCTGTACCAAACTTCTATATAGAAGTACACAATTAAGGAAAGAATCAAACTAACAAACACTAAATACATGTACAGAACCCATACAAAATGCCTAGAGATTTTGGTAATAGGGTGTGAGTTTGCAAAAGGTATGAGTCTCGGCGGGTGCTGAGTTGATAGCAATCAGTAAAAGTTAGATTTTATTAATATTATCTTTAAGAATAGGACTACAGGTCCTAGCAAGCCTCCCCCACATTCCGGTACTTCAGAACCACAATTACCATCATGTGGTACTATGGGCAACTTCACCACTTGCATACTTCAGTCTTTAGAAGGCTTGATACTGCTTGCCCTAAGTTCAGTTTACAAAAATGTGATAATAATCCATATGAAGTGCTTAAAGAATAAATGTCTGTATATCATCATTCCCTTTCTATTGGTGCATTTCATATTTTATTATGTTTTGCTTGCTTTGCTTAATTTCTTGTAATGTTGTAATTTGGACTGAGACCGCTTTGAGTCCAGAAAGTGAATGGTTTCTTTTTGCTTTGCTCAGGGTCGTGTATTCCGTGATGTTACCCTGCCAGAAGTCAGCCCTGCCGAGAGATCAGCTTTGTATGTTGCTCTCACTGAAACACTGGCCCAGCTCCATTCATTTAACATACACACATTAAATCTTGCAGGATACGGCAAGGGAAAGGGATACTGCCAGAGACAGGTAACACATACTTTTTCTTTACAAAGAATATAACATGATTCCTACTTTGGGAAACAGAAGGCTGCTGATATGTTTATTAGAGTGGACCTTAAAAACTAAAACAAAGAAAAAGTGTTTTTTATTTTTGCATTTTGTTTCATTTGCTATTAACATGCTTTCTGCGATGTGGGTACTGATTATCTACACTTTCCGGTGAGTTACTGTAATGTGTACAGTATGAATTTTGTAGTACTGTGTTTTTGCCCGTGTTTTGTACACACAGTGAAGCCAAACCAGGTCGTATTGCTTGCGCATCTGCTACTGTTATTTGCAGGGGAGGCACATTTGCTTCTTATGCAGATTTGATTGCATCTTACGTTTGTGGCATAGGTAGCAAATTGCAAATAAATCTGAATAAGATCCATGACAAATGACCATTCTCTAGCACATGGCCAGGGGCTCACCAAACGATCCAGATTTGCAAAATAGCCTTGTGAAGGCATTGCAGGACCTTGTTAAGGTCTTATCTCCTATTGCAACTATAATGGAATCTACCTCTTCAGCTAAACCATAGGAGGCCCAAACTCCTGTTGCATTTCAGTCTTGAGAGGCAGAGTCTGAGTGTAGACTAGACCTTTCCAAGTCTCATGCAGGCTGTAAGTCTTTTCTCCTTCATCCTAGAGGATGCTGGGGACTCCAAAAGGACCAAGGGGGTATAGACGGGATCCGCAGGAGACATGGGCACTTTAAGACTTTAAATGGGTGTGAACTGGCTCCTCCCTCTATGCCCCTCCTCCAGACCTCAGTTAGATTCTGTGCCCAGAGAAACTGGACACCCACTAGGGGAGCTCTACAGAGTTTCTCTAGAAAAGACTTTTGTTAGGTTTTTTATTTTCAGGGAGCACTGCTGGCAACAGGCTCCCTGCTACGTGGGACTGAGGGGAGAGAAGCAGACCTACTTCTGTGAGTTCAAAGGCTCTGCTTCTTAGGCTACTGGACACCATTAGCTCCAGAGGGTCCGATCACTTGGTGCGCCTAGCTGCCCGTTCCCGGAGCCGCGCCGCCGTCCCCTTCACAGAGCCTGAAGAGAGAAGCCGGGTGAGTAGCAGAAGCAAGAAGACTTCAGAGGCGGCAGAAGACTTCTGATCTTCGGAGGGGCCGCGCAGTGGTCGCGCTGCGCGCCATTTCTCCCACACACTAACGGCACTATATGGGTGCAGGGCACAGGGAGGGACGCCCTGGGCAGCAATTAAACCTCGTTTGGGACTGGCACGACAGTATACAGTGCATAGACACTGTATACAGACCCCCGCCTGTATAAATAAAAGCGGGACACAATCGCGCCATGTAGGGGGCGGGGCTTCATCCTCCAGCTCTAATCAGCGCCATTTTCTCTTCACAGCAAGCTGCAGAGACGCTGGTCCTGGCCCTTCACTTCTGTCTCAAGTAACAGGGTGCAAAAGCAGGGGGTGGCACAGCATATTTGGCGTTGTATTTATTTACATATAAAAGCGCTGCTAGGTCTGGGGTTTTTGTATATTCCTTCAGACCGGGTGAGGCGCCGGGTGTGAGCTGGCAAACTTCCTTTCTGTCTCTCTGAAGGGCCTTACTGTGGGTCTGTCCCTTATAGCACAGTGTGATAGTGGGTGTCGGTATGCGTGTGTCGACATGTCTGAGGCTGGATGCTCTTCCCAGGAGGAGGCTGGTGCGGGGGCAGAACAGAATGTGGGAGTGACTCCGTGGGTACCGCGGACTGCTGATTGGGTAGATATGTGGAATGTTGTAAGTGCAAGTGTGGCTTTGATGCATAAGAGATTAGACAAATCTGAGTCTCAGAACCAAGCGTGGAGACAATCCATGGGAGATGTTTTGTCACAAACTCAGACTTCAGGGTCACAGAAACGAACGTTTACCCAGATAGCAGATACAGATACCGACACGGATTCGGACTCCAGTGTCGACTATAATGATGCCAAGTTGAATCCCAAACTGGCTAAGAGCATTCAGTACATGATTGTGGCGATAAAGGACGTGTTACATATCGCTGGGGACCCTGCTGTCCCTGAGACAAGGGTCTGTATGTTTAAAGGAAAGAAACCTGAGGTAACGTTTCCTCCCTCTCATGAACTTAACGCTCTTTTTGATAAGGCTTGGGAAGCTCCTTACAAAAAGTTGCTGATTCCCAGGAGAATTTCTATGGCATACCCGTTTCCCTCTGAGGATAGGTTAGGGTGGGAGTCAACTCCCACGGTGGACAAAGCTCTAGCACGATTGTCCAAGAAGGTGGCGCTACCGTCCCCTGACGCGGCAGCCCTTAAAGATCCTGCAGATCGTAAACAGGAAACTACCTTGAAATCTATTTATGTCACTACGGGTACGCTGCTCAGGCCGGCCGTAGCATGGGCATGGGTGAGTAGCGCGATTGAAAAATGGCCAGATAACTTGTCATCTGACATAGACACACTGGATAGGGATAGCGTGCTTTTGACGCTGGGTCATATCAAGGACGCTGCAGTCTATCAAAGGGAGGCTGCGAGAGATATTGGCCTCTTGGGATCAAGGGCCAATGCCATGGCAATCTCGGCTAGGAGGGCATTGTGGACTCATCAATGGAATGGGGATGCTGATTCTAAAGAGGCTATGGAGGCTCTGCCCTGTAAAGGTGGAGTTTTGTTTGGTGAGGGCCTCGCGGACCTGGTTTCTACAGCTACCGCGGGTAAGTCTTCTTTTCTGCCGTTTGTCCCTCCACAGCAAAAGATAACGCCTCACTATCATATGCAGTCCTTTCGGTCTAATAAATTAAAAAAAGGACGAGGGTCCTCCTTCCTTGCTGCTAGAGGGAAGGGAAGGAGAAAAAGATCGCCGGCTGTGGCAAGCTCCCAGGAGCAGAAGTCCTCCCCGGCTTCTGCTAAGTTCACCGCATGACGCTGGGGCTCCCATGCGGGAGTCCGCACCGGTGGGGGCGCGTCTTCAGCTCTTCAGTCAGGTCTGGGTTCACTCGGGTGCTGGAAATTGTGACCCAAGGATACAAACTGGAGTTTCAAGACGTGCCCCCACACCGATTTTTCAAATCGGCCTTGCCAGCTTCTCTTCCAGAAAGGAAGGTGGTGTGTGCTGCGATACACAAGCTGTGTCAGCAGCAAGTCGTTGTCGCGGTACCCCCGTCACAACGGGGGGAAGGGTTTTATTCAAGCCTGTTCGTGGTCCCGAAGCCGGATGGCTCGGTCAGACCGATTCTGAACTTAAAATCCCTCAATCTGTTTTTAAAAAGATTCAAATTCAAGATGGAATCTCTCCGAGCAGTGATCTCCAGTCTGGAAGGGGGGGATTTTATGGTGTCAGTCGACATAAAGGATGCTTAGCTGCATGTCCCCATATATCCTCCTCATCAGGCGTACCTGAAGTTCGCTGTTCAGGATTGTTATTACCAGTTTCAGACGTTGCCGTTTGGTCTTTCCACGGCCCCGAGGATTTTCACCAAGGTAATGGCGGAAATGATGGTGCTCCTGCGCAAGCAGGGGGTCACAATTATCCCGTACTTGGACAATCTCCTGATAAAAGTGAGATCAAAGGAGCAATTACTAAAAAACGTTGCGCTCTCTCTGACAGTTCTGCAACAACATGGCTGGCTCCTAAATTTGCCAAAGTCACAGTTGATTCCGACAACACTGCTGTCGTTCTTGGGCATGATTCTGGACACGGAACTACTTAGAATTTTTCTCCCGTTGGAAAAGCTCTGGAAATCCAGAACATGGTCAAGGAAATTCTGAAACCGGCAAGAGTGTCGATTCATCAATGCACTCGAGTGCTGGGGAAGATGGTGGCGGCTTACGAGGCCATCCCGTTTGGCATGTTTTATGCCAGAGTTTTTCAGTGGGACCTGTTGGACAAGTGGTCCGGGTCCCATCTACACATGCACCGGAAGATATGCCTATCTCCCAGGGCCAGGATTTCTCTCCTGTGGTGGCTCCGAAGTTCTCACCTCCTAGAGGGTCGCAGGTTCGGGATCCAAGATTGGTTCCTGGTGACTACGGATGCGAGTCTCCGAGGTTGGGGAGCGGTCACACAGGGGGAAAATTTCCAGGGAAAATGGTCGAGCCAAGAAGCTTGTCTGCACATAAACATTCTGGAACTAAGGGCCATTTACAACGGCCTTGTACAAGCGGAACATCTGCTTCGCGGCCTACCCGTCCTGATTCAGTTGGTCAACATAACAGCAGTGGCGCACATAAACTGCCAAGGCGGAACAAGGAGCAGAGCAGCGATGGCGGAGGCCACAAGGATTCTTCGCTGGGCAGAAAAACATACAAGCGCTCTGTCAGCGGTCTTCATTCCAGGCGTGGACAACTGGGAAGCAGACTTCCTCAGCAGACACGATCTCCATACAGGAGAGTGGGGCCTCCACCAAGAAGTCTTCGCAGAGGTGACAAGTCTTTGGGGAGTTCCTCAAGTAGACATGATGGCATCTCGTCTAAACAAGAAGCTTCAGAGATATTGTTCCAGGTCGAGAGACCCTCAAGCAATAGCAGTGGATGCACTGGTGACCCAGTGGGTGTTTCGGTCGGTATATGTTTTCACTCCACTTCCCCTGATTCCAAAAGTTCTCAAAATAACAAGAAGAACAAGAGTTTGAGCAATCTTCATTGCCCCAGACTGGCCAAGGAGGGCTTGGTATACAGATCTTCAGGAGTTGCTCATAGAAGATCCTCGGCCTCTTCCTCCTCGAGAGGACCTACTACAGCAGGGGCCGTGTGTGTATCAAGACTTACCGTGGCTATTCATTGGGGACTTCCTCAAATAGACATGATGGCGTCTCGCCTCAACAAGAAGCTTCAGAGGGACCCTCAAGTGATAGCAGTGGACGCACTAGTGACACCGTGGGTGTTTCAGTCGGTCTATGTGTTCCCTACACTTCCACTCATCCCAAAGGTGTTAAGGATCATAAGAAGAACAGGGGTTCAGGCGATACTCGTTGTTCCAGATTGGCCACGGAGGGCCTGGTATCCGGATCTTCAGGAATTACTCATAGGAGATCCCTGGCCTCTTCCTCTAAGAGAGGATCTGTTACAGCAGGGGCTGTGCGTGTTCCAGGACTTACCGCGGTTGCGTTTGATGGCATGGCGGTTGAACGCCAAATCTTAGCTCGAAAGGGTATTCCCGGAGAGGTCATCCCCACTCTACTGAAAACTAGAAAGGAGGTAACGGCGAAGCATTACCACCGTATTTGGAGAAAATGTGTGTCTTGGTGCGAATCCAAGAAGGCTTCTACGGAAGAATTTCAGCTGGGTCGGTTTCTCCGTTTTTTGCAAGCTGGTGTGGAGGCGGGCCTAAAGTTAGGATCTATTAAAGTGCAGATTTCGGCCTTATCAATTTTCTTTCAAAGGGAATTGGCCTCGCTTCCAGAAGTACAGACTTTCGTGAAGGGCGTGCTGCACATCCAACCTCCATTTGTGCCCCCAGTGGCACCATGGGACCTTAACGTGGTATTACAGTTCCTTACGTCACATTGGTTTGAACCTTTACAAAAGGTTGAATTGAAATCTCTCACTTGGAAAGTGGTCATGCTATTGGCCTTGGCGTCCGCGAGGCGGGTGTCGGAATTGGCGGCTTTGTCTCACAAAAGCCCCTATTTGGTTTTCCATGTAGATAGAGCGGAATTGAGGACTCGTCAACAATTCCTCCCAAAGGTGGTTTCTTCATTTCACATGAACCAACCTATTGTAGTTCCTGTGGCTTCTGAAGCCTTGGGTGATTCAAAGTCTCTCGATGTGGCCAGAGCTTTGAAAATGTATGTAGCCAGAACGGATCGTATCAGGAAAACTGAGGCGCTGTTTGTCCTGTATGCTTCCAACAAGATTGGGGCTCCTGCTTCTAAGCAGACTATTGCACGCTGGATTTGTAATACGATTCAGCATGCTCATTCTACGACTGGTTTGCCGTTACCGAAATCGGTGAAATCCCATTCCACTAGGAAGGTGGGCTCGTCTTGGGCGGCTGCCCGGGGTGTCTCGGCGTTACAACTTTGCCGAGCAGCTACTTGGTCGTGTTCAAACACTTTTGCAAAATTCTACAAGTTTGATACCCTGGCTGATGAGGACCTCATGTTTGCTTAATCGGTGCTGCAGTCATCCGCACTCTCCCGCCCGGTCTGGAGCTTTGTTATAGACCCCATGGTCCTTTGTGAGTCCCCAGCATCCTCTAGGACGAAGGAGAAAATAGGATTTTAATACCTACCGGTAAATCCTTTTCTCTTAGTCCGTAGAGGATGCTGGGCGCCCGTCCCAGTGCGGACTCTATCTGCAGTACTTGTTATTAGTTATTGCTTTTGTTACACAAAGGTTGTGTTTGGTTCAATCAGCCTGTTGCTGATTTTTTGGTTCATGCTGTTAACTGGTTAGTTAAATGCCATGTTGCACGGTGTGTTGTGGTGTGAGCTGGTATGTGTCTAACCCTTAGTTAACAAAAATCCTTTCCTCGAAATGTCCGTCTCCCTGGGCACAGTTCCTATAACTGAGGTCTGGAGGAGGGGCATAGAGGGAGGAGCCAGTTCACACCTATTTAAAGTCTTAAAGTGCCCATGTCTACTGCGGATCCCGTCTATACTCCCTTGGGCCTTTTGGAGTCCCCAGCATCCTCTATGGACTAAGAGAAAAGGATTTACCGGTAGGTATTAAAATCCTATATTTTCTTATCTGTGAGGATATGGAAACATGTGAGTCGCCATCTAGGATGCTCCCATAGGGGGTAATTCCAAGTTGATTGCAGCAGGAAATTTTTTAGCAGTTGGGCAAAACCATGTGCACTGCAGGGGGGGCAGATATAACATTTGCAGATAGAGTTAGATTTGGGTGGGTTATTTTGTTTCTGTGCAGGGTAAATACTGGCTGCTTTATTTTTATACTGCAATTTAGATTGCAGATTGAACTCGCCACACCCAAATCTATCTCTCTCTGCACATGTTATATCTGCCCCCCCTGCAGTGCACATGGTTCTGCCCAACTGCTAAAAAAATTTCCTGCTGCGATCAACTTGGAACTAAAACTACCACCATTCCAATTCTGGAAGCTATGGGCCGGGGGTGGGTTAACACTGATAGGAAGGCCATTTACATAGGTTTTTTTTGTCAGAGCAAAGAGTCTCTTTCCTATAGGGGCTAGTGAAGTTTGCAAATGAATTTCTGTCTATTTTTGCTTTTTCAATTGAGAAAGCTGCAGAACTTCTATCAAAATGTAACAAGTCCTGATAGCATCTCATCAACTCATCAGGATGTCTACAAGGTGTTTCGTTCTCAACTTTGAAGGTTGACAACGTTAACAGGGGTCGCAGCTTCACATTTGGGATCAGACCGTTTGTACAATAGATGGCAGTCTCAAGGATTGGCTTATTGTCACTCTTTGGTTCCAATTGCAGTGTCTTTGGGCTCCAGAGTTGCTTAGAGCTAAAAAGCCAGTTTCAGGAGAAAAAAAAATCCATCTCTTGGTGTAAAGAATGGGTTTCGTACTTCTTTTTGATCATCTTCTGTTATATGGTTTTTCTGTGAGCTATCTCCACAGCTAGGATAGTTTTGTTGCTGAGACTCCTCCCTTATAGATTTCCTTATATTATTTTAATGATGACAGGTCTGTTCTTTGGTCTGTGTCTCTTTTTTGGCTAAAAGTTTTTTCCATGTTCAATTTGAATCAAGTCTTTGGTTTTGTTTGCCCTGGATAGGTCTTTGGAGTAAGAGGAACACCCTCTGGATGTTGGCAGGGTCCTATGGACCTATGTTTATAGGACCTGTTAGGTGCACAAAATAATGACCTTCTAATTCTCTATGATGTAGAGTTTGGACAACTTTAAAGCATACTATTGCTAGGTGGATTACAGCAGTAATTATCCCGGATTACATTGGGCAGCATATTTCTAAAAATGTGATTGAACATTCTAGCAGACCGGTTAGAGATTCCTGAATGGCATAGTACAGGGCTTTGACTGAGTTGCTGTGCTGGATGGTTACCTGGTCTGTGGTCCAGACATTCACTACGTTTTAAAGATTCAACAATTTTGCATCCAAGCTGCCCATTTTTGGACAAACGGTGCTATGCTTTAGGACATCTCCTGTGTTCTAGTGTCCCCCATATGACTGAAAGAGAAAAATTGTATTTTATACTTCTGTTTAAATCTTTTGCTCTAAGTTCATTTGGGAAATCGGGGTGTCCACTCTTTTTATAATTCTGTTCTCATTACAAAAGGTTTGTTTCCAGTGGTTGTTTGTGAATATCACTGCTTTATCCTCTTTCAGGATATGGTTAAAGATATGAAAAAAACAATTCTGATAAAAGTAAACATTTTCCAAAGGGGCTTTTTGTAAATGTTACAGGTAACTACCTGGAAGAAGCAGTATGAAAGGGCTGCACATCAAGATATTCCAGCAATGACCCAGCTGGCTGACTGGCTTATGGGGAACTTGCCAAGCAATGATACTGAAGAGTCTCTGGTCCATGGAGATTTCAGGATTGATAACATCATTTTCCACCAAACTGAGGTAATTTGTCCTTAAAAGAAACAACACATATTCTGAAATATACATCATTTACAATTATATACAATCTGTGGTTATGCATTTTATTTATTTTAGGATATTTGTCTGCTTTGCCTATAACAACAAACATACCTAAAGTCTGGGTGTGTGTAAGTGCCCTTTATACAACTATTTGTAGGTTAGTGGTTCAGTCAGAAATGGGCACTACTGCTTTAGGACTAATCTGTTCATTTATTTCAACTTGGTTGCTGTTATCCTAAAGTACTACACCATAGAGCTTCATTTATGTCTCCAAATATTTATTTATTTATTTATTACCAGTTATTTATATAGCGCACACATATTCCGCAGCACTTTACAGAGAATATTTGGCCATTCACATCAGTCCCTGCCCCAGTGGAGCTTACAATCTATATTCCCTACCACATGTACACACAGACACATTCACGTTAGGGTTAATTTTTGTTAGGAGCCAATTAACCTACCAGTATATTTTTGGATTGTGGGAGGAAACCGGAGTACCCGGTGGAAACCCACGCAAGTACTGGGAGAATATACAAACTCCACACAGTTAGGGCCATGGTTGGGATCGAACCCATAACCTCAGTGCTGTGAGGCAGTAATGCTAACCATTACACCATTCGTACTGCCCTAAATATGAGACAGTACTGCATGTCATTACTGTACACTTGCATTATTATAGGAATGCAGCACATTGGTAGATAATGCATTTTTCTCATATACACCTTTAAGGAGCATATCACAGCTCATATCAGTTGACATCAACATGTAAAAGGATAAAACTTTTTACAGTAAAAATAAGGCTCTACTGCCACTAATGTGCTCTCTACACCCCTTGAATCTCTCTTAAATAGCTTTTCCCACACAATCCTTGCCTCCCCCACTCCCCACCAACTACTGCTCATCAGAACATGGTAAATATTACACCCCAGAAGAAGCAGTGATTCTAAAATGCGAACTCATGTACTGTACTTCATGCAGGCGTGTCCGTACCATTTCCGGGGTGGGCCGCGACGGCTGCGTGACATCACACGCAGCCGCTGCAAGCCTAAACATGTCGGGTAGCCATCTGCCTTTGTAGCTAGGATGTGTAGGCAGAGGGCAACCCTAAACATGCACGAGCATCGCCGTCATGCCATGCGCTCAAATGTTTGCAGGGGGTGGTCTTGCCCTGTGCTGCCCCCCCGCATGTCAGAGTAAAGAGGTAGGTGTGCGTTTTTTCGCCCATCTACAACTCATACTGGATTGGGCCCTAAGTACAGTAAGTTCCCCTGTAAGCTAAACTAACTTCTCATAGTATATGTCTATATTAAATAGTATTTTAATGTTCCTTTATATTTATATGAACGTTTATATTACATGATTCCTATTAATATGTTCTGAATAATGTGCCGTAGGCCCGTGTGGTTGCCGTTCTGGACTGGGAGCTGTCCACAATTGGACATTCTATGTCAGACTTGGCTTACTTCACATCACTCTATTTTTGGCCACGAGAAGTCCGGCTATTTGGGCATACTAGTGCCAAATCCTTTGCCGATATTGAAGGTAAGTAGTAAAAATGAAGGTATAGAACTTCTATCAGCATCAGGTTTACAACTTTTACACTCTTACCTACACTTTTCTGTGCCATGACCACCACTATGGCAATCCATGGTTTCAATTCTCCCACATCTCATCTGTCTAAAATAAATACACATACAGTATATAATTCAGCCCTTTTCATAAATGAACATACAAAATTACTTGTCAAACTTCATCCTGGTGAAAATATGTTTTCCTAGTCTCATATTACATTTTGGAATGCACCCTATCATTTTAAAATATGGGGTGAAGAATAAGGTTTCCAGTATTTTCAGGTTTTTTTTATCCATTCAGTTTGCAAATGTTTCTTTTATGTATTGTAAATAAAATATATGATTCAGATTTAGAAAAATGCCATATTCTCTTACGTCCTAGTGGATACTGGGGAATACTAGATTACTATGGGGTATAGATTGGGTCCACTGGAGCCTGGCACTTGTGTGCTGGCTCCTACCCTCTATGCCCCTCCTAGCAGACTCGGTTTAGAAAATGTGCCCAAGGAGCCGGGTGCATTCTGTTGCTCTCCAGAGAGTTTTCTTCAGAAATGTATTTTAGTTTATTATTTTCAGGCAGACTGGTTGGCAACCAGTCTGCCTGCATTCTGGGACTTAAGGGAGCGACCGAACCAACTTCCTTAGAGTTAATGGTTCGTCATCCCAGCTGACAGGACACTGAGCTCCTGATGTGATGTTCTCACACCCCCAGAGGGTGAGCCCATGCAGGCAGCATGCCGCCACCCCTTAACCACGCGCCATTATGGGGGCGGGGCTTCCCGGAGAGCGGGAGCAGAGGCCAAACGGCACCATTTCCTGCTGCTGCACAGGCTGCACGTGGATGCTGCTCCTCCAGGACCCACTGAATCACCATTGTAAACTGGTACCAGGGGATTATAGTGAAGGGGGGAGCTCGTTATCAGTGGTTTTACCGCTGTGTGGTAAATTACACTCAGAGGTCACCCAGCGGGGCTCTGCTTACTCTGTGGTGTAGTGTGCTGGTTCCTGTCTGGGTTAGTTTGCATATCTCACTAAAACTGCTGTGTTTTTCATACTAATCTGTGTACTTTCTGTTCAAGCATGTCTGCAAATAAGTCTGTGTGTACTTTATGCAAGGATAGGTTTACTCTTTCTTCACAGGTGTCACTTATGGGTACCCAATGCTCAATTCCTTCACAAGGTAGTGATATGCAGGCACCAGAGTGGATGGAGTCATTTAAAATTATGATTTCCAATATTAATTCAGAGTTGGCTACGGCTAGGCATGAAAGACAAGCCCTGAAACAACTATGGACACGTTTATGGTAACTGCTGCTGACCACAGACAGGCTTTTCAGCCCCCCTGTTGGTCTCTCACAAATGCACTCTCCCTCTATTGTTACAATCTGATTCTGAACTACCAGAGCTTGATGAGGGAGAGGCTGAGGTAGACGAGGATGATTCCCTGTCCCCGGGTGTAGAAGCCCTCATTTATGCCATTAGAGAGGTGCTTAATATCCCTTATAAGGAGGAAAAGCAGGCAGGGAAATTGTATTTTAATGTGAAGCCAAAGTCCTCTGCAACCTTCCTGGTTTCTAAAGAATTAGATTTCCTGGCTAGGGCAGCATAGATTAATCCTGTGCACATTTATGGCTAGGCTGTGTTGGTATGGCTAAGCTGCTTCAGGTTGGCACACCCTAACACTTTATTAACATTTATGTTTTTCCCTGTCACATTGTATATATTTTTGTATTATTTTAATCACACCTTACTTACATAGCACTTGTGTGCTTCTTATTAACCCTTACTAATTTTTAATGTGCTGCCCTGGGGAAGCCGACCTGTGCCGACATGATGGGGTCCCGCACGCCGGACCCACACCTAGTATTAGGGACCCCCAGTGACAGAGACGCCTTGCCGTTCGGCCTGGGGGCTTAACTCTATATCTGCAGATATACGCAACCCCGATCTCTGTATTATCTGATTATAATGTAGTCTTATTTCTCACTCAGGGGTATATGCAATTAGTGGCGAATCGCGGCAATTTTTCGCCCGTTTTTTAATTCGACACAATTCGACCGTCGAATTCCGGCAAGTGGGTGCCGAAATTCACCATATTCAATAAAAAAAGGATTCGACAGTCCCGCTGTCGAAAAACGTCCGATTTGACGGATTTTGATCCGATTTTTTAAAAACTGGAAAAAACCCGAAAAAAAATTGCGTGGGGTCCCCCCTCCAAAGCATAACCAGCCTCGGGCTCTTCGAAAGGGGCAGACTAGATGGGCCAAGTGGTTCTTATCTGCTGTCAAATTCTATGTGTCTATGAGCCGGTCCTGGTTCTAAAAATCCGGGGGGGGGGAAATGACAGGGGATCCCCCGTATTTTTAAAACCAGCACCGGGCTCTGCGCCTGGTGCTGGTGCAAAAAATACGGGGGACAAAAAGAGTAGGGGTCCCCCGTATTTTTTACACCAGCATCGGGCTCCACTAGCTGGACAGATAATGCCACAGCCGGGGGTCACTTTGATACAGCGCCCTGCGGCTGTGGCATTAAATATCCAACTAGTCATCCCTGGCCGGGGTACCCTGGAGGAGTGGGGACCCCTTCAATCAAGGGATCCCCCCCCAGCCACCCAAGGGCCAGGGGTGAAGCCCGAGGCTGTCCCCCCCCATCCAAGGGCTGCGGATGGGGGGCTGATAGCCTTGAGAAAATGTAAAGAATATTGTTTTTTCCAGTAGTACTACAAGTCCCAGCTAGCCTCCCCCGCAAGCTGGTACTTGGAGAACCACAAGTACCAGCATGCGGGAGAAAAACAGGCCCGCTGGTACCTGTAGTTCTACTGGAAAAAAAATACCCAAATAAAAACAGGAGACACACACCGTGAAAGTAAAACTTTAATATAAATAGATATGCTATTACCAATAAAAAAAACACCAAAAAAAACATGTTTTAAATTTTTTTTATTCGATTCCGCCACCAAAGTGTGGCGGATTGAAAATGACGAATTTACTGTCTAAAAGCACTGTTGTCGCATTTCCAAACTTAAATTGAATATACTTTTGGCGAATTGCTGCATTTGTACCATTGCAGAAATGTCAAATTTCACAAAAGTCGAATTTCAAAAAGTCGAATTTGGAAAGTCCGTTTTTTTGACGAAAAGTACTGAATTGCATTGTCGATTTTTTTTTTTTTTTTTTTTTTGGCGAAAAAGTCCAGTTTTTCGACAATTTCTGGAATTCGACCGCAATTGCATATACCCCTCAGTGTGCATTAGGGATAGCTATATGTTTTTCTCTTACATAGATTAATCCTGACAAGAAATGTATTACCCCTAAATGGGTGTTAAATTCATTCCCTTTCCCTACAGAGGATAGGAAAGTCTGGGAAACCCCTGCCAACAGTGGATACCTCTTTGTCCAGGCTGTCACGTAAGCTAGTTTTACCTGTACCTGGGGCTGTTTCCCTTAAAGACTCAGCTGATCGCAAAATTGAAACCACTCTTAAATCAATTTGTACTGCAGCAGGTGTTGCCCAATGCCCTACCATAGTACCATCCAACATGAAGAGCCTGGTATATAAAAAAAATTAACCGATGCACCATGGGTTGCTTGAGACTGAAGGAGCTGGCATTTAATACAAACTATCTCTGCAACCCCTTATTTTCAGTGCTCGCTAAGCCAGGGCCATCTTAATGTATACTCACGGCTACCCAGAGCCCTGTGATTCTAGGGGCATTCGAGCAGGGGCAGGCTTGGCCAGGGCATATACCCCCCACGCTGGTGACTCTGGAGCTTCTTGGGAGGCAGGTAGAGAATGCTTACCAGTCGCTCTGATTGTGAATTACACACAATCAGAGCAGCCAGGCAGTATTCTTTACCTGCCTCCTAGCACGCTTATTGGTGGATGGCTGGAGGGGAGTCATTTACTGTACGGAAGCATATGTAGAGACGGCGTGGGACTGAAGGAGGGGTAGTTTATGATTCCCCCCCCCCACTTATTCCCGTGAATGGGTGAGTAAGGTAAGTGTATTGCTCTGTCCAGGGCCTACAATGCTGCTAAGTCCCTTGGTGCAGTCCCTTCTTCTTTAGTATTAGATGTCAGTGACATTGGGAGATAGGTCCAGGTAGGACAACTTGACCTACATTAGGTCTGATCTAATTTGTCTGATATGGGTACACCATGTACGGCTACTGCTCTAACTCTACTACTTTACTGGGAACCACTTTGGTTGATCTCATGATATCCCAATTGAGGTTTTCTGTCTAACAGATTGTGGACTTCTCAAGACTGCTCACAGTAAGTGGCCATACTCTCATTGCTTTCGCTAAGGCTATAATCCTCAGCTCTCTCACCAAGCCTCTGTGGATTGCTGCACACTGTGGACCGGGGACCAGGTGCTGTTAAGGAGGCCAGCAGTGTATACCCATACACAGTTGAACATATTTTCTCAAGCATCCATAAGGGATATTGGGGAATCTCGTTAGATGGGTATAGACGGGGTCCAGAGGAGCCAGTACACTTTAAATTTCTTCAACTGGGTGTGCTGGCTCCTCCCCTCTATGCCCCTTCCCACAGGCAGTTTAGAAAAAAGTGCCCTCAGGAGAGGATGCACACCCAGCATACCTGCACAGTGGGAGTTAGGGGGGAGCGGTCACCGGCCTTATGAGGTGCAGAGCTGTTCAGCGGGGCACTGCGCCTTGGCTGTCACAGCCGCAGCACACCACACACCCCTAACACTGCCTGAAGGTGACATCTGTGGTGAGTACAAACCGGGGGGCCCGCCGGGGGTGTCCCCCCGGTTCACTGTGTGGCTGGGCGCGGCGTACGTGACCCTCCAAGGGGGGTCCTAAGATACCCCGTGCAGACTGGCACAAAACCGCTTAGACTAGCACTTGTTGTGATGTTTTTAAGCTGAAATGAGACTTTGCCAGTATAATATATCACTATAGCTCCGGCACCATTGGAGGGGGCGGAGCTTCCTCAGAGCGGGACCAGAGGCATTTTGGCACCTTCCTCTGCTTATGCAGTCATCCACAGCACACACAGCGCTTTCTGACTCCTCAGCCACGCTGGATATCTGGTACAGGGTGTAGCAAAGGGGGACAGCCGCTATTGTACACTATCTGGGTCCTCAACAGGACAGAATTTGTTAGTGTTTACTGTGATATAGTTAGCTGACAGCCTCACTGGGGCTGTACAGCTAAGGGTGTGCTGGTGTCCTTCTCTCTGTGTGTCTCCTCTCACATACAGTAGGGCAGGCTTGCAATATAACTGTCTGGGTGTATGTGTATGTTATTGTGCTTACTGTGAAACATGGGTAAACACAAACTGTGCAGTGTATACCACACCAGATTCTCTCCATTATTATCTGATTCTGTTTCATGTGAACAATGCAGCCAATCTTCACAAATCAGTGAATGGGCTAGGGGAGAGGGTCCAGAGCACCACTGGCTAGGGTCTCTTAAAACTATGATGTCAAATATGTCATCCCAGCTCACTGCTAATGTACAGAAAACACAGCTAATAAAACAAACTGTTGCATATTTAGCTGCTAGGGCAGATGCGGCACAGCCCCCCTCCACTCATGCAGGACCACAAAAGCGTAGTTTACCTGCACTACTCTCTGATACAGATGAGGATGTACAGGAGGATGGGGAGGACTTAGATCCCTTTAGTGGGGATCCCGATTCTGCTCAGGGTATTGAACCCCTAATTCTGGCTATACGGGACATGTTAAAGTCCCTCTAGAGGACGCTGCGTCCAGCAGTCATAGAAACATAGAATTTGACAGCAAATAAGAACCACTTGGCCCATCTAGTCGTTTTTCTTTGCACAAAACAAGCCTAATATCACTTTTCCTGATTCTGCAGAGTTAATGACCTATTCAAGCTTGCCTGGAAAAATCCAGACAAAAAATTCCAAGTGTCCAAAAAAAAATTTGCGCACTTTCCCATTTGTTCCTGAAGGTAGAAAATTTTGGGAGGAACTCCCAGGGGTTGATGTATCAGTCTCTCGACTGTCCAAAAAAGGCGGTGCTGCCGTCCCCGGGCTCCTTTACCATAAAGGATCCTGGGGATAGGAAAATAGAGACTACACTGAAATCTATTTACATTGCAGCAGGTGTATCGCAAAGGCCGGTCATTGCGGGTTGCTGGATGACCCATGCCATTCATTCCTGGGCCTCTCAAACTCATGGGGGCCTCTCGAGGGATATGCCCTTGGTCACTATGGTGACCCTCCTAAAATACATTCAGGACACTACACGTGTCCTCTGTGATTCGCTCAAGGAGATGGGGAACATTAATGCTAGGACTTCTGTCATGGCAGTGTCGGTGCGCAGGGCCTTGTGGTTGCGTCAGTGGATTGCGGACGTAGAATCCAAACGTAGTGTGGAATCCCTCCCCTTTTCCGGGGAATGGCTCTTTGGGTTGAATTGGATACCTGGATTTACAAAGTTACGGCTGGGAAATCCACGCTGCTACCCAGGGCCGTCTGTCCATTCCTTTCGGTCTCACAGATTTCGATCTAAGGCCAGAGGTGCCTCCAATGTGACTAGAGGCACCAGGGGTAAGTCCAGAAAGCCTGCAAGCACTAGCTCTCAGGAACAGACCACCAGTTCTGCTTCTGCTAAGGCCTCAGCATGACGGTGCCCACCCACCGCGAGGGGATCTCGAGTTGGTAGCTCAACTGCATTACTTCAGCCGCGTCTGGGAGGCTTCCTGCCAGGATACCTCGGTCAGAGATCTCGTTTCTCAGGGCTACAAGCTGGAGTTCGACAGTACTCCTCCCCAACGATTTTTCAAATCAAGCTTACCAGCTTTGGAGGATATGCAAGTTACGTTGCAACAGGCCATCCTAAAGTTGGTCCAATCCCACGTCATTGTTCCAGTACCAATACTGCAACGCGGCAAAGGGTTTTACTCAAACCTGTTTGTGGTGCCGAAACCGGACTGTTCGGTAAGACCCATTTTGAATCTAAAATCCTTGAATCCTTACTTGAAGGTGTCCAAGTGCAAAATGGAATCCCTGCGAGCAGTGTTTGCGGGCCTGGAAGAACAGGAATTTTATGGTCTCCTTGGATATCAAGGATGCCTACCTCCATATTCGGATTTGGCAGCCTCACCAGGCGTACCTGCGGTTTGCACTGCTAGACACTCACTTCCAATTCCAGGCACTGCCCTCCGGCCTGTCCAGAGCTCCGAGGATGATGGAGATGATGCTCCACCTCTGGGTCCAGGGAGCCAACATTGTTCCTTACCTGGATGACCTTCTGATCAAAGCAAGATCCAGGGAGCTTTTGTTGCTCCATATGGACCGCACTATCCAACTTCTGTCACGCCATGGGGGGATCCTGAACTTACAGAAGTCCCACCTGGAGACGACTCAGCGGCTTCTGTTCCTGGGGATGTCGCTGGATACTGTGGCCCAGAAGGTGTTCCTACCAGAGGACAAGGCGAGAACACTTCAGGAAATGGTCCGCATTGTACTCCGACCTGCTCAAGTGTCCATCCATCTTTGCATAAGATTGTTGGGGAAGATGGTCGCCTCCTACGTTGTGATCCAGTATGGAAGGGTTCCATGCCAGAACTTTTCAGCTGGGTCTCCTGAGCAAATGGTCCGATTCAAATCTTCAGATACACCGGATGATACAGCTGTTGCCTCAGGCCAGGATTTTCCTCCTGTGGTGGCTGCAGTCCCTCCAATCTACTGGAGGGCCAGAGTTTCGGAATTCAGGATTGGACCCTCTTCACAACAGATGTGAGTCTACGAGGATGGGGAGCTATCACCCAAGGGGCGCAGTTCCAGGGCAGGTGCTCAGCCCACGAAAGCCTCCTTCCGATCAACATTCTGGAACTTCGGCGATCTAATATGCTCTGCTTCCGGCCTCTACTCTGCTCAAAGATCACGCGATCCAGGTACAGTCGGACAACGCCACAGCAGTGGCATATCTCAATCGACAAGGAGGGACAAAAAGCAGAGCCTGCATGTGAGAGGTGTCAAAAATACTCCTCTGGGTGAAAAAAATGCAAGAGCAATGTCAGCAATCTTCATTCCGGGTGTGGACGACTGGAAAGCGGACTTCCTGAGTCATCACGATCTCCACCCGGGAAAGTGGGGACTCCACCAGCAGGTGTTCCAGCAGGTCATCAACTGGTGGGGCTGCCCGCAAATCGACATGATAGCTTCTCATCTCAACAAGAAACTTCCCTGGTATTGCTCACGAACCAGGGACCCTCAGGCAAGGGCAGTAGATGCACTGACGTAGCCTTGGCCTTGCCGGCTGGTCTACCTGTTTCCTCCGATTCCGTTACTCCCCAGGGTGCTCAAGCGCATCAGAAATCTGAGAGTCCAGGCAATTCTAATTGCTCCGGATTGGCCTCAGAGGGCGTGGTATGCAGATCTTCTGGCCATGTCCGTCGAAGCCCTTGGCCTCTACCACTAAGAAGAAATCTTCAACAAGGACCATTCGTCTACCTGGATTTACGGTGACTTTGTTTTACGGCATGGAGGTTTAGCGGACCATCCTAGCTCACAATGGCCTTTTTCAAAAAGGTTATTGCTACAATGGTTCAGGCCAGGAAGCCTGTGACGTCAAAACACCATCATCATATCTGGAGGAGATATGTCTCTTGGTGCAAGGTACGCACGTATCTTCCTACTGAGTTTCACTTGGGACGTTTCTTACGTTTCCTGCAGGCTGGTGTGGATAAGGGCTTACGTCTGGGTTCCATTAAGGTCCAGATTTCAGCCCTCTCCATTTTCTTCAAGAAGAAATTGGCAGTGTTGCCAGAAGTTCAGACCTTCTTTGCAAGGAGTACTCCACATCCAACCTCTTTGTGCCGCCTACGGCACCCTGGGATCTGAATGTTGTGTTGGAATTTCTACAGTCCTCCTGGTTTGAACCTCTGTTGATGGTAGAAGAGCAGTCCTCCGGACTAGACAGCAGTTCCTGCCGAAGGTCGTCTCTGCGTTTCATTTGAGTGAGCTTATTGTGATTCCGTACCGTTCTAATGCATCTGCTCCTCCGGAGGCATTGGATGCTGTGCGAGCCTTGAAGATTCCTGTCAAGAGAGCGGTTCTGATCAGAAAGACGGATTCTTTGTTCGTGCTCTATGATGCGCTGAAAAAGGGTTGTCCTGCTTCAAAGCAGTCCATTGCACGTTGGATTAGGCTTACTATTCAACAGACCTATGTGTCGGCAGCTTTACCTGTTCCTAAATCTCTGAAGGCCCATTCTACGACTTCAGTGGGTTCTTCCTGGATGGCTGCCCGTGGAGTCTCGGCCTTACAACTATGCCGAGCTGCTACCTGGTCGGGGAAGAACACTTTTTTGTTAAGTTCTACAAGTTTGGTACCCTGGCCAAAGAGGATACCCAGTTTGGGCAGGCGGTGCTGCAGTCTCCACACGTTCCCGTCCGTTCTGGAAGCTTTGGGACGTCCCCATCGTACTAGATTCCCCAATATCCCTTATAGATGCTATAGAAAATAGGATTTTAATTACCTACTGGTAAATCCTGTTCTCTAGGTCCATAAGAGATATTGGGCGCCCGCCTCAGCGCGTTGACTTTTCTGGAGGTTCTTGTTATGTGGTTACCTTTTCCGCTGTTGCTGTTGTTGATACCAGCAGTTGCTGGTTGTTATATGTTAGTGGTGTGCTGGTATGTAAATCTCACCACTCTTTGTTATCATCTTACTTCTCTCATATATGTCCTTTCTCCTTCGGGGACGATTTTACCTATAACTGCCTGTGGGAGGGGCATAAAGGGGAGGATCCAGCACACCCAGTTGAAGAAATTTAAAGTGCACTAGCTTCTTTGGACCTCGTCTATACCCATCGTACTAGATTCCCCAATATCCCTTATGGACCACGAGAAAAGGATTTACCGGTAGGTAATTAAAATCCTATTTTGAGACTGGGGCTTCTGTTGCTGTCAATTGGATTTCCATATTCTTAAGAATATTCCGTATATGGCCCTGTTTCCACTGGCAGTTTGTACATCAGCCTTACTACACACATCATGGCCCTAGCGAGTTTCCAAGTGAACGCCGCTATTTCTGGAATATTGAGTTCTGTTGTATTGAGCTGTGTGTGTGTGTGTGTGTGTGTGTGTGTGTGTGTGTGTGTGTGTATATATATATATATATATATATATATATACTAGGTGCTTCATCGCGCCCTACGGGCGCTCTTCACACCGTCGCAAGGGGCTACGCCCCCTTAGCCCTTGCATGCCTTTCTGGGGTTCAATATTTATATTATATAAAGTTTTACCTGCATTCCTTTGTTAGTGGTTAAATATTGCACAATGAAAGGGCGTGCGATGGTGAAGGAGGCGCAGCCCCTTGCGACGGCGTGAACAGCACCTGCAGGGCACGATGTACAGAATGTAGCGGGTGCGGGGGGGACTGCGGATGGTGTCTGTAGATGCTGCAGGTGGAGGGGGGGCAAAAGTGGGGGTGGGGCCCGGATGGGGAAGAGTCGGGAGGTGCTGCGGGTGGGGGAGGGGCAGAGGAGTGGGGGATGCAGATTGGGGAGGGGTCCGGAGGCACTGCAGGTGGGGGAGGGGCAGGGGTGCCATGGGTGGGAGAGGGGCAGGTGTGGGGATGTTGTGGATGGGTGAAGGGTTCCGGAGGTGCTGTGGGATGGGAAGGGGCGGGAGTGCCGGGGGTGGGGTAGGGGTCCGCAGGCGCCATGGGTAGGGGAGGGGCAGGTACGGGTGGTGCGGCGCATAGGGAAGGAGGTCCGGAGGTGCTGCTTGTGGTGGAGGGGCAGGTGCGGTGGTGCCATTGGTGGGGGAGGGGTGGGGGAGGGGGGGACCACGGATGGAGGAGGGTGTCTACAGATGCTGCGGGTGGAGGGGGGCAGGTGTGGGGGGAGACATATAAAGGGGGTGGATGGTGGAGGGGGCCTGGAGGTGCTGTGGGTGGTAAAGGGGCGGAGGAGTGGGAGCCGCGGGTGGTGTAGGGGGTCTGGAGGCACAGCGTGTGGGGGAGGGGTGGAGTGCCGCATGTGGTGGAGGGGAAGGTGCGGAGGTGTGGTGCATTGGGGAGAGGTCTGGAGGCGCTGCGGGTACTGTACCTGCCAAAAAGGTAGTTGGAGGGTATGCAGTAACAGGGCCAGGACAGGGGTGACAGGGTCAGAACAGGGTTGACGGGGCCAGGACAGGGGTGACAGGGTCAGAAAAGGGGTGACGGGGCCAGGACAGGGGCGACGGGGCCAGGACAGAAATGACAGGGACAGGATAGGGGTGACAGGCCAGGGTAGGGGTGGCAGGAACAGGACAGGGGTGACAGTGCCAGTATAGGGTTGACAGGGCAAGCACAGGGGTAACAGGGCCAGGATAGGGGTAACAGGGCCAGCATAAGGGTAACAGGGCCAGCATAAGGGTGACAGAGCCAGGATAAGGGTGACAGGGCCAGGGGCCAGGATAAGGGTGACAGGGCCAGGATAAGGGTGAAAGGGCCAGGATAAGGGTGGCAGGGCAAGGCCAGGGACATGACAGAACACAGGGCATGGGAGAGATTGGTATTAGGGACAAAACAGTGGTGACAGACAGATGTGTCTTACCGGAGTCACTGCTGCAGGCTGCTGCTGTTCCACTCCAACCTGTTGGGATCTGCTGCTGGTGGAGACTTGGCATGGCAGACTCTCTTAGGCTGGAGTCCTGCTTCCTCTGCCCGTCCGCATCCCTCCCCCCCTCCTCAGTCACACACCGCAGACCTTGCGCAGCTGCCGGGCACTGGTAAGGGGAGACTGGGAGTGACTGGTTAGCCCCCAGGAGATGCTGCGGCTGGAGGGAGGAGGGCGTCGGAGCCTGCAAGCAGCTCGGACTTCTGCAGCGTTACCCGCCGGCTAAAGTGTGTGGAGGAGCTGGGCGCACCTCACTGTGGGTGGCAGCGCTGCAGCTAGCGGTGGGGTTGCCGGGGCTGGAGATAACAGAGGCAGTACGGAACCTGCACAGCGGCAGGTGCCCCACAAAACTGCAGCTAAGAAGCGTGGAGTGTGCCAGAAAGTGACGCTCCTCCGCGCCAGAGAGGGGGGGGGGGTCAAGCACACAGTGAGCAGGTGCCCGTCTGTCTGTACGGCATACCCCCTCACACACCCCCATACCTCCCAAATGTCCCGATTTTCGCGGGACAGTCCCATTTTTTTGGGTCTGTCCCGCTGTCCCACCCGCGGGTCGCAGTGTCCCGCGGTAACGGGGGGGGTCAGTTGGAAAGCTCCTGTACTCGCTGTTCTGCATAGCAGAGCAGCGGTGAATAGTGGAGACAGAGGGAGAGGGGGCATCAGGGGGTATGGATTAAGGGGGGTTCCAGCAGCAGAGCCGGATTAAGGGGGGGGGGGGGCAGGGGGTACGTACCGTTGGCCCCACAGTATTAGGGGGCCCCCCGGCTCGAGTAGCTCTGTCCCAGCTCAGAAGCTCCCCCCCCTGTCCTGCTAGCAACAACGGCAGCATTGTGCTACTGTCAGCACACGCTGCTGCGTATTGGCAGGTCTGTGGTGTTGCAGGGAGGCAGCAGTCTCCCTGCTTTCTTCTGCCTGTGCGGGTGTGTAGAGGGGAGCGACCACCCCCTCTGGATTTACCCCTAGTTGAGGGGCCAAAATTCCATGTTAAAAAAAAAAAAGGGGGAATTTGCGTAAGGGGGCGTGGCCTCGCGGGCCGCAATTAGGCCACGCCCCAACCCACAGCAGGCACAGCCATGAGATAGGGCTCCCCTGTCACAAGTGCCCTGGGCCCCCCGGACTCATAATCAGCTCCTGGGGGCATGCCAGCAGCTCACAGAGCACTGGGCATGCCCCCTCACTGACGAAAACGGGGACCCTCCCGTGAAGCCACGCCCCCTTTTCGCCGAGTGTGTGTCCCTTCTTCTGCCTGAAGAAAGCTCCTGCAGAAAGCTGGGAGGTGTGCACTCCTGCCTGTGCCATGCCCATACTATCTGCTTCTGCTCCTAGTCTCCTATAGATTTGGCCAGATCTGTGACTCATTTGACTAACTCCGCCCAGTGTTGTGACTCCGCCCAGCGTTAGCAAATGAATCACAAAGTCACAGATCTGGGCTATTATATAGGAGATATATATATATAAAAATAAAACAAATGAAAATAGGTGCCTCCTAGTGTAATATTGTCAAATCTTAGGTACCCTTCACCAATAGCCACACTCTAGTGAATTGAAGGAGTAGCGTGTTAGGTGGAATTCCAACCACCTAATGATAAGTTGTGTATCACTCTGTCACGAATCTGTTATCTCCCTTGGTATCAGTATCGTCTAGGCAGGAAATAACTTGGTGGTGTTCTGACATATGACCAGTCTCATGCATAAAAGATAAAAAGCAGGAGCACCAATAGTGTAATACGTTTAAAAACACATTTACTGAAACAAAATTCCTAGGTATGTAGTTGCCCGTACCATATGAAATAATAAAATCAACTTATCTGTAAAATGTAGTCTCAGTCCACAGGATAAACCTCACTCAACGCGTTTCATCCGATGCATGTAGCTGGACTTCCTCAGGAGTGTCTCTCCTGAGGAAGTCCAGCTACATGCTGGACACTCCTGAGGAAGTCCAGCTACATGCATCAGACGAAACGCGTTGAGTGAGGTTTATCCTGTGGACTGAGACTACATTTTACAGATAAGCTGATTTTATTATTTCATATGGTACGGGCAACTACATACCTAGGAATTTCATCTTTTATGCATGACACTGGTCATATGTCAGAACACCACCAAGTTATTTCCTGCCTAGACGATACTGATACCAAGGGAGATAACAGAGTGATACACAACTTATCATCAGGTGGTTGGAATTCCACCTAATACGGTACTCCTTCAATTCACTAGAGTGTGGCTATTGGTGAAGGGTACCTAAGATTTGACAATATTACACTAGGAGGCGCCTATTTTCATTTGTTTTTTTCCAGAAATTTGGAGGTACTGTCTGAACAACATACCTATTGGAAAAAAGGCGGCCACCCTAAAAAGGATAGGGGGAGTGTTTTCAAGAATTTCAACATATACGATATACTAAAAGGGATTATCCATATACAGGAGTAGCGCCTACTGTCACCCCTCCTAGATAGATAGATATATATATATATATATATATATATAAAAATATTGGAAAAAGAGCCAGCCCCTCCAACTTAATACAAATGTATTTTATGCATTCAAATATTCAATTCCAATAAATTGGAAAAATAGTGCAAAAAATTCACAATAAGCAGAGGATAATGAAGCTATACTCATCATTAATGCCAGGGTGGTCACAATCAATCCTCATGCTTAAATAGCCCTGAATCCGACAGCTGTTTCAGCGCTTCCATTGCGCCTTTGTTACCATTGCGCCTTTGTTACCATTGAGCCTTTGTCAAGGAATAACATAATGGGCATACACCAACCCTATATATACCTGCACTGATTACCTCATGCATCTCACCTGTAACATGCTCCCTCCCTCAGACACGGCATCCAGGACCGGAAGTAGGGAATGTAAACAAACAACTAGTCACTAGAAATCGTGACCAAAAAGAAAAATGTTCTAAATACCAGCCAAACGATGTTCCTGCAACAGGAACCACCGTGGCTATAGCTGGCGTTGATCTCCCCAGAGACGCACACATAGCGCCTCAGTTACGGTACCTGGCTCTCCCGCAGTCACTCCCGTGACTGGAAGTGACGCGACGGGCCGGTCGTCATAGCACAGACAAAATCAGCTGCGCAAAATATCAGGGAAAGAACAGAACGATTTTAGGAGAGCCGATGTATGTATATAAATATATTGATTTATTTTTGAAGCATAAAATAACAATAAAAGATGACATTAATTATTGGATATAAAAGTTCACACCTTGACTCAGTTTATCCGTTTAAACAGACACCAAATTGTGTCAGTACTATAGATAAAAATCCACAAATGGAGATGGAGTCCAGCTATTTAATAGAAAGCAATGGATGGTGGTAGCCGTAAGGTGAAAAGATTAGAAGTAAATGATCAGTGTAGTAGACATCCCATATTATTGAGGGAGTGATCCAGTGTTAGGTATTGTTCAATTACCTCTCCTTAGATGGGCTGGTCCAAAGCCGAGCGTCCTCGGCGATGTGTCCTGCAGTGCCCACTTTGCGAATGCCGCCGGGGAGAGGGAGCCGTGGATTCACTAAAAAGTATAAGCCGTATGATGGTTTGTCCGGCTGACAGGGAGCTGTATGTTGGTATGAGCGGCTCGTACGGTCAAATCCGTGGCTGTTCTGGGATTGCTGTACAGATGAAAGACGGCTTGCGGGGAGTGAAAAACCCGCTAATGCTTTCAAATAGGATACCTCGGCAGGTGTGCAGACAGGAGGCGTGGCCTAACGCGTTTCGTCACGTGACCCGTGACTTTCTCAAAGGAATATACCAGCCTCAATCTAGATCCACTTTTAAAGCAAGATAATTAGTAAATTGTGTACAAGTGTGAACATTCATTAGATTTCTCCTAGTTAATCACATACATCGGCTCTCAAGGGATACAAAGCTGATACAAATATCCAGCTATACTGAATTATGATCTCAACACTTTAAAAGTACTAAAAATATGTCTACATTAATTCAATATAATATAAAACCGCTCAAAAGATTAGTCAACTTAATAATAAATAATGATAAATAAATAAAATAAAACGACAAAATTGTGACCAAGAGACAAAAAATAATAATGGTAATATTAATTAATAAATAATTAATAAAACTATATAATATATACAAATATGTGTTATGCAAATACAAATAAAATAAATAATAAAAGAATAATGAAAATGAAAATAATAAACATAATAAACATTGTTCAAATTATTAGTCATGGTTAGAATCAAACCAATGACTTAAATTTACCAACATATAGGTTAATACCGCTATGCCATAGAGGCTGGGACAGAGGATCATTAACATTTGAAACATTTAGTGAATATTATAATAACATGTTTATACAGGGGTCATATATTATAATAAACCTCCCAGAATTAAACAATAAAATTAATACAACATAGAAGACAAATAAAAAAAAATTAAAATAATAATATAATAATCTGAAGAAAACAATGATCGAGATGTTAATCGTGGTTCGAACATGAAATTGAACCGGAATAACTAAGATTTTCTGACACGAGGGATAATACCACTGTGTCACGAAAACTAGAACAGGGGTTTAACAATATCTAGAGTAAGTTATAATGTCGTGTTATAGGGAATCAAGGGATATAAAAATGAAATAAAATAGGTTAGATTAAAATGAGACCCTAAATAATGAATATTGACATTAGCACAAATATGGAGAGAAGGTGATAATAATAATAATAATAATAATCAAAGAGAGAGGGGGGGGGAAGAGGGGAGGGGAGGTAGTTTTAAAGAAAGTAGAACAATTGTTGTAGAATGGTTTAAGAATCTAATTTAATAGACTCATAGCTCATAAAATGACTTAAGGATCAAATTCAATTGACTCATTAAGTCCTTCAGGGACAAGGGTTCTGAGTTTATGGATCCAATAATTCTCCCTGAGACAAAGTCTCTTGTATCTGTCTCCCCCTCGTATGGTGGGTGATATGGTTTCAATGCCTATTAGATGAAGGTCATCAGGATTCTTCTGATGAAATTCAGAAAAATGCCGAGGCACACTATGGAAAAGAAAGCCCTTTTGTATATTTCGTCGATGTTCTAGGAATCTGATCTTTAATTTACGAGTAGTTCTTCCCACATAATAGAGATTACATTTACAAATCAAAATATATACTACATATGAACTATTGCAGTTGATGAAGGACTTAATTTCAAACTGTGTCTGGTCCAAGGAGTTGAAATATCTGCAATTGTTCTGAATGAAAGAACATGTGATGCATTTAGTAGCACCACATTTGAAGCACCCTTTGGTTCTTGTGAGCCACTGAGAGGTAGCAGGGGCAACCTGATCTCTTTTATCCGTGAAAAGACTGGGGGCTAGATGTTGTTGTAGATTGGTAGATTTCTTAAAAATAACTAATGGTGTGTCTTTCAATTCTGTTCTGAGTGTTTGATCTGTCAGTAATATAGGATAATTAGTTCGTATAATGTTCCTAATTTTTGAAGAGGCAATATTATATTGTGAAATGAAGGCTGGTTGGTTATCATCAAATTTATGAGGTTTTGTTTTATAGGTAAGAAGATCATTCCTATCCAATAAATCTGCCTTCTGTCTAGCCATTTGAATAAGGGCCATCGGGTAGCCTCTATGTATAAATGATAGAGAAAGTTCGTCTGCTTGTTGTTGGTAATCAAGAAGATTACTACAATTGCGTTTAATACGCCTAAACTGACCAAAAGGAATATTATCCAACCACGGTTTATGGTGTGAACTACTATAATGTAAAAAATTGAGAGTATCGACCTCTTTCCGAAAAGTCTTGGTGGAGATTTTGCCATCAATTATAGACAAGGTTATATCGAGGAAAGAAATAGAGGATCTATGTGAAGTGCTCGTGAAGGTTAAATTAAATTCATTAGTGTTAAGCATAGAAACAATATTAGAAGAAAGTGAAATATCCCCATCAAAGATGAAAAACATGTCATCTATATACCGGCCATAGTAGACGAGGCCCGCGCCAAAGTCGCGCCCCCACACATGGGAGTCCTCGAAAGCCCCCATGTAGAGGTTGGCGAAACTCGGCGCGAACCTCGTCCCCATGGCCGTACCGAGTATCTGTAAATAATAAATTTTATTGAATATAAAAAAATTATGAGATAATATAAAGGAAATAGAGTCCAGAATAAATTGTTGTAACTCAAAATGAATAGAATTGGACTTCTTAAGGGACTCGGCTATAGATGACAGGCCCCTCTGATGTGGGATATTGGAATATAGAGCCTGTGCATCACAGGTCATAAAAAAGAATGAGCTTTTCCAATTAATTTTGGAAATAGTATTGAGAAAAGAGGTGGTGTCTTTTATATGTGATTGAAGAGATGAGGCAAGAGGCTGTAAAAAATAATCAACAAAATGTGATAAATTAGAAGTGAGGGACCCTACACCAGAACACCAGAAATAATAGGTCTCCCAGGGGGTGCAGTGAGTGATTTATGAATCTTAGGAAGGTGATAGTATGTGGGGGTGATAGGGTGAGCAGGTATCAGATATCTAGATTCTTCCCTCGTTATGGTGCCTTTGACAGCTGCTGCTTGGACTAATAGAGTCAGAGCCTTATGAAAATCTAATGAGGGGTTTGAGGACAATCTAGTATAGACACTGGTATCATCCAGCTGTCTAAAGGCCTCAATTAAATAGTCATCTGTGTCCTGAATGACAATGGCCCCTCCCTTGTCTGCGGGCTTAATGACAAGGGAGGGGTCACTGGTCAATTTTTGTAGGGCCATCCTCTCTTGAACAGATAAATTCTGTCTGAATTTAAATTTCTTATGGACTTTCAAACACAGTTTATTCATATCATCCAAAGTCTTTTTATAAAAAATCTCAATGGGGGGACTCCTATGGTGTTGCGGAAAAAATTGGGACTTATTTCTAAACATCAGCTCACGACCACCAGAGCGTGCATGGTTGTAAACCTGTACAGTTTGGTTGGATGGATCACTTTCCAAAAGTAAAGATTTCAACATATCCAGACTTACTCTATCATGATCATCCAGAACAATAGGTGTGCCCTCAATTTTACGTTGGGCCAATTTTTTCGTGGCAAAATACCTTTTGCGTGCCAAAGTGCGAACATAGGTATTTAATTCTGCAAATAATTTAAAGAAGGCAGGGGGTTTTGAGGGGGCAAATTTGAGACCTTTGGTCAGTAGTGAGGTTTCAGATTTCCCAATTTTTACAGAGGATAGATTGAAAACTTGGGTTTGTTTTAAGTTCTCAAATCTCGTTTTTTCCCCCTGTAATTTGCGCCCTCCTCTGCATCCTCTATGTTTTCTTCTCTCGCTCTCTTTGGGGAGTCTATCCTGAGTTGTTCGTAGCGATTTTGAGTGTGATATGGAGGTCTCGGTTTGTGAAACCTCTGATCCTTCTCCAAAAAATGCGTGGTATTAGAGGTATTAACAGTTTGTAATGTATCTACTGTGTGGATATTCCTCTGTAGAGGAATTTTTGGTCGTACAGAGGGTTCAATTAGAGGAATACTCTGTGAAGAATGAGGATCACTGTGATTGGTAAATGTATGGGCAGATTGTAAATTCTTATTATGCTGATGTTTAAAATCAACTCTATCAGGTCTTTTAGACTGAGAGGAGGTTCTGGTGTGTCTCCAATTGGAGGTACTACGGGATCTTCCTCTATTAGGAGGATTAGAGCCCTTATTAAAACTACGGACTCTATTCTGATTATAGTCATCAGTGTCTCTACTAAACTTCCTATTTTTTCCCTCAATAACCTCTTTCTCATATTGTTCCAGTTTGCGATTAAGTTTATGATCATTAAACTGGAATTGTGGATGATTAGAAAAGGAATTAAGTAGTTTCCTAGTGGACTCAATTTCCTGTTCTAATAGCATAGTTTTTTCCTTACGGTAATTCACAAGTAATTCCATAAGTGAAAAAGAACAATTGTCTAGCAAAGAATCCCATTTTTCCTTTAGTTGGGGATCATCAACAAAGGACAGCGTCTTGAAGATTCTGAGACCCCTAGGGATTTTTTTGGTCTTAATATATTTCTGTAGAGTGACCATATCCCACCAATGGCGGGTCTCTGCTTTCATAAGGTCCTCTAATTTATAAAACAAAGAATTAAATTCTTTCTCATGGTCATTTTGAGTGGGAGGTAAAAAATTGGTCCCAGAATCTTCATTGAAGCTGGCCTCATAAAGTAAACGTCTCTTGGCACATTCTGATAAACAGGTCAAATCAACCATATTTTAAAAAAAAAAAAAAAAATTAAAAAGAGCGATAACAGGCAGCTAAGCAGATATACACAAAAAAGAAAACTAAAAGAAAAAACCAGGAACTGCTTCTATAGCGCCTCAATTGCAGGAGGCTAATGATCAAATTACCCTGATATATGCGCGGCTGAAAAACACTATGTGGGTGTTTAGTTAAAGAATATAGAACAGACAAAATCAGCTGCGCAAAATATCAGGGAAAGAACAGAACGATTTTAGGAGAGCCGATGTATGTATATAAATATATTGATTTATTTTTGAAGCATAAAATAACAATAAAAGATGACATTAATTATTGGATATAAAAGTGCACACCTTGACTCAGTTTATCCGTTTAAACAGACACCAAATTGTGTCAGTACTATAGATAAAAATCCACAAATGGAGATGGAGTCCAGCTATTTAATAGAAAGCAATGGATGGTGGTAGCCGTAAGGTGAAAAGATTAGAAGTAAATGATCAGTGTAGTAGACATCCCATATTATTGAGGGAGTGATCCAGTGTTAGGTATTGTTCAATTACCTCTCCTTAGATGGGCTGGTCCAAAGCCGAGCGTCCTCGGCGATGTGTCCTGCAGTGCCCACTTTGCGAATGCCGCCGGGGAGAGGGAGCCGTGGATTCACTAAAAAGTATAAGCCGTATGATGGTTTGTCCGGCTGACAGGGAGCTGTATGTTGGTATGAGCGGCTCGTACGGTCAAATCCGTGGCTGTTCTGGGATTGCTGTACAGATGAAAGACGGCTTGCGGGGAGTGAAAAACCCGCTAATGCTTTCAAATAGGATACCTCGGCAGGTGTGCAGACAGGAGGCGTGGCCTAACGCGTTTCGTCACGTGACCCGTGACTTTCTCAAAGGAATATACCAGCCTCAATCTAGATCCACTTTTAAAGCAAGATAATTAGTAAATTGTGTACAAGTGTGAACATTCATTAGATTTCTCCTAGTTAATCACATACATCGGCTCTCAAGGGATACAAAGCTGATACAAATATCCAGCTATACTGAATTATGATCTCAACACTTTAAAAGTACTAAAAATATGTCTACATTAATTCAATATAATATAAAACCGCTCAAAAGATTAGTCAACTTAATAATAAATAATGATAAATAAATAAAATAAAACGACAAAATTGTGACCAAGAGACAAAAAATAATAATGGTAATATTAATTAATAAATAATTAATAAAACTATATAATATATACAAATATGTGTTATGCAAATACAAATAAAATAAATAATAAAAGAATAATGAAAATGAAAATAATAAACATAATAAACATTGTTCAAATTATTAGTCATGGTTAGAATCAAACCAATGACTTAAATTTACCAACATATAGGTTAATACCGCTATGCCATAGAGGCTGGGACAGAGGATCATTAACATTTGAAACATTTAGTGAATATTATAATAACATGTTTATACAGGGGTCATATATTATAATAAACCTCCCAGAATTAAACAATAAAATTAATACAACATAGAAGACAAATAAAAAAAATTAAAATAATAATATAATAATCTGAAGAAAACAATGATCGAGATGTTAATCGTGGTTCGAACATGAAATTGAACCGGAATAACTAAGATTTTCTGACACGAGGGATAATACCACTGTGTCACGAAAACTAGAACAGGGGTTTAACAATATCTAGAGTAAGTTATAATGTCATATTATAGGGAATCAAGGGATATAAAAATGAAATAAAATAGGTTAGATTAAAATGAGACCCTAAATAATGAATATTGACATTAGCACAAATATGGAGAGAAGGTGATAATAATAATAATAATAATAATAATCAAAGAGAGGGGGGGGGGGGGGGAGAGGGGAGGGGAGGTAGTTTTAAAGAAAGTAGAACAATTGTTGTAGAATGGTTTAAGAATCTAATTTAATAGACTCATAGCTCATAAAATGACTTAAGGATCAAATTCAATTGACTCATTAAGTCCTTCAGGGACAAGGGTTCTGAGTTTATGGATCCAATAATTCTCCCTGAGACAAAGTCTCTTGTATCTGTCTCCCCCCTAAATTGGAAAAATAGTGCAAAAAATTCACAATAAGCAGAGGATAATGAAGCTATACTCATCATTAATGCCAGGGTGGTCGCAATCAATCCTCATGCTTAAATAGCCCTGAATCCGACAGCTGTTTCGGCGCTTCCATTGCGCCTTTGTTACCATTGCGCCTTTGTTACCATTGAGCCTTTGTCAAGGAATAACATAATGGGCATACACCAACCCTATATATACCTGCACTGATTACCTCATGCATCTCACCTGTAACATGCTCCCTCCCTCAGGCACGGCATCCAGGACCGGAAGTAGGGAATGTAAACAAACAACTAGTCACTAGAAATCGTGACCAAAAAGAAAAATGTTCTAAATACCAGCCAAACGATGTTCCTGCAACAGGAACCACTGTGGCTATAGCTGGCGTTGATCTCCCCAGAGACGCACACATAGCGCCTCAGTTACGGTACCTGGCTCTCCCGCAGTCACTCCCGTGACCGGAAGTGACGCGACGGGCCGGTCGTCATAGCAACCTGTATACAAAACAACATGGCAGCTCGCATGGTCGCGCTTCTGTACCCGGAAGTGACGTGACGGGCCGGTTGCCCTGGCAACCCACAAACAAAAGCCAGTGCTATTAACAGAAGGGACGCATGTTCATTTACAAAAATGACTATTATCCATACTGGATACCCCATTAGCAATAGATGCACAGTAAACCAGGCAAATATACAGATGGCAGATGACATACAACTATAGTAAAAAAATAAAAACAATAACCATGGACATAGATAAATAAAAAACCAACACCAAAGATGTATTAACTACAAGAATAAGAGACAGGGAACCAGTCCCTATAAAAAACAGCTTTAACATAGTTCCTCATTTAATCCAGCCGGTGCAACCGTGTTAAGGCAATTTTTCCAATAACACTCTTTTTGTAATAGCAGCTTATTCCGATCACCGCCACGTCTAAGAGGAGGAATGCAGTCTATGGGCATACATTGGAAGTCTCTCATAGAGTGTTTGCAGAGTGCATAGTGTCTTGCAACTGGAGGAGTACTCTTATCAACTTTCACAAGAGCCTTTTTAATAGAAGATCGATGCAAAGCTATCCTCTCCCTCAATGTCCTGATTGTTTTGCCAACATAAAAGAGCGAGCATGGACATTTTATCAAATATATGACATAACGGCTGTCACAGGTCAAATGATGGCGTATACTATGTCTGATCTTTGTCTTGTGGTCAATGAAAAATTCCCCTAAGAGGAGGTACAATTGACACACCCATGGCATCTGTATACTCCATGTTTTGGTTGCAACCAACTTTTTGTACGAATAGGGCCTATGTCAGATTTGGCCACTATGTCCTTAACATTGTTGTCACACATCAGAGGCGGCGTTCGCCGCGCTTACCCCTGCGTGTCTGCTGGTCGGTGTTGCGGCCTCTGCCTTCGGTGGGCCACAGGCTCCGGCGTCTGGCTGGCGCGGCTCCCCGCGGTTCTCCGGGGCATGGGCGCCGCCATGGCACCCGGCTTCACTTGGATGGGGGGCGGGTGACGTCATCTGACTGCTCCTCCAATCCGGCGGTGGCGGGGAATTCAAAGTCAGACGCCGGACGGAGCCTCAGTGCCTGAGTATCGTCTTTCCCTGACGTAGATGCCAGCGCTCTTGTTCCCGGCAAGGATCTCTGCAGTTGTACTCCAGTGTCTCCGGCATTTCCAGTCTGCCAGTTCGCTACACCGGTTCCAGTGTACTCAGCAGCCGGTATATCTCTCTGCGGTCCAGTCACCAGTGCTCCTAGGAATCAGCGTGGCTGTGGGCCTAAATCACCGTTCTCAAGTTCTACAAACTAACAGCGTCTAAAACCCCTGCACTTCAGTTCCTCATATCATCAGCGTCTCAGTCACCGTTCTCAAGTTCTACAAAATAACAGCGTCTAAAACCCCTGCACTTCAGTTCCTCATATCATCAGTGTCTCAGTCACCGTTCTCAAGTTCTACAAAATAACAGCGTCTAAAACCCCTGCACTTTAGTTCCTCACATCATCAGCGTCTCAGTCACCGTTCTCAAGTTCTACAAATGAACAGCGTCTAAAACCCCTGCACTTCAGTTCCTCATATCATCAGCGTCTCAGTCACTGCACTCAAGTTCTACAAAACAACAGCGTCTAAAACCTCTGCACTTTAGTTCCTCACATCATCAGCGTCTCAGTCACTGTTCTCAAGTTCTACAAATTAACAGCGTCTAAAACCCCTGCACTTCAGTTCTTCACATCATCAGCGTTTCTGTCACCGCTCACAAGTTCTTTATCCATTATCAGTGACTTTTAAACATCACCCACAGTTTCTTCAGTTACCAGCATCTCTAATCCTGCTCATAAAACCCTTCAGTGGGTCTGGACATTTCCCTCATTTATTCCTTTTGTCATTTGACTTTAAGTTGTTTTCCCTGCAATAAAACTCTTCAATATTTCATCAAACTCCACTGCCAGCGTCCTGTATGAGGAAATCCTATATTAGGCCTCCTCTTTTCCGGCTCAGTTGTGGTTCCTCTTCCCAACCATCGGAAGAATCCCCGAGTTCACAACACCCTCAGTCTAGGCCAGTGACAGTATACTCAGGCCCCATGGACCCGGGGAATCGGAACCCAGGGGCAAGCGCCATGCAGGACCTGGTTTCCCGAGTACAGAGTCAGGAAACAGCACAGAATCAGGTGATGCATTATCTCCAGGAGTTATCTGGCCGGCTGGATCAAATCCAGACTTTGCTGGCTTCAGTGGTCCCAGCTCCAGTTCCAGTATCCGCTCCAGTGGTTGTATCTGGCAATGTTCCCTCCTTGTCTGGAACCAGGTCACGCCTTCAGCTTCCCACTCCTCCTCGTTATAACGGGAATCCGAAAAATTGCCGTGGATTCCTCAATCAGTGTGAGGTACACTTCGAACTCCTCTCACATAACTTCCCTACTGATCGGTCTAAAGTGGCATACATTATCTCTTTGCTTGAGGGTTCAGCGTTGGAGTGGGTGTCACCGTTGTGGGAGCGATCAGATCCGTTAGTCTCTAGTTATACCAACTTCATTACGTCGTTCCGAAGGATCTTTGACAAGCCTGGCCGGACGACTGCTGCCTCAGCTGACTTGCTCCGAGTTCGACAAGGCTCTCGTACAGTGGGACAGTATGTAATTCACTTTCAAACTATAGCTTCTGAACTGAGCTGGAATAATGATGCCCTTCGGGCTGCTTTTTGGAACGGGCTCTCGGATCGTTTAAAAGACGAATTGATTACTAGAGATCTGCCAGATTCCTTGGAACAGTTGGTCTCACTCTGTGTAAAGGTGGATCTTCGTATGCAGGAACGAGGTGGTGAACGTAGTCGGTCAGACCGGTTGAGACTTCGATCTCTTCCTCCTAAGCAAACAGTTAATTCCAGTCCAGACGAACCCATACAGATTAATCGGTCTCGGCTGTCCCCAGAAGAGCGTCAGCGTTGGAGTGAGGATAGACTTTGCCTCTACTGTGGAGCCGCAGATCATTTCCTCAAGTCTTGCAAGTCTCGCCCGGGAAAACGGGCAGTCCTAGCTTGTTCTGGAGAAGTTAAGCTAGGGGTTGTTTCTCAATCTTCTCCGGCAGTGGACTGACTGCTTTCTGTATCTCTGTTTTCTGAGTCTGAAGTCAAAACCATTAAGGCACTGTTGGACTCAGGAGCTGCGGGGAATTTTATTTCCCTTTCCTACGCCCAGAATCCTGGGTTTGAAGTTACAGTCGGTCGAACGACCTATTACGATAACTGCTATTAATGGTACCCAAATTCCTAATGCTCTGATTACAAGTCATACAACGCCAATCAAGCTGCAAGTGGGAGCTTTGCACCAGGAACATCTGGAGTACCTTGTGATTCAAGAGATGTCTCACGATCTCGTCCTTGGTCTTCCCTGGCTCAAGCTTCACAACCCTCACTTCGACTGGAGGTCGACACAGATAATTTCTTGGAGTCCATTTTGTCACTCGAATTGTCTTACTCCTGTCTACCCGCTTCATGCATCGTCCAAGTCGGATGTAGAGCTTATTCCAGAGGCTTATCGGGAATTTACAGATGTTTTCTCGGAACAGGCGGCCGATAAGTTACCACCGCATAGACCTTGGGACTGTCCTATTGAGCTCATTCCGGGGAAAATGCCACCTCGAGTTCGTACCTATCCTTTGTCAGTACCTGAGACTCAAGCCATGTCAGAATATATCAAGTCTAATCTGCAGAAGGGATTCATCCGCCCCTCTACTTCCCCAGCGGGAGCAGGCTTCTTTTTTGTGAAGAAAAAAGACGGAGGCCTGAGGCCATGTATCGATTATCGTGGTCTAAATGAAGTCACCATTAAGAATAAGTATCCTCTGCCGCTCATCACGGAGCTTTTCGATAGAGTTCGCGGAGCTCGAGTCTTCACTAAGCTCGATTTAAGGGGAGCTTATAACTTGATACGTATCCGACAAGGGGACGAATGGAAGACGGCCTTCAAAACTAGGGACGGGCATTATGAGTACCTGGTAATGCCGTTTGGCCTCAGCAACTCCCCCGCTGTTTTTCAGGGATTCATTAATGAAGTCTTTAGTGACATGTTATACCTAAATGTGGTGGTATATTTGGATGATATCTTGATATTTTCGAAGAATCTCACTGAGCACAGAATACAAGTTAAGGAGGTACTCCTTCGCTTGCGAGAGAACCATCTTTACGGCAAGATTTCCAAATGCACCTTTGAGGTCCCCTCTATTCCATTTCTGGGCTACATTATTTCAGGTACGGAGTTGCGTATGGATCCGGAGAAACTTTTTGCTATTCGGGACTGGACTCAGCCTCTTTCCTTGAAAGCAGTACAACGGTTTCTAGGGTTCGCAAATTACTACCGGAAATTCATAAGGGGTTTCTCTACTATTGTGGCGCCTATTACTGCCCTAACCAAGAAGGGGGCTGACCCAAGCCATTGGTCCTCTGAAGCTGTAGCAGCGTTCGCCCAGTTGAAGGCAGCCTTTATGACCGCTCCGGTGCTTCAGCAACCAGACTTTCTAAAACCATTCTTTCTGGAGGTTGATGCTTCTACGGTAGGCATAGGTGCCGTACTTTCACAGTACGCTTCAGATGGGAAGTTACATCCATGTGGTTTCCATTCTCGCAAGTTCTCCCCTGCTGAATTAAATTACACCATTGGAGACAAAGAGCTGTTGGCAATAAAATCTGCCTTAGAAGAATGGAGATATCTTTTGGAAGGGGCTAAACACCTAATTACGATTTTCACGGATCACAAGAATTTACTGTATCTTAAGACGGCCCAGTGCTTGAATCCCCGTCAAGCAAGATGGGCGCTCTTCTTTGCTCGATTTTTGTTTGTCATTAAGTACCGGGCTGGAACTCTTAACACCAAGGTGGATGCCCTATCCCGTTCCTTAATTGCTTCGGATGAGGAGAATTCCGTTGAAAAGGCGTTGATCCTCAGTCCTGTCTCTATTTCTGCGGCTCCCTCTGCGTTGGGTCCTCCTCCTGGAAGAATGTCTGTGCCAGCTAAATTTCGACCAAGATTGTTGCAGTGGGCTCACATTTCCAAGTTTTCTGGCCATCCGGGAGTTCAAAAGATGTGGGAATTTCTACAAAGATCTTACTGGTGGGACACTATGAAGAAGGACGTTCAAGAATATGTCAACTCGTGTCCTCAATGTGCTCAGCACAAAATTCTTCGTCTGCCTCCTGCGGGGTTGTTGCACCAATTGTCCATTCCTAAGAGGCCTTGGACTCATATCTCTATGGATTTTGTTACTGAACTGCCTCTCTCTAAGGGTCATAACACCGTCTGGGTGATTATCGACCGATTCTCTAAGATGGCACATTTTGTTCCGTTGACCGGATTACCATCAGCTTCTAAGTTGGCTTTGTTATTCATTCGGGAACACTTCCGCCTGCACGGGTTACCTCTGGAAATAGTCTCGGATCGAGGGGTACAGTTTACGGCAATATTCTGGAGAGCCCTCTGCACGGCCCTACAAATAAAACTCAAGTTTTCATCTGCTTACAATCCACAGACCAATGGGCAAACTGAACGCGTCAATCAAGATCTAGAGACTTTTCTCCGTGTTTACATCTCCCCCTCACAAGATAATTGGGTGGAGTTGTTGCCTTGGGCCGAGTTTGCCCATAATCATTTATATCACTCCTCGACTGGTGAGTCTCCATTTTTCATTAATTATGGATTTCATCCCTAAGTTCCAGAATTACCCATTTCTCCTCCAGAAGAAGTTCCTGCTGCAGCCTCTACTCTCCGGCATTTTAGTCAAATCTGGAGTCGAGTCCATGCCAATCTCGAGAGTTTCCGGTCGCTATAAGTTCTTTGTGGCTAGAAAGCGACGGACAGCTCCTCAATACAAGGTTGGTGACAGGGTATGGCTCTCTACCCGCAATCTTCGTTTAAAGGTGCCCACTATGAATTTCGCTCCAAGGTTCATTGGTCCTTATCCCGTGTTACAAGTTTTGAATCCGGTTGCCTGCAAATTGGGATTGCCTTCCCATCTCCGGATACCAAATTCCTTCCATGTCTCTCTTCTACGCCCTCTTGTTTTGAACCGGTTTCATTCCAAGTACCCAAGGCCAACCTCTGCAGAGGCTGAAGAGGGTACGGACTTTGAGATCAAAGCTATTCTTGATTCTCGCTATCTTCACAAGAATCTACAGTATTTGGTGGAATGGAAAGGTTTTGGCCCCGAGGAAAGGAGCTGGGTCAAAGCTACTGAGGTTACGGCTCCCCGACTGGTGCGGATGTTCCTTTCCAGACATCCAACAAAACCTGGAAAGTGTCCAGGGGCCACTCCTGGAGGAGGGGGTACTGTCACACACCACAGGCGGCGTTCGCCGCGCTTACCCCTGCGTGTCTGCTGGTCGGTGTTGCGGCCTCTGCCTTCGGTGGGCCACGGGCTCCGGCGTCTGGCTGGCGCGGCTCCCGACGGTTCTCCGGGGCATGGGCGCCGCCATGACACCCAGCTTCACGCGGACGGGGGCGGGTGACGTCATCTGACTGCTCCGCCAATCCGGCAGAGGCGGGGAATTCAAAGTCAGACGCCGGACGGAGCCTCAGTGCCTGAGTATCGTCTTTCCCTGACGTAGATGCCAGCGCTCTTGTTCCCAGCAAGGATCTCTGCAGTTGTACTCCAGTGTCTCCGGCATTTCCAGTCTGCCAGTTCGCTACACCGGTTCCAGTGTACTCAGCGGCCGGTATATCTCTCTGCGGTCCAGTCACCAGTGCTCCTAGGAATCAGCGTGGCTGTGGGCCTAAATCACCGTTCTCAAGTTCTACAAACCAACAGCGTCTAAAACCCCTGCACTTCAGTTCCTCATATCATCAGCGTCTCAGTCACCGTTCTCAAGTTCTACAAAATAACAGCGTCTAAAACCCCTGCACTTTAGTTCCTCACATCATCAGCGTCTCAGTCACCGTTCTCAAGTTCTACAAATTAACAGCGTCTAAAACCCCTGCACTTCAGTTCTTCACATCATCAGCGTTTCTGTCACCGCTCACAAGTTCTTTATCCATCTGTGCCTTTATCATTATTTATAAGTTTTCTCTAACGTCCTAGTGGATGCTGGGGACTCCGAAAGGACCATGGGAATAGCGGCTCCGCAGGAGACTGGGCACAAAAGTAAAAGCTTTAGACTACCTGGTGTGCACTGGCTCCTCCCCCTATGACCCTCCTCCAAGCCTCAGTTAGATTTTTGTGCCCGAACGAGAAGGGTGCATACTAAGGGGCTCTCCTGAGCTGCTTAGAGTAAAAGTTTAAAGTAGGTTTTTTATTTTCAGTGAGACCTGCTGGCAACAGGCTCACTGCACCGAGGGACTAAGGGGAGAAGAAGCGAACTCACCTGCGTGCAGAGTGGATTGGGCTTCTTAGGCTACTGGACATTAGCTCCAGAGTGACGATCACAGGCCCAGCCATGGATGGGTCCCAGAGCCGCGCCGCCGGCCCCCTTACAGAGCCAGAAGACTGAAGAGGTCCGGAAAATCGGCGGCAGAAGACGTCCTGTCTTCAATAAGGTAGCGCACAGCACCGCAGCTGTGCGCCATTGCTCTCAGCACACTTCACACTCTGGTCACTGAGGGTGCAGGGCGCTGGGGGGGGCGCCCTGAGACGCAATAAAAATACCTTTTTTGGCAAAAAAAAAAAATACATCACATATAGCTCCTGGGCTATATGGATGCATTTAACCCCTGCCAATTTTTCCATAAAAAAGCGGGAGAAAGGCCGCCGAGAAGGGGGCGGAGCCTATCTCCTCAGCACACTGGCGCCATTTTTTCCTCACAGCTCCGTTGGAGGAAGGCTCCCTGACTCTCCCCTGCGTCCTGCACTTCAGAAACAGGGTAAAACAAGAGAGGGGGGGCACTAATTTGGCATATAAATATATACAGCAGCTATATCAGGGAAAAACACTTATATAAGGTTATCCCTGTATATATATAGCGCTCTGGTGTGTGCTGGCAAACTCTCACTCTGTCTCCCCAAAGGGCTAGTGGGGTCCTGTCCTCTATCAGAGCATTCCCTGTGTGTGTGCTGTGTGTCGGTACGTTGTGTCGACATGTATGAGGAGGAAAATGGTGTGGAGGCGGAGCAATTGCCTGTGTTAGTGATGTCACCCCCTAGGGAGTCGACACCTGACTGGATGGTCTTATGGAAAGAATTACGTGATAGTGTCGGCACTTTACAAAAGACTGTTGACGACATGAGACAGCCGGCAAATCAGTTAATACCTGTACAGGCGTCTCAAACACCGTCAGGGGCTATAAAACGCCCGTTACCTCAGGTCGATACAGACACTGACACGGACACTGACTCCAGTGTCGACGGTGAGGAAACAAACGTATTTTCCAGTAGGGCCACACGTTACATGATCACGGCAATGAAGGAGGTTTTGAACATTTCTGATACTACAAGTACCACAAAAAAGGGTATTATGTGGGGTGTGAAAAAACTACCCGTAGTTTTTCCTGAATCAGATGAATTAAATGAGGTGTGTGATGAAGCGTGGGTTTCCCCCGATAAAAAACTGCTAATTTCTAAAAAATTATTGGCATTATACCCTTTCCCGCCAGAGGTTAGGGCGCGTTGGGAAACACCCCCTAGGGTGGATAAGGCGCTCACACGCTTATCAAAACAAGTGGCGTTACCGTCTCCTGATACGGCCGCCCTCAAGGAACCAGCTGATAGGAAGCTGGAAAATATCCTAAAAAGTATATACACACATACTGGTATTATACTGCGACCAGCAATCGCCTCAGCCTGGATGTGCAGTGCTGGGGTGGCTTGGTCGGATTCCCTGACTGAAAATATTGATACCCTGGACAGGGACAATATATTATTGACTATAGAGCATTTAAAGGATGCATTTCTATATAGGCGTGATGCACAGAGGGATATTTGCACTCTGGCATCAAGAGTAAGTGCGATGTCCATTTCTGCCAGAAGAGAGTTATGGACGCGACAGTGGTCAGGTGATGCGGATTCCAAACGGCATATGGAAGTATTGCCGTATAAAGGGGAGGAGTTATTTGGGGTCGGTCTATCGGACCTGGTGGCCACGGCAACGGCTGGGAAATCCACCTTTTTACCCCAGGTCACCTCTCAGCAGAAAAAGATACCGTCTTTTCAGGCTCAGTCCTTTCGTCCCCGTAAGGGCAAGCGGGCAAAAGGCCACTCATATCTGCCCCGGGGCAGAGGAAGGGGAAAAAGACTGCAGCAGACAGCTTCTTCCCACGAACAGAAGCCCTCCCCCGCTTCTGCCAAGTCCTCAGCATGACGCTGGGGCCTTACAAGCGGACTCAGGCACGGTGGGGGCCCGTCTCAAGAATTTCAGCGCGCAGTGGGCTCACTCGCAAGTGGACCCCTGGATCCTGCAGGTAGTATCTCAGGAGTACAAATTGGAATTCGAGACGTCTCCCCCTCGCCGGTTCCTGAAGTCTGCTTTACCAACGTCTCCCCCCGACAGGGAGGCGGTATTGGAAGCCATTCACAAGCTGTATTCCCAGCAGGTGATAATCAAGGTACCCCTCCTACAACAGGGAAAGGGGTATTATTCCACGCTGTTTGTGGTACCGAAACCGGACGGCTCGGTGAGACCCATTTTAAATCTGAAATCCTTGAACACTTACATAAAAAGGTTCAAGTTCAAGATGGAGTCACTCAGAGCAGTGATAGCGAACCTGGAAGAAGGGGACTATATGGTGTCTCTGGACATCAAGGATGCTTACCTCCATGTCCCAATTTGCCCTTCTCACCAAGGGTACCTCAGGTTTGTGGTACAGAACTGTCACTATCAGTTTCAGACGCTGCCGTTTGGATTGTCCACGGCACCCCGGGTCTTTACCAAGGTAATGGCCGAAATGATGATTCTTCTTCGAAGAAAAGGCGTCTTAATTATCCCTTACTTGGACGATCTCCTGATAAGGGCAAGGTCCAGAGAACAGTTAGAGGTCGGAGTAGCACTATCTCAAGTAGTACTACGACAGCACGGATGGATTCTAAATATTCCAAAATCGCAGCTGATTCCGACGACACGTCTGCTGTTCCTAGGGATGATTCTGGACACAGTACAGAAAAAGGTGTTTCTCCCGGAGGAGAAAGCCAGGGAGTTATCCGACCTAGTCAGGAACCTCCTAAGATCAGGCCAAGTGTCAGTGCATCAATGCACAAGGGTCCTGGGAAAGATGGTGGCTTCTTACGAAGCGATTCCATTCGGCAGATTCCACGCAAGAACTTTTCAGTGGGATCTGCTGGACAAATGGTCCGGATCGCATCTTCAAATGCATCAGTGGATAACCCTGTCTCCAAGGACAAGGGTGTCTCTCCTGTGGTGGTTACAGAGTGCTCATCTCCTAGAGGGCCGCAGATTCGGCATTCAGGATTGGGTCCTGGTGACCACGGATGCCAGCCTGAGAGGCTGGGGAGCAGTCACACAGGGAAAAAATTTCCAGGGCTTGTGGTCAAGCATGGAAACGTCACTTCACATAAATATCCTGGAACTAAGGGCCATTTACAATGCCCTAAGTCAGGCAAGGCCTCTGCTTCAGGGTCAGCCGGTGTTGATCCAGTCGGACAACATCACGGCAGTCGCCCACGTAAACAGACAGGGCGGCACAAGAAGCAGGAGGGCAATGACGGAAGTTGCAAGGATTCTTCGCTGGGCGGAAAATCATGTGATAGCACTGTCAGCAGTGTTCATTCCGGGAGTGGACAACTGGGAAGCAGACTTCCTCAGCAGACACGATCTTCACCCGGGGGAGTGGGGACTTCACCCAGAAGTATTCCACATGATTGTGAACCGTTGGGAAAAACCAAAGGTGGACATGATGGCGTCCCGCCTCAACAAAAAACTGGACAGATATTGCGCCAGGTCAAGGGACCCTCAGGCAATAGCTGTGGACGCTCTGGTAACACCGTGGGTGTACCAGTCAGTATATGTGTTCCCTCCTCTGCCTCTCATACCCAAGGTACTGAGAATCATAAGAAGGAGAGGTGTAAAGACTATACTCGTGGCTCCGGATTGGCCAAGAAGGACTTGGTACCCGGAAATTCAAGAGATGCTCACGGAGGACCCGTGGCCTCTACCTCTAAGAAAGGACCTGCTCCAGCAGGGACCATGTCTGTTCCAAGACTTACCGCGGCTGCGTTTGACGGCATGGCGGTTGAACGCCGGATTCTGAAGAAAAAAGGCATTCCAGATGAAGTCATCCCTACCCTGATCAAAGCCAGGAAGGATGTAACTGTGCAACATTATCACCGTATTTGGCGTAAATATGTTGCGTGGTGTGAGGCCAGGAAGGCCCCTACAGAGGAATTTCAACTGGGTCGATTCCTGCATTTCCTGCAAACAGGACTGTCTATGGGCCTCAAATTAGGGTCCATTAAGGTTCAAATTTCGGCCCTGTCAATATTCTTCCAAAAAGAACTAGCTTCAGTTCCTGAAGTTCAGACGTTTGTCAAGGGGGTACTGCATATACAGCCTCCTTTTGTGCCTCCAGTGGCACCTTGGGATCTCAATGTAGTTTTGGGATTCCTAAAATCACATTGGTTTGAACCACTCACCACTGTGGACTTAAAATATCTCACATGGAAAGTGGTAATGCTGTTAGCCCTGGCTTCAGCCAGGCGTGTATCAGCATTGGCGGCTTTATCCTATAAAAGCCCTTACCTAATTTTTCATACGGACAGGGCAGAATTGAGGACTCGTCCTCAATTTCTCCCGAAGGTGGTTTCAGCATTTCACTTAAACCAGCCTATTGTGGTGCCTGCGGCTACTAGGGACTTGGAGGATTCCAAGTTGCTGGACGTAGTCAGGGCCCTGAAAATATATGTTTCCAGGACGGCTGGAGTCAGAAAGTCTGACTCGCTGTTTATCCTGTATGCACCCAACAAGCTGGGTGCTCCTGCTTCTAAGCAGACGATTGCTCGTTGGATTTGTAGTACAATTCAGCTTGCACATTCTGTGGCAGGCCTGCCACAGCCAAAATCTGTAAAAGCCCATTCCACACGGAAAGTGGGCTCATCTTGGGCGGCTGCCCGAGGGGTCTCTGCTTTACAACTTTGCCGAGCAGCTACTTGGTCAGGGGCAAATACGTTTGCAAAATTCTACAAATTTGATACCCTGGCTGAGGAGGACCTGGAGTTCTCTCATTCGGTGCTGCAGAGTCATCCGCACTCTCCCGCCCGTTTGGGAGCTTTGGTATAATCCCCATGGTCCTTTCGGAGTCCCCAGCATCCACTAGGACGTTAGAGAAAATAAGAATTTACTTACCGATAATTCTATTTCTCATAGTCCGTAGTGGATGCTGGGCGCCCATCCCAAGCGCGGATTGTCTGCAATACTTGCACATAGTTATTGTTACAAAAATCGGGTTATTATTGTTGTGAGCCAACTTTTCAGAGGCTCCTCTGTTATCATGCTGTTAACTGGGTTCAGATCACAAGTTGTACGGTGTGATTGGTGTGGCTGGTATGAGTCTTACCCGGGATTCAAAATCCTTCCTTATTGTGTACGCTCGTCCGGGCACAGTATCCTAACTGAGGCTTGGAGGAGGGTCATAGGGGGAGGAGCCAGTGCACACCAGGTAGTCTAAAGCTTTTACTTTTGTGCCCAGTTTCCTGCGGAGCCGCTATTCCCATGGTCCTTTCGGAGTCCCCAGCATCCACTACGGACTATGAGAAATAGAATTATCGGTAAGTAAATTCTTATTATCAGTGACTTTTAAACATCACCCACAGTTTCTTCAGTTACGAGCATCTCTAATCCTGCTCATAAAACCCTTCAGTGGGTCTGGACATTTCCCTCATTTATTCTTTTTGTCATTTGACTTTAAGTTGTTTTCCCTGCAATAAAACTGTTCAATATTTCATCAAACTCCACTGTCGACGTCCTGTATGAGGAAATCCTATATTAGGCCTCCCCTTTTCCGGCTCAGTTGTGGTTCCTCTTCCCAACCATCGGAAGAATCCCCGAGTTCACAACACCCTCAGTCTAGGCCAGGACAATTGTTGGTTCTCTTATAACAGAATAATGATTTTTCTTTGCATAAATGTCCAATGGTGTCATCCGCCTGCAATATATGCCAATGGCGTAATACCATATTCCGTATATGTTGTGAAGCCACCGAGCATGTAGAAGCAAAAATCATTCTATTGTCTTTAGTACTCTCTTTCATTGCACAGAGTAATTCCTCACGTTTATGTTGTAATCAACTCGAAATTGCTTCATCAATTTTGCATCTCTTGTAGCCTCTGCAAACAAATCTATTGCCCATCTCTTCCAATGATTCTCGTAGCTCAGCTGGATCAGACGTTATTCGAGCAACCCTCAATAATTGCGACAATGGCAAGCCTCTTTTAAGTGGTGCGGGATGGAAACTGTCTGCTAATAATAGAGTGTTTTTATCCGTTTCTTTTCTGTATAGTCTAGTAGATAAACGATCGCCATCATTCAGAACGCATACATCAAGATAATTGATTATAGTTTCACTATAAGCAAGTGTAAATCTGATGTTGGTGTCAAGAGAATTGAGAGCATCAATGAACATAGTCAGGAGTTCGATACCTCCAGTCCACACCATAAAGAGGTCGTCAATATACCGAACGTAAAAATGGATAAACTCAGAAAAAACAGGATGGGCCATAATATGCTGATTTTCATACATATGCATATATAAATTAGCATATGCAGGGGCCATATTTGACCCCATCGCGGTCCCTCTTAACTGCAAAAAAAAACGAATTTTCAAAAAGAAAATAATTTTTCTTTTATACAATTTCCATAAGAAGTAACAAAAACTCGACGTTCGGACCCTT